>NC_137603.1:43908340-44065840 GCF_963280865.1 Gymnoscopelus braueri
TCTGCCAGCTCGAAACACGGCGGTTGTGAAGTAGTGTGATCAAGTAGGGCAAAAATTACCTCAAATTCAGAGTCATCCACGTAGACGATTGGTTGGGTGGAAGATTTCACCTGGTCTAGGTCTGTGTGGGGGGTGGAGGTGGAGGACTTCGCCTGGAAATTGACCTGGAAATTAAACAGAATATTGTTATTATTTAAATATTTATCTCAGATTAACTTAATTTAAGACCATATTTATTTTAATATAGTGTGTAGAGCAGGTGGTTAAAAAGATAAATGTGTAGTACTGTAATGAAAGGAAACATTTTCATAATTACCAGTTAACAAGCTGGGAAGCATTATCAAAATGTTAGTTTGATAAATTGTTGTCCTTGGTAACACATTGGAAACAAAAATAAAATATTCGTCTGAAATTATCGTTGGCCTTGAGAAAATGTCAGTCCATCAGCTTTGATCTTACCTCCTCTGATGGAGTGAAATTACCTCAATGCCTTCAGATCGAACAAATACCTCATCTTCTCTCCATCTTCATGTTCTCTTCACCACTTCACTTTCTCCTCTCTTCTACCATGTATCTTCCCTTCTTCTCCATTTCAGCTTCTACCTGTAAAATGACACTGAAAATGAAAAGATTATAAGAATACCCATTAAAAAAAAGCAAGAGCAAAACACAATCATATATGCTACTAAAAACAACACAGTAAAAGTGGAAATTCTTTCATACCTTACCAAGATCATACTTACATATAAATAAAGCAAGTGTAGTACTGTAATGAAAGGCATTATACAAATGTTCGTCTGAATTTATCATTGGCCATGGAAGCACATCAGTCCATCAGCTTTTATCTTACCTCCTCTGATTGATTGAATTGATTGAAATTTTTATTAGGCAAAAGAATGTAAAACAACACAGTTACATTTATAATGCTTTTGTCTAAAAGGTCCGGCCAAAAAAGTCCTTGCGGACTTGTTTCCGTTGGGGTCCTTGAATTAATTTCATAGACATATATAGTAGCAACCAAACAGTTCAAAAATCAACATGAAAATACAGATAATACAGAACAAATACCACTATGTACAAAAAAAAAGCATGAAAAAATAAAAAATCACACCCTGTGTGAAGTGGGCGGTGTATTCCTAGCTAACTACAATACTGAAAGGAGTCAACCAATGATGTACAAAAAATAAATAACTATATAACTAAATAATAAATACATTTATTGAAACACTCTTTATGATGGACAAAACCATAACTTGAAAAAAACAAATTTATGGTTTTTTTTCAAGTTATGGTTGCTTATATAGGGCTATGCACATGTGTCATGTGACACTGGCCAATCACAGTCCTGAATAGATTGTGATTGGCCAATCACAGAGCAGGATAATTGTACAAATTTCCTGGGCCCAGATCACAGCGCAGGAAAATGTACATTTTTCCAAATCTCACTTATAGGGGCGGTTTCACCGCCCAAAAATAATATATGTACCAGCCTTGGTGGCTGTGCTATTTTGGTACATAATATATGTACCAAAAAAAGGG
Organism: Gymnoscopelus braueri; assembly: GCF_963280865.1. Classification (NCBI taxonomy): domain Eukaryota; kingdom Metazoa; phylum Chordata; class Actinopteri; order Myctophiformes; family Myctophidae; genus Gymnoscopelus; species Gymnoscopelus braueri. The sequence continues at coordinate 43,909,880 of NC_137603.1, forward strand.
GGGGGGGAGCATGGAAAAATAAAAATTATATACAAAAAAAAGAATGAGGAAATACAAAATATGTACAAAAAAGAGGAGGGGGGGGGGGTCGTCTGTCTACAGGGAAACTGGTACTAGCTCCTCTTTCGGCCTCCAGAAAGATGAGTTTTTAGGGCTGTTTTGAATGAGCCCAGCGAACTGCATTTTTTGAGGGATGGGGTTAGACTATTCCATTCCTTGGTGGCTGTGCTATAGAAGGAGAATTTGCCCATGTTTGTTTTATGGGTGGGTGGTACCAGATTGTTGTTTACGCTCCCTCTAGTTTCGTGGCTGTGGGTGTCACTAACTATGGAGTGAAATGATCTCAATGCCTTCAGATCGAACCAATAAGGAGGCACAAAACATAATATTCGTCTGAAATTAACGTTGGCCTTGAGAAAATGTCAGTCCATCAGCTTTGATCTTACCTCCTCTGATGGAGTGAAATTACCTCAATTCCTTCAGATCGAACAAATACCACATCTTCTCTCCATCTTCATGTTCTCTTCACCACTTCACTTCCTCCTCTCTTCTACCATGTATCTTCCCTTCTCCATTTCAGCTTCTACCTGTAAAATGACACAGAAAATGAAAAGATTATAAGAATTCCCATTAAAAACAGAAAGAGCAAAACACAATCATATATGCTACTAAAAACAACACAGTAAAAGTGGAAATTCTTTCATACCTTACCAAGATCATACTTACATACAAATAAAGCATGTGTAGTACTGTAATGAAAGGCATTATAAAAATGTTCGTCTGAATTTATCATTGGCCTTGGAAGCACATCAGTCCATCAGCTTTTATCTTACCTCCTCTGATGGAGTGAAATTACCTCAATGCCTTCAGATCGAACAAATACCTCATCTTCTCTCCATCTTCATGTTCTCTTCACCACTTAACTTCCTCCTCTCTTCTACCATGTATCTTCCCTCCTTCTCCATTTCAGTTTCTACCTGTAAAATAACACAGAAAATGAAAAGATGATAAGAATACCCATTAAAAACAGCAAGAGCAAAACACAATCATATATGCTACTAAAAACAACACAGTTAAAGTGGAAATACTTTCATACCTTACCAAGATCACACTTACATACAATCAAGCATGTGTAGTACTGTACTGAAAGGAAACAGTTTCATAATTACCAGTTAACAAGCTGGGAAGCATTATCAAAATGTTAGTTTGATAAATTGTTGTCCTTGGTAACACATTGGAAACATAAATAAAATATTCGTCTGAAATTATCGTTGGCCTTGAGAAAATGTCAGTCCATCAGCTTTGATCTTACCACCTCTGATGGAGTGAAATTACCTCAATGCCTTCAGATCGAACAAATACCTCATCTTCTCTCCATCTTCATGTTCTCTTCACCACTTCACTTTCTCCTCTCTTCTACCATGTATCTTCCCTTCTTCTCCATTTCAGCTTCTACCTGTAAAATGACACAGAAAATGAAAAGATTATAAGAATACCCATTAAAAACAGCAAGAGCAAAACACAATCATATATGCTACTAAAAACAGCACAGTAAAAGTGGAAATTCTTTCATACCTTACCAAGATCATACTTACATACAAATAAAGCAAGTGTAGTACTGTAATGAAAGGCATTATAAAAATGTTCGTCTGAATTTATCATTGGCCTTGGAAGCACATCAGTCCATCAGCTTTTATCTTACCTCCTCTGATGGAGTGAAATGATCTCAATGCCTTCAGATCGAACCAATAACGAGGCAAAAAAATAATGTTCGTCTGAAATTATCGTTGGCCTTGGGAAAATGTCAGTCCATCAGCTTTGATCTTACCTCCTCTGATGGAGTGAAATTACCTCAATGCCTTCAGATCGAACAAATACCTCATCTTCTCTCCATGTTCTCTTCACCACTTCACTTTCTCCTCTCTTCTACCATGTATCTTCCCTTCTTCTCCATTTCAGCTTCTACCTGTAAAATGACACTGAAAATGAAAAGATTATAAGAACACCTATTAAAAAAAAAAAAGAGCAAAACACAATCATATATGCTACTAAAAACAACACAGTAAAAGTGGAAATTCTTTCATACCTTACCAAGATCATACTTACATATAAATAAAGCAAGTGTAGTACTGTAATGAAAGGCATTATACAAATGTTCGTCTGAATTTATCATTGGCCATGGAAGCACATCAGTCCATCAACTTTTATCTTACCTCCTCTGATGGAGTGAAATGATCTCAATGCCTTCAGATCGAACCAATAAGGAGGCACAAAACATAATGTTCGTCTGAAATTATCGTTGGCCTTGGGAAAATGTCAGTCCATCAGCTTTGATCTTACCTCCTCTGATGGAGTGAAATTACCTCAATGCCTTCAGATCGAACAAATACATCATCTTCTCTCCATCTTCATGTTCTCTTCACCACTTCACTTTCTCCTCTCTTCTACCATGTATCTTCCCTTCTTCTCCATTTCAGCTTCTACCTGTAAAATGACACTGAAAATGAAAAGATTATAAGAATACCCATTAAAAAAAAGCAAGAGCAAAACACAATCATATATGCTACTAAAAACAACACAGTAAAAGTGGAAATTCTTTCATACCTTACCAAGATCATACTTACATATAAATAAAGCAAGTGTAGTACTGTAATGAAAGGCATTATACAAATGTTCGTCTGAATTTATCATTGGCCATGGAAGCACATCAGTCCATCAACTTTTATCTTACCTCCTCTGATGGAGTGAAATGATCTCAATGCCTTCAGATCGAACCAATAAGGAGGCACAAAACATAATGTTCGTCTGAAATTATCGTTGGCCTTGGGAAAATGTCAGTCCATCAGCTTTGATCTTACCTCCTCTGATGGAGTGAAATTACCTCAATGCCTTCAGATCGAACAAATACCTCATCTTCTCTCCATCTTCATGTTCTCTTCACCACTTCACTTTCTCCTCTCTTCTACCATGTATCTTCCCTTCTTCTCCATTTCAGCTTCTACCTGTAAAATGACACTGAAAATGAAAAGATTATAAGAATACCCATTAAAAAAAAAGCAAGAGCAAAACACAATCATATATGCTACTAAAAACAACACAGTAAAAGTGGAAATTCTTTCATACCTTACCAAGATCATACTTACATATAAATAAAGCATGTGTAGTACTGTAATGAAAGGGAACATTTTCATAAATACCAGTTAACAAATGGGAAGCATTATCAAAATGTTAGTTTCATAAATTGTTGTCCTTGGTAACACTTTGGAAACAAAAATATTCGTCTGAAATTAACGTTGGCCTTGAGAAAATGTCAGTCCATCAGCTTTGATCTTACCTCCTCTGATGGAGTGAAATTACCTCAATGACTTCAGATCGAACAAATACCTCATCTTCTCTCCATCTTCATGTTCTCTTCACCACTTCACTTCCTCCTCTCTTCTACCATGTATCTTCCCTTCTCCATTTCAGCTTCTACCTGTAAAATGACACAGAAAATGAAAAGATTATAAGAATTCCCATTAAAAACAGAAAGAGCAAAACACAATCATATATGCTACTAAAAACAACACAGTAAAAGTGGAAATTCTTTCATACCTTACCAAGATCATACTTACATACAAATAAAGCAAGTGTAGTACTGTAATGAAAGGCATTATAAAAATGTTCGTCTGAATTTATCATTGGCCTTGGAAGCACATCAGTCCATCAGCTTTTATCTTACCTCCTCTGATGGAGTGAAATTACCTCAATGCCTTCAGATCGAACAAATACCTCATCTTCTCTCCATCTTCATGTTCTCTTCACCACTTCACTTTCTCCTCTCTTCTACCATGTATCTTCCCTTCTTCTCCATTTCAGCTTCTACCTGTAAAATGACACTGAAAATGAAAAGATTATAAGAATACCCATTAAAAAAAGCAAGAGCAAAACACAATCATATATGCTACTAAAAACAACACAGTAAAAGTGGAAATTCTTTCATACCTTACCAAGATCATACTTACATATAAATAAAGCAAGTGTAGTACTGTAATGAAAGGCATTATACAAATGTTCGTCTGAATTTATCATTGGCCATGGAAGCACATCAGTCCATCAACTTTTATCTTACCTCCTCTGATGGAGTGAAATGATCTCAATGCCTTCAGATCGAACCAATAAGGAGGCACAAAACATAATGTTCGTCTGAAATTATCGTTGGCCTTGGGAAAATGTCAGTCCATCAGCTTTGATCTTACCTCCTCTGATGGAGTGAAATTACCTCAATGCCTTCAGATCGAACAAATACCTCATCTTCTCTCCATCTTCATGTTCTCTTCACCACTTCACTTCCTCCTCTCTTCTACCATGTATCTTCCCTCCTTCTCCATTTCAGTTTCTACCTGTAAAATGACACAGAAAATGAAAAGATTATAAGAATACCCATTCAAAACAGCAAGAGCAAAACACAATCATATATGCTACTAAAAACAACACAGTAAAAGTGGAAATTCTTTCATACCTTACCAAGATCATACTTACATACAAATAAAGCAAGTGTAGTACTGTAATGAAAGGCATTATAAAAAAATTCGTCTGAATTTATCATTGGCCTTGGAAGCATATCAGTCCATCAGCTTTTATCTTACCTCCTCTGATGGAGTGAAATTACCTCAATGCCTTCAGATCGAACAAATACCTCATCTTCTCTCCATCTTCATGTTCTCTTCACCACTTCACTTTCTCCTCTCTTCTACCATGTATCTTCCCTTCTTCTCCATTTCAGCTTCTACCTGTAAAATGACACTGAAAATGAAAAGATTATAAGAATACCCATTAAAAACAGCAAGAGCAAAACACAATCATATATGCTACTAAAAACAACACAGTAAAAGTGGAAATTCTTTCATACCTTAGCAAGATCATACTTACATATAAATAAAGCAAGTGTAGTACTGTAATGAAAGGCATTATACAAATGTTCGTCTGAATTTATCATTGGCCATGGAAGCACATCAGTCCATCAGCTTTTATCTTACCTCCTCTGATGGAGTGAAATGATCTCAATGCCTTCAGATCGAACCAATAAGGAGGCACAAAACATAATATTCGTCTGAAATTAACGTTGGCCTTGAGAAAATGTCAGTCCATCAGCTTTGATCTTACATCCTCTGATGGAGTGAAATTACCTCAATGCCTTCAGATCGAACAAATACCTCATCTTCTCTCCATCTTCATGTTCTCTTCACCACTTCACTTCCTCCTCTCTTCTACCATGTATCTTCCCTTCTCCATTTCAGCTTCTACCTGTAAAATGACACAGAAAATGAAAAGATTATAAGAATACCCATTAAAAACAGCAAGAGCAAAACACAATCATATACAGTATGCTACTAAAAACAACACAGTAAAAGTGGAAATTCTTTCATACCTTACCAAGATCATACTTACATACAAATAAAGCAAGTGTAGTACTGTAATGAAAGGAAACATTTTTATAATTACCAGTTAACAAGCTGGGAAGCATTATCAAAATGTTAGTTTGATAAATTGTTGTCCTTGGTAACACATTGGAAACAAAAATAAAATATTCGTCGTTGGCCTTGAGAAAATGTCAGTCCATCAGCTTTGATCTTACCTCCTCTGATGGAGTGAAATTACCTCAATGCCTTCAGATCGAACAAATACCTCATCTTCTCTCCATCTTCATGTTCTCTTCACCACTTCACTTTCTCCTCTCTTCTACCATGTATCTTCCCTTCTCCATTTCAGCTTCTACCTGTAAAATGACACAGAAAATGAAAAGATTATAAGAATACCCATTAAAAACAGCAAGAGCAAAACACAATCATATATGCTACTAAAAACAACACAGCTAAAGTGGAAATACTTTCATACCTTACCAAGATCATACTTACATACAAATCAACCATGTGTAGCACTGTAATGAAAGGAAACATTTTCATAATTACCAGTTAACAAGCTGGGAAGCATTATCAAAATGTTAGTTTGATAAATTGTTGTCCTTGGTAACACATTGGAAACAAAAATAAAATATTCGTCTGAAATTATCGTTGGCCTTGAGAAAATGTCAGTCCATCAGCTTTGATCTTACCTCCTCTGATGGAGTGAAATTACCTCAATGCCTTCAGATCGAACAAATACCTCTTCTTCTCTCCATCTTCATGTTCTCTTCACCACTTCACTTCCTCCTCTCTTCTACCATGTATCTTCCCATTTCAGCTTCTACCTGTAAAATGACACTGAAAATGAAAAGATTATAAGAATACCCATTAAAAACAGCAAGAGCAAAACACAATCATATATGCTACTAAAAACTACACAGTTAACGTGGAAATTCTTTCATACCTTACCAAGATCATACTTACATAAAAATAAAGCACGTGTAGTACTGTAATGAAAGGCATTATAAAAATGTTCGTCTGAATTTATCATTGGCCTTGGAAACACATCAGTCCAACAGCTCTTATCTTACCTCCTTTGATGGAGTGAAATGATCTCAATGCCTTCAGATCGAACCAATAAGGAGACAAAACAAATAATGTTCGTCTGAAATTATTGTTGACCTTGGGAAAATGTCAGTCCATCAGCTTTGATCTTACCTCCTCTGATGGAGTGAAATTACCTCAATGCCTTCAGATCGAACAAATACCTCATGTTCTCTTCATGTTCTCTTCAACACTTCACTTCCCGCCTCTCTTCTACCATGTATCTTCCCTTCTTATCCATTTCAGCTTCCAACTGTAAAATGACATTCAAAATCTTTGATGTTTTACACAATTATGTAGGAAACAGCTCCTGGATGCACTGGTAATTTTTTTTTTTTATATTAAAAAAAAAAACATTTACAATACAGATACATACAGTAAAGCAAAAAAACATACAAAATAAATGAACATTTACAATATTATGTAGGAAACAGCTCCTGGATGCACTGGGAAGGATCATCAGTGATGATACAGGACCTGTAAGGAAAGGGGAAATGTTTTCATACTTACCCACTACCAAGTTTATACTTATGTAAAAACAAGCACGCATACAACCTCCTCTTCATGGTAAACAGTACATTTATATAGCACTTTTATCCAAATCACTTTACAAAGATTGGGTGAATGTTCACACACACATTCACACAACGATGGCGGAGGAAACCATGCAAAGCACCAACATGCTCATCGGGAGCAATTAGGGGTTCAGCGTCTTGCTCAAGGACACTTCGACACTAACTCTGGGGGAGCCCGGGATCGAACTGGCCGCTCAACCGGCCACTCTACCCCAGAGCCACTGCCGCCCCTTCATCTTTGTATTCTCTTCAGTTTGTCCCTCTTCATCTTCGCAGCCTTACTAGGAGGCTGATTTGAGACGCCATACCGCAACCTGACTCAGAAATCCATTTGAGAAGGCACACCGCCACCTGACTCAAAAGCCGATTTGAGACGCCATATCGCCACCTGACTCGGAGGCCGATTTGAGAAGTCATACATCTTCTTCTTCTCTTCATCTTCAACTACTTCTCTTCATCTTCATCTCCTTGTTTCCTTTTTGTTCCTCTTCATCTTCGCAGCCTTACTAGGAGGCTGATTTGAGACGCCATACCATAACAGTGGTTTCGGGTACCCTCATTTTGTCCCCTGTTGTAGGTCCCCCACTGTCGGATGCAGTTTAATGTCATGCCCAGGACAGCTTTACAATATGGATTAAATCAGTAAAAAAAAAAAATAATTAAGATATACAAAATAAGACAAGGAAAATAAATTAACATTTTACAATACAGATATATACAGTAAAGCAAACAAACTATGATACGGATTAAAAACCATAGAAAATAAATGAACATTTACAATATTATGTAGGAAACAGGTCCTGGGTGCACTGGGAAGGATCATCAGTGATGACACCAGGACCTGTAAGGAAAGGGGAAATGTTTTCATACTTACCCAGTTTATACTTACGTAAAAAACAAGCACGCATACAACCTCCTCTTCATGGTAAACGGTACATTTATATAGCGCTTTTATCCAAAGCGCTTTACAAAGATTGGGTGAATGTTCACACACACATTCACACAACGATGGTGGAGGAAACCATGCAAAGCACCAACATGCTCATCGGGAGTAATTAGGGGTTCAGCGTCTTGCTCAAGGACACTTCGACACTAACTCTGGGGGAGCCCGGGATCGGACTGGCGGCTCTACCGGCCACTCTACCCCAGAGCCACTGCCGCCCCTTCATCTTTGTATTCTCTTCAGTTTGTCCCTCTTCATCTTCGCAGCCTTACTAGGAGGCTGATTTCAGACGCCATACCGCAACCTGACTCAAAAATCGATTGGAGAAGCCACACCGCCACCTGACTGAAAAGCCGATTTGAGACGCCATATCGCCACTTGACTCAGAGGCCGATTTGAGACATCATACATCTTCTTCTTCTCTTCATCTTCAACTCCTTGTTTCCTCTGCTCTTCTTCAGTTTCATCTCGTTTCCTCATTTACAACAGTTATAATACAGATAATACTAGTAAAACACCAATACGATACAGATTAAACACAGATATAATAAATAATAAAAATTAACAACAAGGATTAAACCAGTAAAACAACAATATGATAAAGTTAAGACATATTCAAAAAAAATTCATTTACAATACAGATACATACAGTAAAGCAAACAAACTACGATACAGATTAAAAACCATACAATATAAATGAACATTTACAATATTATGTAGGAAACAGCTCCTGGATGCACTGGGAAGGATCATCTGTGATAATACAGGACCTGTAAGGAAAGGGGAAATGTTTTCATACTTACCCACTACCAAGTTTATACTTACGTGAAAAGCAAGCACGCATACAACCTCCTCTTCATGGTAAACAGTACATTTATATAGCGCTTTTATCCAAAGCGCTTTACAAAGATTGGGTGAATGTTCACACACACATTCACACAACGATGGCGGAGGAAACCATGCAAGGCACCAACATGCTCATCGGGAGCAATTAGGGGTTCAGCGTCTTGCTCAAGGACACTTCGACACTAACTCTGGGGGAGCCCGGGATCGAACTGGCCGCTCTACCGGCCACTCTACCCCAGAGCCACTGCCGCCCCTTCATCTTTGTATTCTCTTCAGTTTGTCCCTCTTCATCTTCGCAGCCTTACTAGGAGGCTGATTTCAGACGCCATACCGCAACCTGACTCAGAAATTGATTTGAGAAGCCACACCGCCACCTGACTCAAAAGCCGATATGAGACGCCATATGGCCACCTGCCTCGGAGGACGATTTGAGACGTCATACATCTTCTTCTTCTCTTCATCTTCAACTCCTTGTTTCCTCTGCTCTTCTTCATTTTCATCTTGTTTCTTCATTTACAACAGTTATAATACAGATAATACCAGTAAAACACCAATATGATACAGATTAAACACAGATAAAAGAAATAATGAAAATTAACAATAAGGATTAAACCAGTAAAACAACAATATGATACAGTTAAGACATATTTTAAAAAAAATTACATTTACAATACAGATACATACAGTAAAGCAAACAAACTACGATACAGATTAAAAACCATACAAAATAAATGAACATTTACAATATTATGTAGGAAACAGCTCCTGGATGCACTGGGAAGGATCATCAGTGATGATAAAGGACCTGTAAGGAAAGGGGATATGTTTTCATACTTACCCAGTTTATACTTAAGTAAAAAACAAGCACGCATACAACCTCCTCTTCATGGTAAACGGTACATTCATATAGCGCTATTATCCAAAACGCTTTACAAAGATTGGGTGAATGTTCACACACACATTCACACAACGATGGCGGAGGAAACCATGCAAGGCACCAACATGCTCATCGGGAGCAATTAGGGGTTCAGCGTCTTGCTCAAGGACACTTCGACACTAACTCTGGGGGAGCCCGGGATCGAACTGGCCGCTCTACCGGCCACTATACCCCAGGGCCACTGCCGCCCCTTCATCTTTGTATTCTCTTCAGTTTGTCCCTCTTCATCTTCGCAGCCTTACTAGGAGGCTGATTTCAGACGCCATACCGCAACCTGACTCAGAAATCGATTTGAGAAGCCACACCGCCACCTGACTCAAAAACCGATATGAGACGCCATATCGCCACCTGCCTCGGAGGACGATTTGAGACGTCATACATCTTCTTCTTCTTCTCTTCATCTTCAACTCCTTGTTTCCTCTGCTCTTCTTCATTTTCATCTTGTTTCTTCATTTACAACAGTTATAATACAGATAATACCAGTAAAACACCAATATGATACAGATTAAACACAGCTATAATTAATAATTAAAATTAACAACAAGGATTAAACCAGTAAAACAACAATATGATAAAGTTAAGACATATTCAAAAAAATTACATTTACAATACAGATACATACAGTAAAGCAAACAAACTACGATACAGATTAAAAACCATACAATATAAATGAACATTTACAATATTATGTAGGAAACAGCTCCTGGATGCACTGGGAAGGATCATCGGTGATAATACAGGACCTGTAAGGAAAGGGGAAATGTTTTCATACTTACCCACTACCAAGTTTATACTTACGTGAAAAACAAGCACGCATACAACCTGCTCTTCATGGTAAACAGTACATTTATATAGCGCTTTTGTCCAAAGCGCTTTACAAAGATTGGGTGAATGTTCACACACACATTCACACAACGATGGCGGAGGAAACCATGCAAGGCACCAACATGCTCATCGGGAGCAATTAGGGGTTCAGCGTCTTGCTCAAGGACACTTCGACACTAACTCTGGGGGAGCCCGGGATCGAACTGGCCGCTCTACCGGCCACTATACCCCAGGGCCACTGCCGCCCCTTCATCTTTGTATTCTCTTCAGTTTGTCCCTCTTCATCTTCGCAGCCTTACTAGGAGGCTGATTTCAGACGCCATACCGCAACCTGACTCAGAAATCGATTTGAGAAGCCACACCGCCACCTGACTCAAAAGCCGATATGAGACGCCATATCGCCACCTGCCTCGGAGGACGATTTGAGACGTCATACATCTTCTTCTTCTTCTCTTCAACTCCTTGTTTCCTCTGCTCTTCTTCATTTTCATCTTGTTTCTTCATTTACAACAGTTATAATACAGATAATACCAGTAAAACACCAATATGATACAGATTAAACACAGCTATAATTAATAATTAAAATTAACAACAAGGATTAAACCAGTAAAACAACAATATGATAAAGTTAAGACATATTCAAAAAAATTACATTTACAATACAGATACATACAGTAAAGCAAACAAACTACGATACAGATTAAAAACCATACAATATAAATGAACATTTACAATATTATGTAGGAAACAGCTCCTGGATGCACTGGGAAGGATCATCGGTGATAATACAGGACCTGTAAGGAAAGGGGAAATGTTTTCATACTTACCCACTACCAAGTTTATACTTACGTGAAAAACAAGCACGCATACAACCTGCTCTTCATGGTAAACAGTACATTTATATAGCGCTTTTGTCCAAAGCGCTTTACAAAGATTGGGTGAATGTTCACACACACATTCACACAACGATGGCGGAGGAAACCATGCAAGGCACCAACATGCTCATCGGGAGCAATTAGGGGTTCAGCGTCTTGCTCAAGGACACTTCGACACTAACTCTGGGGGAGCCCGGGATCGAACTGGCCGCTCTACCGGCCACTCTACCCCAGAGCCACTGCCGCCCCTTCATCTTTGTATTCTCTTCAGTTTGTCCCTCTTCATCTTCGCAGCCTTACTAGGAGGCTGATTTCAGACGCCATACCGCAACCTGACTCAGAAATCGATTTGAGAAGCCACACCGCCACCTGACTCAAAAGCCGATTTGAGACGCCATATCGCCACCTGCCTCGGAGGCCGATTTGAGACGTCATACTTCTTCTTCTTCTCTTCATCTTCAACTCCTTGTTTCCTCTGCTCTTCTTCATTTTCATCTCGTTTCCTCATTTACAACAGTTATAATACAGATAATACCAGTAAAACACCAATATGATACAGTTAAAACATATTTAAAAAAAATACATTTACAATACAGATATATACAGTAAAGCAAACAAACTATGATACAGATTAAAAACCATACAAAATAAATGAACAATTACAATATTATGTAGGAAACAGCTCCTGGATGCACTGGGAAGGATCATCAGTGATGATAAATGACCTGTAAGGAAAGGGGAAATGTTTTCATACTTACCCAGTTTATACTTAAGTAAAAAACAAGCACGCATACAACCTCCTCTTCATGGTAAACGGTACATTTATATAGCGCTATTATCCAAAACGCTTTACAAAGATTGGGTGAATGTTCACACACACATTCACACAACGATGGCGGAGGAAACCATGCAAGGCACCAACATGCTCATCGGGAGTAATTAGGGGTTCAGCGTCTTGCTCAAGGACACTTCGACACTAACTCTGGGGGAGCCCGGGATCGAACTGGCCGCTCTACCGGCCACTCTACCCCAGAGCCACTGCCGCCCCTTCATCTTTGTATTCTCTTCAGTTTGTCCCTCTTCATCTTCCAACCTTACTAGGAGGCTGATTTGAGACGCCATACCGCAACCTGACTCAGAAATCGATTTGAGAAGCCACACCGCTACCTGACTCAAAGCCGATTTGAGACGCCATATCGCCACTTGACTCAGAGGCCGATTTGAGATGTCATACATCTTCTTCTTCTCTTCATCTTCAACTACTTCTCTTCATACTCATCTCCTTGTTTCCTTTTTGTCCCTCTTCATCTTCGCAGCCTTACTAGGAGGCTGATATGAGACGCCATACCATAACAGTGGTTTCGGGTACCCTCATTTTGTCCCCTCTTGTAGGTCCCCCACTGTCGGATGCAGTTTAATGTCATGCCCAGGACAGCTTTACAATACGGATTAAATCAGTAAAAAAAACACAATTAAGATATACAAAATAAGACAAGGAAAATAAATGAACATTTACAAAACAGATAATACCAGTAAAACATATGATACAGACCAAAGACAAAGAAATGGACCAACCTTTACAATAGAGATAAAACCAGTTAAACACATTAGAAAACAAATGAACAGTTTACAATACAGATACAACCAGTATAACACACATACAGTTTGAAGACATAGACAGACAACAAATGAAAACAAATGAACATTATAAATGTACACTCAAAGATGACTATGGACAGAGGGAGCAGCCCCTGTCATCTACGCAAATAAACATGTCTGGGGTACAGGAAGCGTAATATCCAGACTTGACAGCTAAAGTTAAGAATCAAGTGCTGGATCTTGTGAGACCAGGGAGACATGCATTCCTCCGTGATCAAGCTTGCACATGCACAGCATTTGCAAAAACTAGAGCTGTAGTTTCAATTACATTTTTATATAAAAATATATATACAGCTATCATCAAACGTACAGTAGCTGATAAACAGACAACTAGGAAAGCAAAAGCTATTCCCTCTTTCCTCTGCTCTCCTCCGCTCCATTCAGTAGCCTACCAACCGGGGAGGGGACTGAGTTTTGTAGCCTAGACTTGTCGGAAATAAGCGCAACCAGAGTGTGCCTCCATCATTATCATCAATCATTATTAGAATGGCCCAATTAACATTTTTGCGCACTCTTCATATTGTGCTTTACATTTATTTGGTTATATTTGAAGAGTTTAATTCTGGAGGAGGCAGACCATTAGGATACATTTATTTTGCAAAATAAAAGGACAAATATCGTCCAAAACAATTGCCTAATAAAAACATTCAACGATTGTTGAATCATCATCCAATCGCCCAACCTTAGGCCAAACGCCCTATGGGTGATGTTTTTTCTAGTATGAAACAATACATTCACCCTGTAACAACTCACTACCTTCAACAGCAGCTAATATTTGGAATTGAGGGCTTTTATGTCAGAGCCCACAACCTCTAGCTTGAACTTTAAAGGAAATAGAAAACTAATTTAAGTGACCAAGAACCACAACTCACTACCTTCAACAGTGGAAACAACACGGCACACACTGTAGATTCACATCAGTCTTCAATTCCACAGCCAGAAACAGCCACTGAACCACCCAGTCATTGGGTCTCAATATGCCAGTAATAGAGCAACAGCTTGAATCACATAAGTACACAGCATACAACACAAGCAGCAGCAGCAGCAAAGAAAAAAAGGTTCCTACCTTGAGTCGTCTTCTACTTGACTTCATCAGTTGTGTAAGTGATGGTCAAGGACAAACTTTGAAACCCATGCATAGAGATGCCCACCTCTCTCTATCAGTCCACGGGCAAGCCTTCTAGTGGCGTCTCCAGTCATCTCCATCCTCCATACAGCTCTCGCCAGTACTTTCCTGCCCTGCTGGGAGCAGGGGAAAAAAAACATTATTTCAAACGATTGTCAAAAATCTTTTACAATACAAAAGCTTTTTCAAAAGGATAAACGTAAGAAATTGTGAAAATAGCAGATCTACAAGCTCATAACGTGTCGTGACACGCTGTGAGATTTTTTTTTAAAGTTTTAAATTACCACACATAGCTTACATGTAGCCCGGTGGTTCTTAACCTTTTCAGGCTGTGACCCCCAAAATAATATTTGAACTGGGGACCCCCCAAAATAATATTTGAACTGGGGACCCCCCAAAATAATATTTGAACTGGGGACCCCCCACCCTGACAAGCACTTAGAATTGTAGGAGTTGAAGCATTACATTTAGTTTGACTCGGTTCCACAGATACAGAAATCGTCTTTCTTATATTATTTGACAATTTGGCCAATGTTTGAACAGTTTTTATAGTATAGTTTGTTGATGACTTTTGATGCAGTAATTATCTTTTTTTATTTCACTTTTTTTAAGGTATTAAAAAGGTCTTAAAAGTCCATAAATTGTCACTTTACTGTCATTTGGGGACCCCTCAAAAATCCTGTGGGTCCTGACCCCACAGGTCAAGAGCATACAAGCCTACACAAAGAGTACACACACACACACACACACACACACACACACACACACACACACACACACACACACACACACACACACACACACACACACACACACACACACACACACACACACACACACACACACACACACACACACACACACACACACACACACACACACACACTTGGGCCCGCATTTTGCCTCATGCATTACAATTAAACACAGCTTGATACAACAACGTTTACACATTACAACACGTTTACACATGATTAAACAAATCGGTCGGGATACCGTGTTTTTTTTATTGTTTAAATGCAAAACAGTTAGTTCCCCATCCTTTACATTATGAGTAGCTCTTGACCAGAGCTACATTATGAAGTAAAAAAATAACTAAATGCAACAACAACAAACTGTGCCCTATTTTCTCTCACGCTATCTCCCGTAAGAAAGCTCACTCACTCAGTGTTGCCAGCTCTTGCGAGAGAAACAAGCAATCAGGTCTATGAAAACAAGTCCAAAAGAAGCGACGACTAGGCTACGGCTATTTGAAAATAGCAGATCTACAAGTTCACAATGCGTTGAGCTTGTAGATATTCTATTTTCAACAACAACAAAAATGCTATATTTTCAACAAAATAAATCGTGGGGGAAATAAAGTAATTTCGGGAAAAAATAACACACATCTTGTGTGGGGGTCCCACTCCCTGGCACAAAATATTTTAAGATGGGGGTCCGTAGACAAACACATATTCATCTGGGGGTCCCTGACGTGAAAATGGTTGAGAACCACTGGTTTAAACAACATCAGTAAACAAGCCCAAATAAGCAACTACACTTTAGAAACAAACCCCCCAAAAAAACGCAACCACCAATATTAACAACACAAATGCTCCCTGGCAGTGGGAGCAAAACATTTTCATGAAAATATTTGAGAACCTCTGGTTTAAATAATAATTAAAAATGTAGGAAGCAAGCCTAAATAAGCAAGTACACTTCAGAAACAAGCCCCAAAAAAACGTAACCCGCATTTTTTACAAACAAGCCCCCAACGTCGCTTATAATAAGCCGACATGGCAAAACCGTTGACAGGCTTAACGTACTTAACGTTGTGAATTTAAAAAATGCCAGGCGTGCCAACCACGGTGCCAACTGCCAACCGACAATCTCTCACGTAAATAATTACAACTGGCAGGCGTTAAACATCACAAATACAGTAAACGAAAGCTGTACTTTTACCGAAGCTTGCTAACTTTAGCAACGACAGTTAGCAGCACTGATACATGACTGTGACACACGACCGTCGTGTTCGCCATGGCTACAACAACAGCTACACATTTTATCAAGATAAAAAAAACATGTACAAACTTAACAAACTTAACAACCGCAACCCGCAATTTTTACAAGCAACTTTACGGAAAAACAAGCCCAACGTCGCTTATAATAAGCCGACATGGCAACACCGTTGACAGGCCTTCTAACGTCGTGAATTTAAAAAATGCCAGGCGCACTGAGCGTGCCAACCATGGTGCCAACTGCCAACCGACAATCTCTCACGCACACTTTTCCCGAAGCTTGCTAACTTTAGCAACGACAGTTAGCACTGACATGACTGTGACATGACTGTGACACACGACACGACCGTCGTGTGACCCATGGCTACAACGGCAGCTACAAATGACACCAAGATAAATAAAATAAAAACTGTTTCCACAAAAAAACATGCCCAAACTTAATCATACTGTAATTAACCTGAAATTGTGTAACCAAATGTACACACTCACTCACTCACTCACTCACTCACTCACTCACTCACTCACTCACAAGCCCTCGCACTTACCCAGCGTTGAGCGTCGTCTGCCGGCTAAAGGAGTCGTTCATCCTCCTACGCAGTTTGGATATACATCCTCCATAAAGTTACCCAGCTTGGAGCGTCCTCTCCTCTGCCGGCTAAACGAGTATGGAGAACCGCAGTTTTAATATATCCTCCCTAAAAAGGTTCAGCAACGGCTGTCTCCGTGGTCCGTGGCTCAGGTAGGTAGCAGCCGTGGGGGTGAGGTGCGTCTTCTGAACCGGGTGACGTTGGTACTCAAAGCTTTTATACCTCGCGGGCTGCACGCGCTGCCTGTGACGTAGCGTGTTAACGTCCACAGACTTGCAGCCTTTTGATTGGTTGACACGCACGCCAGCTGCTTGCGTGCGTGTCACGTGATCCACGCGTGCCACTCTCTCCTGACAGCGCGCGCATCATTAAACAAAACTAAATACATCTACTCAAGTACCGTACTTAAGTACAATTTTGAGGTATTTTTTTTCCTTTACTGGAATATTTCCAATTTTCAGTACTTTCACTTCTACACTACACCTTAGACCTTAGAGGCAAAAATTATACTTTTACTTAGTTTAGTTACTAGCCTACTAGTTACTAAACTAAAATGACCTATCTACAATTTGAGTGAAAGTACTTTAAGTACTTAAAAGTAACTAAGTCACTAAAAAGTACCTTGTGGGTAAAAAGTAATAAAGTGAGTAAAAATACTTTACAGCTGTTAAAATGAGTAGAAATACTTTACAGCTGTTAAAGTGAGTAGAAATACTTTACAGCTGTTAAAGTGAGTAGAAATACTTTACAGCTGTTAAAGTGAGTAGAAATACTTTACAGCCGATAAAGTGAGTAGAAATACTTTACAGCCGTTAAAGTGAGTAGAAATACTTTACAGCTGTTAAAGTGAGTAAAAATACTTTACAGCAGCTAGAGTGAGTAAAAATACTATAAAGCTGTTAAAGTGAATAAAAAATACTTTAAAGCTGTTAAAGTGAGTAGAAATACTTTACAGCTGTTAAAATAAGTAAACATACTTTACAGCTGTTAAAATGAGTAAAAATACTCTACAGCTGTTAAAGTGAGTAGAAATACTTTACAGCAGCTAAAGTGAGTAAAAATACTTTACAGCTGTTAAAATGAGTATAAATACTAATACTTTCCACCACTGGCACTGGCACTGTTTACAACTTTTGTGTAATGTACTGCAAATGAATATCCATGTGTTTTAGGATATCATCGGTGTGTATACAATTGGTAAATGTCTTTAGATTTGACACCGTATTTTGCACAGTCACAACAATTCAATTTGACTATGTCCATGCCTCTACACCAGAGGTCTTCAACAGGTTTTTTTTTACATTAACCACTTG
This sequence comes from Gymnoscopelus braueri, assembly GCF_963280865.1. Lineage (NCBI taxonomy): Eukaryota > Metazoa > Chordata > Actinopteri > Myctophiformes > Myctophidae > Gymnoscopelus > Gymnoscopelus braueri. Next base: position 43,928,048 of record NC_137603.1, read on the forward strand.
AACCCCAGAATCCCTTTTGTGAGGAGAACTTTTGCCAAAATTAGCAGATCTACAAGCTCACAACGCCTTGTGCTGTGAGCTTAGAGGCTTAGTGTAGAGGAAAAAAAGAGCAGACTGAGTACAGAGTGAAAGGTCAGGTTTACTAAGTATTGAGGGTTTACTTGGTTAAATGTCTGAAAATACACATTAACATCAATCCAACACTGATGATAGTGCTGTCAAACAAGTCTATGAAACCATCTATGAAATCTATGAAAAGGTTTAATCTGCAACACTATTTCACAGTATGGGGTCCCTGCCTGCTTCATCTCTCTCTCAGCCGAGGGGTCCTTGGCTGAGACACAGACACTATAGTAGTTTATTATGTACCTTGTCGCTAGTCACCACTAGATGTCAGCACCTCACCTCATGTTGATCACAGCGAACCATCTAAGCCTGAAGTAGTTGGAGGTCACATGGTTCTGTTGTAGTTCTTCTTCAAAGTGGCTCCGACAGCTTGTTGTCAAACTATTGGGGCTTTATTATAAATCAGCAGTCTCATAGATTTATGCATTGTGCATTATTCTTATGCGTTTCTACCGTTGTGTGTAAGGTAGGCCGTTGTTGCTAGCTACGTGCACTGCCGTGAGGCTACGTTTATTGGTTGTATTGGTAATAGTGTAAGCTATAACATGCTGTGGTGCTGCTCGGTAGCGAGTCCGGCTCATTAGCCTACTGGTAACGTGTTCGCCTCCGGATCCTGGCTGGGGTCTGGGGTCTGGGGTTCGTCTCCCGGCCGACGCTATAATAGTTAGATTAATTCTATCTCTCAGAAGTGAACATTAGCTTTCTTGAGAAGTAAGTAGCAGAGACCTCGGTCTGCTGGGGATTAATCATCATGTCTGGGTTCAGCGCTGAACTCATACACTACCTGGAAGGAAGAATCACGTTCGAGGAGTTCGACAAAAGGAGAGAAGAACGAGAGACTAAGGTACAGTATGATATAATAACTGTGTATCATGATAGTACAGTCAGTTTGATCTAGATTGTGTACGCCATGAAGTACGGTATGATGTACCATGAAGAAGGTGTGGTAATACAGAGTTGTATGTGTGTGGAAAGTCTGGTGACTCCAGGTTAATAGATCAGTGGTTGTCGAACTTTTGTTGAAGGACCCCCAAATTGAAGAGCCAGAAGAGAAGATATATGTTAAGAAATGCTAAAATATTTCAAAATCTTCCAAACATTTTCGAGATCTTTCAAAAATGTTCAAAAATAGCAGATCTACAAGCTCGCAGCGTGGCATGAAGTGACGCGCTGTCTGTGAGCTTGTATATCTGCTATTTTTGAATAGCCAACGTATAAATCGATAAAGTGGTTAAAATGGTTGTGATGCTGTATCAACACATTTTCTTGGAGACCCCCTGGACCCCTGGGGGTCCCCTCGGCCATGCCCCACTTTGAGAACCACTGGTATAGATGTGTCCCCACATCTCTCTCTCTCTCTCTCTCTCTCTCTCTCTCTCTCTCTCTCTCTCTCTCTCTCTCTCTCTCAGATGCGATTACTGAATTGTAAAGTATTGTTTCATAAGCACAGTGCACTTAACATTTTGTGATTAATTCTCCATCAAGTCTGTCTCTCTCTCTGGTTGCAGGAATCAAAAAGACAGTCTTCAGGTAATGACAATGGGGAGGATGGGGAGGAGGCTGGCGCTCAACCGACAACCTCTGGCCAAAGCCTTGGGCAAACAGGTAACCAGTCCAGCTATTTTGTGTATATTTGTTTCTTTAGAGGGCAGTGACTACTTTAGTAGTAGTTGAAGGTCCAAGTCAGCAGGGGGACATTGGCCGTCCCGATAACGAGACTGAAGCTCAGGGGTGATAGTGCCTTTGCTGTCGCAGCCCCTAAACTATGGAATAGCATTCCCTTCGCTGTTAGAAAACCCTTCTATATTCACAAGCCTTTGAATGAATTGGCACTATCCTATGATGTTAAGAAGGTTTGCCGGGCTTCTTATGTGTTACTACTGTTTGACTACTATGTCTGTGTGTTGTTTTGTTATTGACTGTTCTCTTTTGCTGTTTGTTCTGACCTGTAAAGCACTTTGGTACAATGCAAGTTGTTTTTAAATATAATGTGTGTGTGTGTGTGTGTGTGTGTGTGTGTGTGTGTGTGTGTGTGTGTGTGTGTGTGTGTGTCATTATGCAACTTAAAAAACATCTCCTCTCTCCGATATTATTTTCTCTTCGCTTCGCTTCTCTGTTCTCATTACCTCTTCCCTATCATTATTTTCATTTCTCTCCGTATTCTTCTCTTCTCTAATCTTCTCCTGTGCTCTTTCTCTAGGTAACGTGGAGGAGGGAGTCAGCCCTGTGGTCCAGCAGGCCTTCGCCTCCATGTTGGAAGACAGAATACAGCAGCCATCTTCTTCGGAAGAGGAAGAGGAGGAGGAGGAGGACGCCAACAACGAGTCAGACTCTATGAGCTACGTTGATGATGAAAAAGATGAGGACTATAAGGAGAAGGAGGTGGTGTGTAGGGCGAAGAGGCCAGGTGGGAGAAGCAGGAGGAAGAAGAAGAAGAAGGACAAAGACGAGGATGAGGAGGTGTCCGAGAAGGAGGAGGGGGCCGAGAAGCCGAGCGTAGGGGATGTGTTCGCCTTGGAGATGGAGCTGAACCGCGAGAACAGGAAGATGATGAAGGTGAGGGGGAGGAGGAGAGTGGATGTTGTTGGGGAGGTTAAGTATGCAGCACGCTCTTGCTTTTCATGATTTGTGTTGTGTCTGTGTACAGTGTGAACAGTTTTCTGAGGGTCATGATTCGATATTAAGTCATAGTAAAGAAACGACATCGAGTGATAGTTCACAGAGACGAGAATCACGAACATTTTTTGAACTCATGCAATGAGTGTGTGTATGTGTTTTTTTGATTGATTGAATACTTAATTAACAGTTTGCAAAAGGTACAGAGGTAAGGATAACACAAAACGCCCTGAGGGCTTGTTTCCATTGTGGTCCTATGTATTCAAGTCATCAAGTACAATGTGTGTGTGTGTGTGTGTGTGTGTGTGTGTGCGTGTCCGCCCAGGAGCGTCGTCACCGCAGCAAGCTGCCCCGGGCTCTGCGGGGCCTGATGGGTGAAGCCAACATCCGCTATGCCCGAGGAGAGAAGGACGATGCCATCGTGATGTGCATGGAGATTATCAGACAGGGTAAGGAACTGTGTGTGTGAGTGAGATGTGATTCTAAATAGCTAGCATTCACACATATTCCTTTTCCCTTTCCCTTGTAGGCCTGTCACAATTATTACATAATCGCCTAATCGCAATTCTTTTTGCATAATCCTTGCCAAAAAAAATGTTTATACGTTTTCAAACATATTTCAGAAATAGCAGGAATAGCAGATCTACAAGCTTACAACACGTGTTGTAAGCTTGTAGATCAGCCTTTTCCGCTATTTTGCGCTGTGTTCATTTAAATAGATAAGATAAAAAGCTGCCAAATCAGCTGCCAGATTAATATCTCCCCTAACGCTTCCTCCTTCAGCTCCTCTGGCCTACGAGCCCTTCTCCACCCTGGCCATGATCTATGAAGACAACGAGGACGTGGACAAGGCGCTGCAGTTTGGGCTGATCGCAGCTCACCTCAACCGACTGCGAGGAGTGGGTCAAACTGGCGGAGATGTCTCTGGAGCAAGGCAACACGCGGCAGGCTGTGGTTTGCTACGGCAAGGGTAGGTCACAGGCACGTGCACACTTAAAGGTATTCTCTCCAGAACCTGGCAACTTGGTGTTGCCAGGTAGAGAAACAAGCAACCAGTGTTAAATCGTTCGGCATTAGCGGTAGCCTCTCAGGAACTTTCAGCGCATATTTGACTATCATGAGACTCTACAATGAGTAGTAGTAGAGAAAAAAATAACTTTGCATCGGTTATAATAGACGAATTTCCCTAAGCCACGCGCTCCCATTATGACAACGGAGGGGGTTGAAAAAATGACGACAGGGGAATCTCTGGAAAAAAACAACGCCACTTTTTACGTCGGTAGGTGAGTAACGACACATCAAAGATAACACTTAAAATGTCCGGAATTCTCCTTTAAAAAGGAGTAGTTCACCCAAAAAAATTACTTATTTTCTATTTTTTGTTTTTGTTGCATTCCTGGGCCAATCATTTGATGACCGGGTCATCGGCAGTAGGAGACTCCACCGGACATCAAATTATTGGCTCAGAAAAAACTCCCCTTGAATTTAAGGCGTCATGGGGTGTGTAATTGATAGAAAATAAGTCACTTTTTGGGGGGAACTACTCCTTTATGCCTGAAAATAGCAGCTCTACAAGCTTACAACTGCAACACGTTGTGAGCAAGTAGATTGGCTAATTTTGGCATGGGACACCATCTTACGACTAAATGTTAGTTGCTCATATTGTCATTTCAATCTCTCCACCCCCCGACAGCCATCAAGTACGACCCCACCAACGTGCGCTTCCTGTGGGAGCGCTCCAACCTCTACATGCAGCTAGGAGAGCACAAGCAGTGCATGGACGGCTACCGCCGCATCCTGTCGCTGTTGCCGATGGAGAGCGGACAAGACTTCATCCAGCTGTCCAAAGACATGGCCAAGTGAGGAGCGACACGTACACATGTTTTAGAACAGTCTCCCCAAACAGTGGGCCGTGAAGGAGACCCATGTTTTGCTCGCGGACCAAATTTTATGGGTTGCGAGTAAATATCCCCTTTCTTCTCGTTTCCTACATAAAAAAAATATATACATATATTATTTCAAAAGATTTCAAAAAGTTTAAACAAAAAACGTCACAACTTTTCATCAATTAAAAACAATTCCAAAATGTTTCCAAAAAGTATTTAATAAATAAAATTAAAAAAATTGAATTTCCGTAAATAAATGTAAAAAAAATGTTTAAGAAGTAGTGAAAATAGCAGACCCACAAGCTCGCAACACGGCACGAAGCGACGCGTTGTGAGCTTGTAGATCTGCTATTTTCTCTAGTTTGGGTCCCGGGCAAACGTCTAATTTCTCTTTTGGGTCTTGAGCTAAAAAGTTTGGGAACCACTGTTTTAGAATACCCAGAAGTGCCGTATTGGTGTCATTTTGAAGACATCAAAAGGTATCACTTGTTCAGCTGTCATTATTTAACTTCAGCTTCAGGGATTCCCTGGTGTATCAAGCATTTAGTTGCACGTGACACATTTTCAAGATGTTCTGGGAGTTGAATCCTGTGTGTCTGTCTGCACACATGCACAGGAGTTACTATGAGAGTAATGATCTGCCGTCGGCACTGGGCGTGATGGACGAGGCCCTGGGCAGACACCCTGACCTCATCACCGATGAGCTCACCAACATGGCCGCCGAGCTGTTCATTGCCAACCACCAACACAGCAAGGCCATGCAGGTAACACCTTGTGTGTGTGTGTGTGTGTGTGTGTGTGTGTGTGTGTGTGTGTGTGTGTGTGTGTGTGTGTGTGTGTGTGTGTATGTATGTGGGTGACAGAGAAGCAAACTGGAATGTTCATCCGAATATTCAAATATTTAGCTTCTGCATGCAAATATAATAAAACATATAAAACAACTAAGTAATACAAAAAGTAACCTTCAAAAGAAGGGACCGCACCCTCCTCAAATGCAGGCTGACTTGCATTTTTGATGCAGTGATGCACAATGCGTTTCGCTTGATGCTTCCTCAGGTGATAGCAAAACGTGTTGTGCATCACTGCATCAATAAAGCAAGTCATCCTACATTTGAGGAGTTTGCGGTCCCTTCTTTTGAAGGTTACTTTTTGTAAATTGTTCTTGCATTGAACCGCACGTCCTGTTGGGAGATGTCTAGAGACGTGCGCGAGTGTTCTATTGTATATAAAAAACTACTACTTGGAAAATTGCTTGAGCATGTATACTTGAAGTGTCTGAAATTATGCGTGTTTTCCCTAGATCCTGGTCCAGTTCTGTGGTATAGTCTTGGTGAGGGATGAAAGTACAGCAGACACATCAGTGCAGATGGAGCAGATGAGTATGAAGGAGGAGGAGGAGGAGAAGGACAAGGAGAAGGAGGCCACGGAGCCAACGACAGAAGAAGAAGTGGTAAAAGAAGAGTTTCTTGGTGAGTGGCCCTCAGTGTATATACAGTTCAAGTTATCTGTGCTATAACTCCAGCAACGTGCGAAGCAACCGCCTTGGGGTTGGGATTGCATTTGTAGTTTTCTTCAATTCAAAATAAACATTAACTGGACACACTGTTGGTATGAAAATATATATACCGATCTCCAGGTGAAATAATGGAGGTGGAGATACCAGACACTGTGGCGGTGGACATCAGGGCCAAACTAATGGTCTGTCTAATACACAAGCAGATCTTCAAACCCCTGGAAGTAAGTCTGTGAATGAATGAATGAATGAAAGAAAGAATTAATTCTTATTTTCATGGATTGTCCCAAGACCCATTCCTAATGGTATTATAAGACACCAAAAACATAATTTAACAAATTTGACAAAACTCTCAATAATTGAAAGCTGCACGATAAGCACAATTTAGACAAAGAAAATTACACAAGAGCCAGTATAATATCATATCGAATTATGTTCTCTTTGTTCGCTTATTCCAAATGCAAATACCTTTTGTTCAAAAAGCCATTGAAGTCTCTCTGCATCACTGACTATCAAATCTGAGGTTTGACACTTTAAAAATAATTTCTGATGCAACTCATGGTATGACGGACTGAATACAAAGTGAAACTTCTTCTCAATTTGAGTGATATCACAATAGTTAAATACAAAATAGTCCGGCTTTTCACCTGACAAAATGTTCATTCTTAACCAGTAACCACTACATAACATGTATTGAAGTGTTCGTGGTTAGCACCACACTCTTCCCTACTCACCCTATTAATTCACACCGTTGCACACACACACACAGACACAATATATTGAAAGTTCAGTTCAGGTTATTTCACAACAGTTCAGTTCAAGCACAACGCATTAAACACAGTTCCCAGGTAATCCAAGGCCACAACACTGTTTCCTGATTAATGTGCAAGGTACCATTTGTGTAAAACCCCTCTGCTCTATTTTTATTGTACAGTTTTTAGGTTGGTTAATTTATTTGACTACATGACATGTCATTGTTTGCCCTTGTCTAAGCATGTAACATTGATAAGAAACATGTTATATAAATAAAGTTATTATTTGTATTCTTATTAGTTAGCTTGAAATCTACCAGTACATAACAAGACTAGTAGTAACTGCATCCCCAGCTAGTACACATTCTAAGTGACTAGCCTGGCTGGCTACTGGCAAAAAGTAAAATCTAAGCATAGTGTGCCTGTATCTGTATCTGTATTTATACTTGTGTCTATTCCTCCTCATAGGCACTGCTGACAGAGTTAATGGAGCAGAGTCCAGAGGAGGTAGGAGGCCTGTATCTGGACGTAGCTGAAGCTTATCTGGAGGAGGGCCAGTATACCTCAGCCCTGCCACTCCTCTCTGCCCTGGTCACATCTGTCAAATACAACCTGGTTGTGGTCTGGCTTAGACACGCTGGTAGGACACACACGGACACACACACACACACACACACACACACACACACACACACACACACACACACACACACACACACACACACACACACACACACACACACACACAATCACATCATTGCTGTCGGGCAGAAACCTCCTATGTGTTTTTCCGTAAATTAACGCCCTACTTGATTATACTGTACTACAGCGTCACTCAAAAGTAGCAGATCCAAACGTGGCTCGAAGCGATGCATTTTGAGCTTGTCGATCTACTATTTTCAAATTTGAATCCTAAAAAGTAAAGTTTTGGACATATGAGATTCCCACCCGACAGATGATATAGCGGTACAACATGATATGAATTTGTTAATTCGTAGTTAATTCTACTACATGAGTTAAGTACTGTATGTGGAGCTTGAAAATGCCTTGACAACCACACAGCGCTGTGTCAGTCAGTAGAAATCATCAGAAACACGAAATCAACAGATATGAAACTGAAACATCTCTCCCTCTTTCCCACAGTGTTCAAACAATATTACACAGCTGAACACAGGCAGGGCAACGGAGATCACTGCAGGCAGTAATGGACCTGTTTATTGCTGGAGATTTTGAGCCTGTTGAGTCTACTTTCTAATGATTTATGAGGAAATATAAATAGGGAGGAAAAAATGCATTCTTGGATATAAATGTGAGGGGGTCTATTTAATAATTGGAAAGTGAAATATATGTAGTAAACTTCTGGTTGCATCAAGGGATTGTCACCATGCAAGACAGAGCTCTGCAGTACATGCATTGACTCCGCACAGCATGGTGTGCAGAAAACGTAGAACTGTGGCTATGATGCACGTCTAGATGGATTGATAGACCCATGTAAAGACGAAAAGACAAAAAGAAAAACAAAACTGATCTCCCTCTCTCTCTCTTCCCAGAGTGTTTGAAGGCGTTAGGTCATATTGAGAACGCAGCAGAGAGCTACAACAAGGTTGTGCAGATGGCCCCCTAGCACCTTGAAGCCCGTCTCTGCCTGTCTACGCTGCAGCAGCAGCTGGGGCGTCCAGAAATGGCTCTGAAGGCTCTGGAACCCATGTATGACCCTGACACACTGGCCCAGGACTCCTCCGCCACTCAGCAGGTACCTTTCCTGCAATCACAAAAAATCCCTTTAAACATTTAATCCTCCATCACACATGCACACTCCCTTGTCACATGACCCCAAGCACACTCTCTGCCTTGTATATAATAACATAATATCCATTTGTAACCATGTAAACAAATCAATCAGTAAATCAAGATCAGTCAATCTAAATCTTTTTTGTAGAGTTTTTCAAACTCGGGTAATGCAGCAAGGCAAGGCAATTTTATTTGTATTGCACATTTCAACAACAAGGCAATTCAATGTGCTTTACACATCAAGCAAAGGAAACACAATAATAACACTATAAAATAACATTAGGATGCATAAAACAAAAGTAGAAATGAATAGATACCGTTATAGTGCAGAGTAGAAAAGAAAAGAGAAAAAATAAATAATAACTCAATCAAAGGCAGCAGCAAACAGAAAGTTGTCTTTAGTTGTTTTTTAAAAGAAATAAGAGGGGCAGCAGACCTGCAGTTTTCTGCCTCATTTGACTGCACTACACCCATTTCACCAGTAGATGACAATCATGTTTACAGCTTGTTTTAATTCAAGCTTTGAGTAATGAACCCATTCTCAATACAATTGGCTGAAAAGGTTCAGAGGTTCAGAAAACCTCAGTTTGCCCATCACTGACACAGTGACACTACATCAGTGCATTAGAAGTTCTGTAAATGTGTTCGTTATGTGAAATAACACAGCAATGTGCTGACTTCTAAAGAAAATCAGAAAATCATCATCTACTTGTAGAAACTTGAATCCTGCTGGATTACCTATCCAGCAGGATTCAAGTTTCTACAAGTAGATGATGATTTTCAGATTTTCTTTAGAAATCCAGCACAGTGGAAATTCTCTCTGCATTCATTTTTGTAAAGGTTGCGTGATTGTAATTCAAAGCAGGAATTGGTTTGACAAGTCTAGATGAAAATATACCGTGGGAAAAAATATCTCAAACGCTGACAGAAATATCAGCCGGAGATGCAGAGAATTCTGAGGTGCTTATCACCTGAAAGTCTGAATATTTTCAAAATAATTTGAAATCTGGTAATTATACCAAAATTTAAAATACTAATTATACTAATAGTAATAAACTGAATGAAAACAAATATGATAAAAACTACAAAATCTAACTATATATTTTACTTCCTGATACCTGCAGGCACCCTTGATTTGTGGTACTATGTATACATTGACTCGAGTAGGAATGAACTGAGTATTATTTGACATGGGCTATCTGTACTGTAGGCCTACTTTGACTTTAGAAAATGGAATGAGTTTTATTCGTCATGGAGTATCCATACTTTGACTGAGGTGATGTGGTTGTGTTACTCTTTCCACCACTGCAGGAGTTGAAGCTGCTACTTCAACGCTCCACTCTGCTGCAGACTCAGGGCAAAATACAGGAGAACATAGACACCATGCTCACCATGCTGGCCATGCTGCTGAAGGTAACGCACAAGCACAGCATCTCAACCACACTAGTATCTCTAAAACTCTTGGGTACATGTAGTGCACATTATTGTTGGAAGTCCTTAATATGAACATTTTAATATATATTTTGGTGGTGAACACTTTCTCTCTATAGCTATTAAAAGTAGCCATTTTCTTGTCTGTTTCCTCTTATGCTCGCTCTCCTTGTCTAACATCTATACTGCCATATGCAACATATCGTCATTCCTGTATTAATGCTTTAATGAAATAGACCCCTAAGGATTATTGCGAACGCGGAAGGAGGCGTGGCGAAGCCACACACACACACACAATGTCAATGTTCTCTCCCCATCACGGTGAAATAACACGGATTACAAGTCTGTAAATACACAACACACACACACACACACACACACACACACACACACACACACACACACACACACACACACACACACACACACACACACACACACACACACACACACACACACACACACACACACACACACACACACACACACACACACACACACACACACACACACACACACACACACACACAATGTCAATGTTCTCTCCCCATCACGGTGAAATAACACGGATTACAAGTCCGTAAATACACAATATTTTCGAGCTGCGTTCGCTTCCAGCGTTCGCGCGTCTTACTTGTTATAAATTGTTATGTTTACTGCTATGGTAAACCAAGCCAATTTAATCCAACAAAAGCAGACGCCTGAGGTGTTTATTGTTGTCCATTTCAGCACTTTGGCGGACAATATTTTAAGTCATTTAAATGTTAAATCTCAATGTAGCCTACATTTAGGTGGGCCTCCGGTCTTTCTAGGACAAAATGATTGTCAAACGTGATGCAGAAACATGAGAAACTAGAAAATGTGCTCCTCGGAGCACAAGTCTCCGCCAGTACTGTTCCTGATTAATCCTGTCTTACCTATTCAAATACTTGTCTGTCTTCTTCATCTTCATTGTCTTGAACAGTTTCAGCAGTTGATTGGTGTGTTTGATCAGCTTTGGCCTTCTGCGCCTTTGTTTGACCAATGTTAGGTGTTCTCAGAGGGACACAACGTTTTTTGAAGTGACACACCTATTTATAGAATTGTATTTCGTCATGCATTCCTCTAGCCAATCAAAGGCATTGGTGTCAACATATTAATACGTATTAAGATTTCGGTCTTGTTGTGGGATCAATTCAACTCTAGTCCTCTTCTGTGTTACTGTTGTAGATGAGTATGCTTTCTTAGCTTTGGCCTTCTGCGCCTTTGCTTGACCAATGTCAGGTGTTCTCAAAGGGACACACACACGCACGGACGGACGGGTGATTTGGACTAGAAGATACTGTTCCAATCAAGATTGATTGATCCTGTCTTACCTCGCTTCAAAAACGTAAACGGCTTTTTGAAGTGACACACCTTTTTATTATAGGATTGTATTTCGTCATGCGTCCCTCTAGCCAATCAGAGACATTGATGTCAACATATTGACACGTATTAAGAGTTCGGCTTTGTTGTGGGATCATTTCAACTCTAGTCCTCTTCTACGTTACAAATGTAGATGAGTATGCTTTCTTAGCTTTGGCCTTCTGCGCCTTTGCTTGACCAATGTTAGGTGTTCTCAGAGGGAAACACACACGCACAGACGGGTGACTTGGACTTACTGAAGGTACTGTTCCAATCAAGTCTGATTGGTCCTGTTTTACCTCACTTCAAAAAGTAGGGGCTTTTTGAAGTGACACACCTATTTATAGAATTTTATTTCGTCACGCGTCCCTCTAGCCAATCAGAGGCATTGGTGTCAACAAATTGACACGTGTCACGTGGAGCTTGCCCAATGTTAGCTTGGCTAACAATGTTTGCTCACACAAAGCGAAAACATATTCTCCACCTTCGGCGGAGACAAAAACATGTCTCACTTGCCTGTGAGCCACGAATTAATCACTAGAGGGGTCTATTTGACATTTAGCAAGTATTGTGTGTGTGTGTGTGTGTGTGTGTGTGTGTGTGTGTGTGTGTGTGTGTGTGTGTGTGTGTGTGTGTGTGTGTGTGTGTGTGTGTGAGTGTGAGTGTGTGTGTGTGTGTGTGTGTTGTTGTTGTTAGTTTGGACTCTCCTGTGACATTACCTATCCATGACGTCATTCGACCCCGTGTCACATGCTGTATGAATATACTTAGAAGGACGCAGGTCAACCAGAGTTCAGAGATGAAATAAGCTCTATGTTATATTTCCACCAGGGAGACAATAGGTTACAGTGATGGTCCCGGGGTGAATTTAAGGAATAACCTAGTATTGGAATTACAGGCTTGCTGTTTTCCTTGCTGTTAAAGCAGGACAACTTTGAAGGAAACTTGGCTAACACGCTGGATGTGCTCAGACCATAGGGCTCAGACTCGGAGAGCTAGCATTAGCATTAGGATTGGTGATTGAGAAGCTCTGGGCCTGGGGTCTAGATCTAGCGGATTAACAGCAGCTGAAGTTGTTGTGATAATATCAGCAGTAGATGGAAATGCTCTGTAAGGTCTGAGGCTCAGGGTACAGGACTAGACACAAAGGAGGACGCTTGTCTCCGGGTGGAGCTGAACCACGACGACGTGGTGAGACCTTTGGCGGATTGGAGCTAGACTGGCGGGACGCTTTCTACCGACTGACCCCTGGAACCTTTTCTGTTATCCGACCGTTCCCCCAATGAAATCCATCCGATGAGCCTGGGATGGAACCGGTGAGAGGACATCGGTCTCTCCTGGGGAAACTTAAAACGTTGTAGGTGGAAAAGTTACGTCCATGCCTGGATCAAACAGGAATAGCGAGGCGCTTTTTTTTCCTACAGGATGTAGCCCTGAAGGATGAGCCGCTCGATGGAGACCTCCAGCTCAGAGACCTTGTGGTTCCATTGGTTTCCTTTCTGAGCCCGTAGCGGTGGTTTGCATGGATTTCCAAACCGGATAAGATCAGTAGGATTGGATCTTATGAGCCTAGGAAGAACCCGATGCAGTCTCTGGTAAGTCTAATCTTTCTAGTAGAAACGTAGTGTCCTGGTTGTATCCAGTATAGATATCTATAGGTATATATGTAGATATATTATAACTATGGTTGTAGCCTAGCAGCTAAAGTATGTCGAGTCCACTCCACACGGTCCTATTCTAATCTGATTTCGGTCGCTCAGGTCAACTTTGAGTAACAGTTTGAGATGTGGGTCAAGATCAACAACCATGTAAGGAATGTAGTTAAACAAAACAATAAAAGCTTCAAAAGAGGGTTAAAACCATTTCACGCCGTGTCCACTGAGAAAGCCCTTTGAGCTGGCAGCGCCAAGCCACCAGCCTGCCACAGCAATACATGTCTATGTAACGACGCTCCTTACAAAAGTAGGCATTTGCTTCTCAGCACCACCGCGCTCCCGCCCCCCGCGCTGCCCCCGCTGAACCCGGTGCCCATCGCTTGGTACTGGGTTGAGCCCGGGCGCTCACCGTGCTGGGCGCTTCAAGCTTGAAACGGTTGAACTTTTGGAAAGGAGCGCTGCTCTTTTGATCTTCATCTGTCTCTGTCAGACTGAAGCCACGTGAAGCCCGCCTCATTTACCATTGTTTCAGCCAAGCTATATGCTAATAGATCAGGAGGACATTTGATTTGAGCACAGTAATGGTTGATCGGTTTGAACGTTGTAATAACGTCCATGTGATGTGAGTGCTATGTATGGACATGATGCATGATGCACATCCACGGTGCTCCTCAGCTCAAAGCCGCGCGTTACGGCGCCGCCGCCCATCATCACATTGAGGGTTTCAAGTGTCACAAGTGATTTATTTTGGGCGCTTTAACTGTGTGCTGAGTGTTCTCTCTGGCCATGTTAACAAGTTAACAGCCTATTTATTTATATATAATAGCTAGTTCAAATCATGAGTTTGTTGTTTGTCTGGACTCTCAGTGAGTCTGGTTCATATGTGTCTGTGTGTGGAGGTCAGGTGAGCGTTTATATGGGTGCTTTAACGATGCGCTCTCAACAATGACAATGACTGCGCGGTGGGTCCTCGGTCCGCTAGGGGCCACGGGCCGGACCAGTCCAGAGTTGTCGCTGGCCGCAGCCCACCAGGCCGGCTGGCTGCCGCTCACCCGGCGCCGCTCTTACTCACGGATGTCAGCTACGGCCCCCCTGCGGACCCCCGCAGTTTCATACCGCACAGTAGTTTATTAGTGTAGGCTACACACTCTTTTTGTGTACAGTTGGGTGGCCCTTAAAAGGACCGTTGTTGTGGGAGATGTAACTCCAAGCCAAGGTCTTATTCTCTTTGGCTTTTAATTGTCCTTGATCTGCTGCTATTGTGTCCTAATAATGCACTGTTTTTGTCTGTGCGCCAATGGGTGCTTATTGATGCGTTGATGCTTCGTTTTACTCAACCCTGTACAGCACTTTGGTCAGCTTTTGTTGTTTTAAATGTGCTTTATAAATAAAGTTTGAAGGTCACTGCAGTGACAGACTCCTTCCTCCAACTCTTCCTCCTCCTCCTCCTACGCCACTATCATGGAGAGGTATTGTTGGATTTGGAGCAACTGTAGCTGCAACCGATCAGTCCGTTCAAGGAACTCCTGATGGTCCTCTCTCCTCCTCTCCCTCCTCTCCTCCCTCCTCTGTCTCCTCCTCTCCCTCTTCTCATCTTCCTCCTCATCAGCAGGTAGTGGTGAAGAGAAACGGCCGTGTCCTCCATGATGTAGGAAGGGTAGGCGCTCAACTGACGGTGGACAATCGGTTCAACCATCTCTGATGCAAAGGAACCCTCTTTCAGCTCAGGAACGATAACGACGCTGAGCGGTAACCGCTGCGCTTTTATACAGGTGCATATGCAAATTAGGTGCGCGACCCCCATGATATGATTGGCTGACAGAAGATGCATAAATCCTTAGCGTTTAAATTGCAGTCAGCCAATCAGGATATGATGGCGAGTCGCGTCGTATCGTGATTGGATGACTGACTGCCGACGGGATAGATGCTTTTTTCATTAAAACAAGAGTAAATCATGTTCTTGTTTTGTTTTAATATTAGAAGAAGGCAAACTTAGAGTTGAATATATCAATACATTTTTACAAATGGATACCCAGATTGTAGCATTAATTTGCTAATGCTAACATTCAAATGGATTCAGTTTTAAACAGAACCTTTCTATGATATAGAAAGGTTTCTTGTTCGTAATCATTAGTGGACGTGCCTGCATGATCCCTGGGGTAAAAGTTCATATTCACACAGTTATTATAATGTTATTATGTTATTTAATAACCCGCGCCACCAACGCAATGCAAGCATCTGTCCATTAAATATCAGTTCTGCTAGCTCTGCAGTGAATCGGTGATACAGTGAACTTTTGTGACAAAATATGTGACCATATTGTGGACTTGCATACCCACTAGCCCACTGCACTAGCCCACTGCTCACAAAATTTTGGCAGGTTATTTAAGTAAAAGTATCAGTACTGGAATATAGAAAAAATACTCTGTTAAGTAAAAGTCTGGAATTCAAAGTTTACTTCCAAAATGTACTTAAAGTACCAAAAGTAAAAAGTACACATTATGCAGAAAAAGTACACATTATCCCATTTCACAAGTTTTTAAATGTATTAAAAAATCTTTGAAAATAGCAGATCTACAAGCTCACAATGCATCGCGATGCATTGAAGTGGTCTGAAGTAGTCAATGTATGTTTTGTAATAATAATCAAGATATACAAAGTAACTGAAGTTTTTTAATTATTCATAGTGGAGTAAATAGTACAATATTTTGTCTACAGATCCTTAGTTAGGTTATTTGAGAAGAACAAAACACCCTTCAAAAATAAAGATGTATGTAAGCACTATCATGATTCATGATGCAGACTTTATTGCTGATGAGTTACTTTTTAAAGTTTGATTATAAAAGTTGAATTACATTCTACAGAGAGGGATGTTGTAAAGCACATTATAATCATCACATTTTGAATGACAGTCTACTTTGTACTTTGTTAATGTGGTAGCTACGTTTGCACTTGTTGGTGGGGCAATTAGAGACAAGTGCATGATGTTGAAATGTGAACCTTCTAATAGCAGATCTGGTGTCTGACTTATTTGAACCAAATAACTGATCTGGTTTCATGTTTCAATTTTAGTGGAATTTCTGAATGGAAGGAAACACCTTTTGGATGAAGAAGAGATGACACCCTCAAGGGCCAAGGCTAACGGTAGGCAGGACTTCTTTTTGTTTTATCATTAACCATTTTAAACCCTCGTTGACTGGAGTCCCCCAGGGCCCCCTCCTTTTTTCCCCTCTACACCAAATCTCTTACCAGAAAATAGCCGATCTACAAGCTCACAACACGTTGCAATGTGACGGGTCACGAGCTTGCAGATCGGCAATTTTTGCTGAATGTCAGACGATTTTTTTTTGCCCAATTACAAGACTAAGGAGGCTATGGGGTTCGTGTGGTTAATTAGAAGTTACAGAAAACAGTCTATATTTTGTTCTGTGTTGTTTCAGTGATGGACATAGAAATCCCCACCATAAGGTATGGTGCCTCTGCAGTGTCACACATCTCATGTTTGTAGAGAGGGAGAAGGTCTGCACACTGTCTTAATGCTCCCAGAAAAATATATTTATTTATGCAGCGGTATAAAAAACATACATAACGTTTCGGGCGGCCTCTGTGTTCTTCGTCAGGTGTACTGAACAGCGTTTGAAAAGGCAGGTGTATAAGGGGAATAGTGGGCAGAGCTCACATCAATCTATGAATGAGGACACCTGGGGACAACGCCCCAATTTGGAATTAATCACAAATCATACAATTAGGTTACAAATACAGTCTGTGCCAGAGTGAGCAGATACATAAGACATTAAAATAATATATATATATATATATACACACACATACCCACAGATATCAAGTGTCCATGCCCCATACAAAATACCTGTCCACTATGTATAAAAGCAAAGCTCCCTGAACTATACAGAGAGTCATACACAGTCAGCTATACATAATAAAGACAAAGCGCAATATTAAAAAGACAAGACAAGTTACAAGAATGGTTTGATGTCAAACTCTTCGTTTAGACCATGAGGAGCCATTGAGCAAGGGATAATGTATGGGCCCGACAGGGTGATAATGCACCGAGGCGGAGCCGAGGTGCATTATCACCCTGAAGTCACCCTGAAGTCATTATTGAAAGGTTAAATTTCAATAATGACTACATCCCCATACATCATCCCGCTTATTACACGGCTACTTAATACATAAATAAATAAATTTACTCAAAAGTAACAACAAAACGTACTTCCTTGCTTACGGCAATGAAAGTATTCCATAAGTATTGGGCTGGGCGGACAAGTTCGCCTCGGAAAACAAATGAGAGTATTCCATAAGGTAATGGGAAGACACACTCACCCCCATTCTATATACCGCTGGATTTGCCTGTAATACCGCTGTATTTGCCCCGGGGCGACTGTGTTTTGGGGCGAGTGTTTTGGTATTCCCCCGTTGTTGCGCCACGATAAACAAGGAAGTGTAGAGGATCAAATAGAATGTCTTTTCGGTCATTGCATCGTCTATTTCTCACTTCAAATGTTTTCAAAAACATTCTTGAGAGCAACGTTTAGTTGTAAATTACATTGTTTGTTTGTTTACATGGCTGTCATGTTGGATAAAGCATAAAACCAAGCAGCGCAGGTTGATATGAGCAGGTGTTCTGAGTCTCTGATTACACAGCGGTCTTATTGAGCTCATCGGTCATTATCCAGAAATAATGACCGATGATTGACCAATCAGAATCGAGCATTCAACCAAGCCGTGTAATAAACTGAGATAATGAATGTAAAACATTTCTCTTTGTAAAAGGCGACGTCTCGGACCCCTATTAGAAAATATGTTGTGCCTGGGACCCCCAAAAGCAAAGATTTGTGTTTAAAATGTTCAAGATTTTTGAAAAATAGCTACAAGCTCATAGCAGCACTTGGTGCCGCGCTTAAATGAGCTTGTATATCTGTTATCTTTGAATAGCTAACGTATAAAAGGTTAAAATGATTGTGATGCTATGTTAGCTACTTTTACTGGGGACCCCCCTAGCTGGAACCCCCCCCCCCCATACCCCTCTTTGAGAACCAATGCTTTTACTGTTGTCGTCATAGCTTGTCAAAAGAAGCTTTGTAGAAGTTGTGACGAGGGAATGTGACGGAAGGCCGGTTGTCATTGTAAATCGCTCACATTAATCACAGCTCCTGCAGGAACTTCAGAAGGCTCTGCTATCCGTCATTGTGTCCAGGGTTGTTTTTTTGGGGGTTGTGTGTGTGTGTCAGAGTCTCAGTCTTTTGTGTCTTTTGTGTCTTCTCTGCGGACTGCTCTGTGTCCTGCCTCTTCTATACGTCCCACATTTCAAATCTCTTGATTTGTTCCTTAATCCCTCCTCTTAACCACCTCTCTCCTCCTCCTCCATCAGCTCTCTATCTATCTCTCTATCGACCAGTTAACTGACTGGTTTACTTATACTATAAAATATGTTCTCCTTGTATCTCTTCCTCCTTTGCCCTCGTCCCTCTCACCTTGCTTGGCTCTGTGTTCAGACCACATCACTGAATGTTGATCGACAGCTCATTATCTGTCTGCTTATTGCCCCCGTTCATAGACTGACAGACAGACTGACAGACAGACAGTCACACAGACAGACAGAGGTAACACTTTGACCCAAACCCATGTCTCTTAATTGTATCCTCCTTTCCTTCACTTGCATCTTTTCCTTGCATCTCAGTTCCTCTCACTGAGGATGCATAGACCAACACAGGAACTGCAAATTTCACGCCCACTCTTGATACAGCGCCTCCAGTCGAGGTCCGTTAGAACGATGTACTGCAGCTGCCAATGCATTCCCTATGAGAGGATATAAGAGTTAGCCTACTTGTAAAATTATCCTACATTAACTGGAGATGATATTGATTTAAATAAAAATATGTTTCCAAATGTATGCAGTGTCTTTGTCAACATATCTTCTTGTTTTCTTAATAGTTGATGTGTTTCACATTTATTTTGCCACTTTTATGTGTTACCCATAATGTTAACACAGCAGAGGGTAGACGGCAGACAGACACAGTAGTCGCATTTCAGTGACATCACTGTCTTTACGAGCGCCGAGCGTCCACTCTGAAGTGGGGAATTCTCATCCCAATCCCGACTGACTTTGTTCATATTTCTATATTTTGAACATCTCATAGGCTTATATTAATTTTCTACCCACCACGGAGCTCCGACGGTACATGACAAATTAAAACGTGTGGGTTTACCGTTGTTGTATTAACTTGCCTGAATCGAACTGAAATGAAAGTTGGGGAAATAACCCAACTAAATGGAGGAGTGACATATCCCGACATTTTCAACTACTTAGTGAATACTCCAGGTTAGTATTAATATACAAATAGTCTTGTGAGATGCTGTTCGGATAATTAATAAATAGCCTATAAAAATGATACATGAGAGACACAAACGTATCTGGGTATTGAAAACCTCATGGGATGCGTCCGTGACGTATATACCATGCGACCACTTAAACCTTAGATTTCAGATGCTAGAACTTTGATACACTGATGGAGAATATTATAGTATATTGTGGGTTGTATATTGAGATGGCAGGTATGTCACATTAAAAAGGACAAATCAAACAAATGGGACACTTTATTAGAACACAAAAAAAATCGCTACAGCCTCAGTAGTTAACCAGTGAAATTACAGTATTTTACAATGCCTCTCATAGAGATTGCATTGAGAGCTGCAGTTCATCGTTCTAAAGGACCTCGAGTAGCGGCGCTGTGTCAAAAGTGGGCGTGAATTTGTAGGCGCCCGTGTCAGCCCGTGTGTGTCTATGGTCAAAACCATGCGAGGAGAGAAGAGGCCAAGGAGTATATCGAACAAGGAGAGGTCACACAGATTTATTGCGGTCTTTGTAACTAATCAGTTCGGGAAAGTGAAAGTAGACATCACACACTTTCTGATCTCTTCTTTTTCGATCATTTTATTGCTGTATCTAAAGAGCACAGTTGACTGGGTACTGTCTTCATCCATAATACAGACTACAGAGTAAGAAACTTACTTTGTGCTCTTTTAAATACTTAAATAAAATGATATAGTGTGCACTGTGCACATTATCACATAAAATAGTGTTTATTCATACTCGCCTAATTCACCTGTGTTGCAAGTTTGTGGATCTGCTACTTTTGATTCTTTTCTGTGACTCTGTAGTATGATCAAGTAGGGTGTTAATTTACCACAATTTGACACAAAAAGTTAGAATATGGAGATAAGAGGTTTCTCCCCGACAGCAACGACATGCTGTCGGGGAGACTTGAATATAGCCCTTGAATGAGTGCGAGTGAAAATTAAAGGATACCACGGGTGTTTTTTTTTTCCACATCAATGCAATCCATCATCATCTAGCAAGAATTGTCAATTTACAAGCTCATAATTTGTTGCGTCGATCCCTCTAGTGTTGTGGGTTTGGAGAAGTTAGACCGGTATTGAGGGCACTGTCCCTTGACTATCTTAAATACCAATCCTATTGATATTTGCTTAATCCGGTCTTCTACCCTGGGCCATCCCAAACTAGCAAAGTGTGTTGGAATTAGGTGGGTCATTGGCTTAAGGTAGTATCAGTTTGTTTTGAGAGGTAGTAACATTGATATGTTGGGGAACCAAGAGCCGCAAGCATAATCAAAATGGCATTGAATGAGGGCTCCAGCTAGACTCTAGCTGGAGCGACGCTCCAGCTAGAGTCTCTAGAGACTCTAGCTGCTAGAGTCTTGAGAGCACTTTTGTTGACAAAAGAGGAAATTATGCACACAAATCTTGTTCTTTGATTGACTTTCTTGATCACTTTTAATGCCATTTGTTTTTCACCTGTCAGTTTGTTGTAAAGAACACAGGCCAAATAGGTAACCTCTTGTTTGCTTGAGATTACTATATCGTCAACTCTGACAAAGAAAATGGCAGATCCTCAAGCTCAGTTGTCAGCTTGTAGATCGGCTTTCTCAGTCGCCATGACTGACTTCAGCCATTTGGATTCCATGGGATCCAGCATGTTTTTCCTCTAACTCTTGGCTTTCTCTAAAGGATGATTTATAATTAGTTGTGTGCATCAAAAATAGACTATCTACACTACAAGCCCACAACGCGTTCCTATGCAATGCATTGTGATCTTGTAGATCCAAATAAGCAACAAGTCGAGCCTTCCAGTAATGATGAATATTAAAGCTCTATTATGAAATGTCTTTAGTGAATACATTTTTATTTTGTCCAATCTGTATGGTAGAGTATGTTAATACAACTTGTACAATTGGGCTGGTAGCTGCCCTGCGCTTTTGAGACCTTTAGATCCTGTGTCTAAGTTTGACACGACCTTTGAGATGATCCATTTGACACAAAGTTTGACCTGATGGTCAAAATTCAATTTCTCCCCTGAGCAAGCAGGCAGGCTCTATTAGCTCATTGGTAAAAATGTCAGCAGCTGCGCAGGAGACCTTGGTTCAACTCCGGGGTAGAACAGGAAAGTTACATGGTGCAGCTTTAAGATATTATTATTTGAATTCAAATTGAGTATTTGAATTGGTCAAACCCGCAGTAGATTACATGTTCAGAAGCATCTTTCATACTCTTCCAAACTCCAATGGTCTTATATATTTCATAAAAGCAAAGGTTAAAGCCTCAATAGCAGAAACATAGGTTTTGAACGATAATACCAAAACACCATAATTTTGTATGTGGAACAGCAGAAACGGCTTTACAACAATCAAAAATCATAATTTTACATATTGTTCTAATTGCTTATTTTGGTGTAGATGGAAAAACGACTTCGGAAGGATAGTCCCAGAGGACCCCAGTCAATGAAGTGTATATACTGTAGGGTTTCAGTGGTTGAGCTTAAGACTTTGTACAAATGGGTTATACAATTATTTCAAGCTGTATTTCTTCACATTTTGTGAACTCGTCAAGGTAGTATATTTATATACTGTAAATATAGTGTACAACTACCATAATCATCCATGGTGAGATCATAGCTTAAGCAAAAATAGTGCAAGAAAAGGGTTCTAAGCATCTGCTGTGTTGTGCAACAGACTGCATACAGTACACTTGAGGTGTGTGTGTGTGTGTGTGTGTGTGTGTGTGTGTGTGTGTGTGTGTGTGTGTGTGTGTGTGTGTGTGTGTGTGTGTGTGTGTGTGTGTGTGTGTGTGTGTGTGTGTGTGTGTGTGTGTGTGTGTGTGTGTGTGTGTGTGTGTGTGTGTGTGTGTGTGTGTGTGTGTGTGTGTGTGTGTGTGTGTGTGTGTGTGTGTGTGTGTGTATAGCCTTGCTTAGTATTTCAGTTGCAATGTGCGTTTTCCTTCTTTTTTTTTTAGATGGGAGAATGGATGGGGCAGTGAAGCATGGAGCCACCACAGATGATTCCTTCATTAAGGTAATAACTATGGTCATGTTTCTGTTGCTATTCTTACAGCTTTGAGTGAAATTACTTATTGCAAGGACTTATAAAGCCAAATGCAGCCCTGTTCTCTGAAGATGAAAATCAGAACTACAGTAATAGTCACTTTATTGGCACAGTTTTGTTTGCATGAAGAATGTGACTTGATGGGTTACCAACTTGAACTAGGGTAGACCAGGGGTTCCAAAACGCACTCGTGTGACAGCAAACCCGTGTTCTGCGAGATCAGCCTTGGGATTTTGACAACCATACCTTATTGCAATATATAAAGCTATACAACGTTATGAATTCAAATGTACTTGTGTGCCCTCTTTTCCTAATTCTGTACCTCTACAGACAAACGTAGAACCACTTTTAAACCTGTTGTCCCTATATTGGGCATGTCATTGTAGGTTACATTTTATTTACTCTTTTATTATTATTTTTATTTTCACTAGTACTGAAAATGGCAGATATTATTATGATTAAAATATATGACTGTATTAAATGGGGCATATGATGTTAAACTTTGGCATTGGTAAATAAAAGTTTGCAGAGTTAAGAAATGTGTTCTAGAGGCTATTTTGCACACTTATGAATACAGGTGTGCCTTGAATTCTTTTACATGTCCATTGGTGTGCCTTGGGCACAAAAAGGACCACAGTGATCTTGCCAAACTGTGCATAACCGTTTTCCTTTTCTTCCCCTCCAGGATGCTGCTGCTGTGTGTCGCGAATTTATGGAACGGGAGAAGGGCGAAGTCCGTTTCTCTGCGGTGGCACTCTGCCACAGTTAGACATCCCCAACAGGTAGAATACTTAACCACGATAGAAACCAAATTACTGTTGAGAGCTCACACACAGACATCCCCAGGCATTGCAGAATGTCCTGTACACACATACTACATCTGCAGACACTTTGCACTATATACTGTAGCACACATTGTTACACAGAGCACACCCACAACTTGCCAACAAAGCGTTATTTGCTTGCGTGTGTGTCTGTGACATCTATTGATTGATTGATTGAAATTTTTATTAGGCAAAAGAATGTAAAACAACACAGTTACATTTATAATGCTTTTGTCTAAAAGGTCCGGCCAAAAAAGTCCTTGCGGACTTGTTTCCGTTGGGGTCCTTGAGTTGATTTCATAGACATATATAGTAGCAACCAAACAGTTCAAAAATCAACATGAAAATACAGATAATACAGAAAAAATACCACTATGTACAAAAAAAGCATTTAAAAAATATATGTACAAAAAAAAGGGGGGGGGGGGGGAAGCATGGAAAAATAAAAATTATATACAAAAAAAGCATGAGGAAATACAAAATATGTACAAAAAGAGGAGGGGGGGGGTCGTCTGTCTACAGGGAAACTGGTACTAGCTCCTCTTTCGGCCTCCAGAAAGATGGGTTTTTAGGGCTGTTTTGAATGAGCCCAGGGAACTGCATTTTTTCTACACATGCTCAGTGAGTCCTCTTTTCGATGCATGTTCGATACAAGCTCGCCCAAGCCCTTAATGTGATACTTAGCACTGAAATTTTGTTATATTAATATTTCTACTGTTTTCTGAACTTTTATTGAGATCAGACAAACATCACTGCCTGTGAACATGTGTGAATTTGTCTGTTGTGCCTTTTCTGTGTATGTTAATACTACTTAGTTTGTGCATTTGGAATAGTTTTCGTAGTTTGAGAATCTGGATTTAGAGGAGTGCCTTCAGTGGCAACTGATGATTGAAAATGGATGAGAAGAATGGGTTTTATTGGTAGAGGCCCTTGTTCAGTGAGAGGGAAGAGACTTGCCTGTGTCTTTTTTAAATGCCAGTCGCTGCTGTGTGAAGTCATGCATCTCAAAAAAGACAGAGGTAGTCTTCATAAGATGGAAAGTTCTGAATTCAGATGCTTGTGGGCACCTTAACATGATACTGCCGGTGTTACAATCCTTTGCCTTTCCCCATGTTGTGTTTTTTGAAAGAATGTTTAATTTGTAATGACTCTTGTTAATTTGCACTTTTTATTTGGGTGAGGTTTCAGTCCATGTTCTAGAAACTGTAAAGCTGTCATTTACACTGTTGGTGGGCAAAGGTCTAGAAGCCTGTTAAAAAAAAGAAGTGTCCATTTGAAAGAATTGTAGTTTTTGGGGGGATGACACTAGCCTGGTATCCAGCCTGTTTCGCTACGTTCGGCGGACTTTTTTTTCTCTCTTCGCTTCTCAGTCTGGAAAGCACCCTATTGACTCATTTTGCAGAACTACACTGGAACTACATATGTTACGTTAGGCAACGTCGTTGCTGATTGGATGTTGTTCAAACGAATGACGAATCACAACGATCACACTGTTTTTTTTTGTCCCGCCCCGCACCACAGACCAATCAGAAACCACGGTTCGATTCCAGCCGTATGCCATGTCCCGCCTCCCTTGGAGATGGGGTGCTTTCCAGACTGAGAAGCGAAGAGAGAAAAAAACAGTCCACCGAACGTAGCGAAGCAGGCTGGATCCCAGGCTAGGATGACACTAGGCTTTGTTCCAAACCTTTTGTCTTTTTGGAAGCTTCCCAATCTGTTCTATTGACACTGCAGCTGTGTTCCAGTCAATAAAAAGCAACCTTTAACCTGACCCACCTGTCCCAAGTTTTTGTTCTGTCTGTTAAGTGAGAAAATATGTCTGCTTCCTTGTCACAGCTAATCAATGGCCTGTATGTTTTGAAGTGTGTCAAAGTATCAGTAGGCAGTGAGCAGGATAAAAACTAAGCAATCGAACTCAAACCCCTTATCAAGGAGCCTCCAGGCTTGACTGAATCCTTAGTTTGACTTGGGAGGTTTTGAAGCTGCGGCGCTTCAGCACCATGGACAGCGGCTGATCCAGAGCTCAAAGCAGCACTGGATGTGACAACACAATACAATGTCCAATAGACTTACATGTTAGTTTACAGCTGTATTTTTTAAGGCAAAGTAAAAAAATTGCCCTTAGCCACAAACGGACACTCTGTGTTTTAATTTTCATATGTCATTTTGTGTGTTAAATCACTGAACCGCACCGGCTCAGTCTTGGTCATCTGCATTTGTGCCCTTCTTCAGTATTCCTGTGATACCCACCCTGCAAAATGACACCATTTTCCTTTTATTCTTGACTTTCCCGGTTCTGTGTAATGACACTATTCGGTTTAAGATGTTTTATGGGGTTAAATCGTTTTTTTTACTGGCACTCCTTAAAATGTTTATTTCCTCCACCATGTCTTAGCTTGTTTAGTTTTCATCTCTGTGTTCCACAGAGGTCAAATACACAACTCACACTCACTACCCAAGTGTAATTTATCTTTAATAGCACATCAACGGCCTCAAACTCACTTAAGCCAAACATGGTTAAGGAAAGTAAGGTTGAGTCATATCAGCGACCTGGTTTTGAACAAACCGCCTCCAAAGCAGCACTTGTCGACTCAAAATAAAAAATGTGTGTGTCGATATGCCCAAATGTGATGACTGACATCAGTTCTCTATAAATGAAAAAAGTATTCGAAAAAACACGACCCCCTCGCGTATTAGGATGGCAGGGTGAGTCACCAGAACCAAGGACGGGTGTTTTTGATGAATCTAACATGTTAGAAATGGAGTTTGAAGCTATAATGGGTTTGTATAGGAAGGGGGCGTGTCTGATAAAATGCATATTGAATATCTAAATACTGAATCAAGCAACTTAAAAACGGTCTGGGGGGCTCACAAAAGCCTGAGTAGACGATAAAATGACCCAAGTTTTTTTTTGTGAAATATCCCTTTAAACCGAATATTTAAGAACATAACTTCTAATGGCAGCTCAGGCGTTCAGTTTGGCATTTTTATTATTTTATATATTTGACACATTTGGCACCTAAATACAAACACATGCACACATTTAGCAAATTGCCTGAGACGAGGGAAAGAGACACTAGACAGATGCACAGGAAGGAACACACTTTTCTACAATTCAGTCATAAGTCTACAATCATCACAAGTCACAACTAGAAAGAGTCAGACCAACAATTCTTATGGTTCAAACTGATAGATTTATTATATTAATGATATTTACATAATTCATAGATATTTACATGGATATATACAAACATATTCACACACACACACACACACACACACACACACACCTTAATCCCTGGCTCCTAAACATACTGTACATACACAACAGTCAACAGCATTACTGAATCCCTTGCAAGGAAAGCCCGTAGACATGACTGGCATATCCTGCACAACACCACCACAACAGTGTTTCCTCTAGATAGGCTCAAGTCCCGCCACCCGTACAGCAAGGCGGTACAAGAGCTGCTCAGGTCCATCCCTGAGGACCTGTCTACAGAGGCATGGCTGGCGGCAGCCTGGAAGCAGGAGTGGGAGTTGGCCGGGCCCACATGCATCCACCGTTACATCCAGGACCCGGGAGGCGGCATTAAAGGAGAGGAACTGCCACGCCGGCAATGGACCCTGCTGAACCGCCTGCGAACCGGGGTCGGATGCTTCAAAACATCCATGAGGAAGTGGGGCCTGGCGGACGGAGCAGCATGCAAGTGTGGGGAGCCGGAGCAGACCGCTGAGCACATAATCACAGTCTGTCCCCTGTATAAACCACCCTCGGAGGCCGGCCTCTTCGATGTGGGACCTGAGACGAGGGCGTGGCTGTACACTACTGAACTGGAAATCTGATGATGACACACGAAAGAAGAAGAAGAAGCATTACTGAATAGTACGTTAGTGTCAAAGACTGTTAGCTGAATTCTAGAATGAAAAAAAAGGAAAGAAGAAAGCAATAATAATAACTAATATGCATATATACATATACACACACATGTAAATACCTATATACGCACAGACAAAAAATAAATAAATAATAAAACTGTTAGAGATTATTGATTTATATACATGCCTTTTGTTATTGTTCATTTATGAACACTCAGAGTGATAGAAGTCCACTGACTAGTCGTTGACTAAGTTAAGCCAAGCAGAACGCTCTCTGTGTCAACAAACTATAATAGGACACTGACACAATAGATAGAATACCTGGAGCTAAATAGACTCATTACAACATAATGCCATAAGACCTACGGCAGCAATGACACAATCATGCAGAAGAAACTGACCACAGCAGGGGAGCAGCCAAGCTCTTCACTATGGAGGACTGCAGCTCGGAGAGTTCAGTGACATTCAGCAGCTTGCTCTCAGAAAACTTTGTCTTGACAGCCTAGTGGAGAGGGAAAACTAGCATTAGTATTAATCTATTTAAACATCCCCATCTCACTCCATTATATTATACTACATTATACTAACCCTAACCCTAGTGGAGAGGGAACATTTATATTAGTACTTCACTATTCATCTATGCAAACATCCCTATTATTCCTTTATTATAGTATACTCCATTATACTATACTACAATTTACAATTAAGGCATTTAGCAGACGCTCTTTATCCAGAGCAACTTACAGTAAGCATTAGCAATTAAGCCAGGTAAACACACTGTACAACACATCACATGCAGAGAGACAGTGTAGTGTCTTAGTAATCTAGGATCATAGGAAAACTAAGAAATTAGCATCAGTCTAAATAATATAGTATCAAAACGTAAATAATCTGTACATTGAAACTATAGGATGCCAGATAAACACATGAACATAGCATCTGTCTAAATAACATGCTAACCTATATTTATCCTAACGCCAACCCTAGTGGAGAGGGAATCTTAGCATTAGTATTCATCTATTCAAACATCCACATCTTACTCCATCAACTTCCAAATGCCTTTGTTTGCCAACTCACCTGGAACTTTGTTTTCCCCTCATTGACAGCAACGACATTCTTTGCCATGTGCTGCATTATGGGCTTCAGGTGAGCCTCGTCATACCTGGTATAATGCTGCTCTGTAGGAGTCTGCAACACATGAAAAACAATCGTTAGGATCATCATATGTGGTGCAATACTGCTCTGTAGGGGGAAAAAACTAGAATCAAAGACAAAATGTCAAGCTAGTCATTTGTACTAATAAGCCAACATATACATTGATTCTATTGAACTCACCCATGGCAGGCCACCCTGCAGCAGCTGAGAGAGGCACAGTGAAGCAGCAGCAATCTCAGAGGGCCGGTAGTGAACCATGTCGTAGTCAAGGAGTGTCAACTCCATGAGATACATGGCCAGCATGTGTCTCTCCACAGTACACTAGAACAAACAAACAACACTATTAAAAAGCACGCTTGCATAATAAATTCAAAATACCCTTCTACATGCTTTATTTTAACCACCATTTGACCAGTCACCACCTATGTTCATTTAGACTATGTTCACACCGTCAGGCCAAATCTGATAATTGTCCTAACCAGATTGGAAATCAGAGTTGTTTTATCAAGTCTGAACAGCATAAAACCTCATGGAAATCTAATTTTCTAAATGTGTGTTTCAGTCTGAACACTGAAACTGTGAACGATCATGGCGCTTGTGGGAAATAGACGATCCACAAGCTTACATGTCAAATTGTGACATGTAGATCTGCTATTTTCAACACAAATCCAAACTAACCACTTGCAAATAACAGTGTTGACAGTCAGTCCTAAAGATCAGATTTGGCCTGCAGTCTGGACAAAGTCTTGGTGCAGAGGGTCAAGTCTGATCACTACACCTTGTATGTTAGTGAACCATGTGAACAGTGACTCACGCTTGCAGCCTTGGATGCTCTCCTGAGGAAGTGCAGGGGCAGCGGGAACCCCAGCTCATAGTTGAGGTACCTCAGCATTACACGCTCCATCTGTTTAATCTGAGTGGTTGTGAAGGCGTTGTCTGTGATGTCGGCAAAGTCCTGGATCCCTGGGGCACCTATTTGTCTCATCTCCTCGTACTTTGAGGCCACTAGCATGGCAGTGACACCAACAAGCTGGAGCTTCTTTGGTGAAACTGACCGAACCTGTAATACATCACAACAGCTCATTAAAAAAAGAAAAGGAAAAGAAAATAAAGAAAGACAAGAGCAGATCAAATGGCAAACTAATTTGTAAGTTGCCCTTACTTGCAGAAAACGATCCAAGATGGCAACTGTGAGATAGAGTGTCTCCTGCCGCAGCGGGAAACTTAAATGAACCTGGATCAGCCAGTCGATTAGCGTAGCTCGCATGTGTGCCGTTATGTCGTAGCCCTTCAAGAACCCGGGTCGCACAGCCTGCTTTACCTGTACAAACAAAAGACTTCATTACATTGCTGCAATTCGCCAGGTCACATCTAAGCCTGTCACAATTATTACATCATGTTTACATGGCCTAAAAGCCAAATAGAAATTACATTTTTATGTTCCAATGTTCAATTGAAAAACACGATTAAATCGTTAATCGCAATTATTTGTATGACAATGAATCGTCAAGTAAAAAGTGATGATTGTATGACAACCCTAGTCACATCATGTAGTAAAGAAAACATGCCTCTGGCATCACATACCTCTAGATCCATTAGATGTGCATATATGTCTTTGACATATTCAGAACATAGGTGGGACATCTGTGAGTCTCCTGCATCAATGTCCTCTACTGTGAGGAGCGGGTCAGGGAAGGCCTCCTTCATGGAAACATCTGCAGCTTGTTCTGGACCAGTGGAGGGAGACACTTGAGGAGGTGCCTGAACTCTGGCAACTCCAGTTCTCTGAGAAGGAGAAAAGAATAAAAAATGTATTCAAAACACATTCTTCTTTGAAGTTAAACTGTAGGTAATGTGTTTCTTGTACATAGTTTAAATCACTGGTTCTGAACATCGGGTCCAGAGACCACCAGGGGTCCAAATGGACCCTTACAGGTCTGTAACTCTGAGTGTATATCGTCACTGTCGGGTAGAAACATTGCATGTCCATAACTGTTACTTTTGAGGAAATGGAAAAAAGAAACAATTCCAATGGCTCCAATCTAGTTATTATTTAGTCACAAGCTCTTGTTAATACCTGTCATTGGTTCAATATTTATAAAACCCCACACACACTTAACCCATTTAGACTTGGAAAGCCTATACATTGTTATACCTTTCAATCTGGGAAAGCATCTGTCATTTTAGATGTTTCCATGTACTGTATAGCAACTGACAAAATGATTTTAGTTTTCGTTTTTTTTTAAATAAAGAAGAGTTTTTTTTTCAGAAGGTTAGCATTTAGAGGCCGTTTATAAAATAAATCTGCCTCAGGGCTAAATAGGTTTGGCCATCTTCAAAAACGCGTTGTGACTAGTCGAGTAACTACTTTTGCATGATACGACAACGTAGAGCATTCATTCATTTATATAAAAACATAAAGTTGAAATATGGAGATAGAATGTTTCCACCCGACAGCGATGATATGCAATGCTACAGTGCAGACTAGCAAAAACTTACTCTGGATTCCAGGATGGACGCTCTCCACACCTTCCTGTCCCCCATCAGGAGCTCTGCAGTGTTGTTAGCTCTGCTGTCACGCTGCAGTGTGTCTACATAGGTGGTGCGCCTCTCTCCCCTCCTAGCTGTGCCTTGTGTACATTTGTTGGCCATCAGTTTTAGGTGCCTGCCACAGTGCCCAGCCACCGTTCTCTCCCTGACCTTGTCTGCGACTCTTGGGAGGCCTCTGCAGAGGTCCACATTTCTGATGTGGTCCACGTTCACCCATGGTACATCAGGGATCCTCTGTAGGATTCTTGTGTAGACACCATCATCCAGGGCCTTGTCCTGTTGTACCGTCTTGAACTGAGAGTGTACAAAGGGAACCTTACATTAGAGGTATACAAATTAAATGTAAACAACGTAATTGTTTAAATTAACAGTCAGTTTAAATTAACAAAAGGATTTCAGTGTAGGGATCTGAAAAAAAGTATCAAATTGGGGACTGTGAAATTGTAAAGGTTGAGAATAAAGGGTTTAAATATTACCTTGGTGTTAGAAGCCTTGTTGGCAAAGTTGGAAAGGTCTCCAAGAGCAGCTCTCTTTGGAGCACTGTTGGTCTTCCCCATGTATGCAGGGTTCTGCACGTTCATCCACTGTTGAAACTAACATTCAAAAACAGAAACAAAAACAGTTACAAAGAGCAACGTTAAAAATGCACTTGAGGTTTAAAAGATTCACCAAAAAACAATACTGGATCAAATACAACATAAATTAAGCCACATATTAACACCCAAAAGACTCAATCTCAATTCATGTCGCTTGCCGAGCAGAACAGACATTAAAGGGACTACACCATGAATTTAAAAAAATAATAATAATATTTAATATCATATTGTTTATGTCCCTCAAACGTTTTTCAAAAGGTTTGAGCCTAAATCAAGCCTCAGATATACTCATTCCAACTAACTTCTCTCTGGCTTATAAAGCACTTTCACCTGCAATACCACATTGTCCTGTTTGGCACGGGGCGCTAGAGCCAGTTTGTATGCATGTTATCTCCTGGTTCTGTGTGGAAAAAGTAAAAAAAAAAAAAAAAAAATTAAAAGAAAACTTTTTTTTTTTTTTTTTTGGTTGGTTGGAACTGAAAAACGGGAGGAATTGTTCCCTGACGTGCCGTGGGCACAGGGACCAAATCAGTTTGGCCTGTTTTTAGACCAAAACCCCAGATTTGCTGTGAAAGCCTGAGTGTTCAAACTGGGGTATTTTTGAGAGACCAAAAACACACAAAAAAGAAGAAAAAGTAAAAATTCGTGGTGTAGTCCCTTTAAAAACAACGTGTTTAGTTAAAAAGCAACGTTCAAACTGCACTTTACGTTTAGAAGGTTCAAAACACACTTCACCAACGTTCACAACATTCAAAATTCACTCAACAACCAACGTTTAAAAGCCGTTAAACCAGCAAACATCACGCTGACAAGTTAACGCGTCCGTTATAAGCTTGGAAGATCAGTTCGGCGAGCGACACCAACACCATAACGTCAACGTTTAGCCTAACGGGAGAATAACAAGCTTAACTCTAGTTTTTTTTTCATAATTATTTTACTCCACCGAAGATAAGATCAAACCGTTCAATTCTGAATTTAGTTAAAAAGCAACGATCAAATCAAACTATACTTTACGTTGAGAAGGTTCAAAACACACTTCACCAACGTTCAAAACATTCAAAATTCTCTCAACAACCAACGTTTTAAAGCCGTTGAACCAGCAAACATGAGCAAACAGCAACCAAAACAGCACAGACACAACCAAATAACGTCAAATAAGCCAGAAACACCACAAAACAAAAGACTGAAACTCAATGCACGTCGCTTGTCGACCAGCAGAGAACAGAACTTCAAGCTGACAAAGCGTCGGTTATAAGCTTGGAAGATCAGTTCGTCGAGCGACACCAACACCATAACGTTAACGTTTAGCCTAATAAAGGGAGAATAACAAGCTTAACTCTAGGTATTACTATTTTTCATAATTACTGTACTCACCATAATGCTAAACTCCACCGAAGATACGATAAAACCGTTCAATTCTGAAAGCAACTGTCAATAAACAGTGATGTCTGTAGTCTAGTCTTCAGTTATCTACCGCAGGCAGTAGTGAGTCAGAAGTCCTCTGTTGTTGAAGCATCAAACACTGACTGAAGCACTCTCTCAGCTGCTACCTAGCTCAACGTCCACAGACAGCACGTGACTCCTCTGATTGGCCGGCTGCCCGCCGAATGCACGCCGCTCATTGGTTGAAGGGATGCACATTGCGTCATTCGAAGGTGCGTGCCTTTGCGTGTGGG
This sequence comes from Gymnoscopelus braueri, assembly GCF_963280865.1. NCBI lineage: Eukaryota > Metazoa > Chordata > Actinopteri > Myctophiformes > Myctophidae > Gymnoscopelus > Gymnoscopelus braueri. The sequence continues at coordinate 43,961,294 of NC_137603.1, forward strand.
AAAATAGCCGATCTACAAGCTCACAAAGCGCCATGTCAGAGTCACGTCGTGTGCTTGTAGATCAGCTACTTTCCCGCACACAGCGAAATCGTGGCATTTTAGAGGTTTTAACTTTATTTAACAGAAGTTATACACACATTACAGTAGGTTTAAACTTCAAAAATAAAATACAAAAGAATGTATGTTATATTACATTTACCTATATATTTTATTTGCGTACAAACGAGTTTTTGTCAACTTTATGATTAAGAAATATATAATTAAAAATATAAATGATATAATGATAACTGCGGCCTCAACTCTCGCGGGGGAAACGCTTTGCATCTCGCGAGGTTTGGTTTGTAAACAAAGTCACCACGCTGTTCCCTGACTCACTGACACACCCACAGCAAGCAGCCTACACTAACTTTAGTGTCTTTAGTCAAGTTTGTGGACTCGTGATTTTTGTGGAGACAAAACTTTACATCGTTTTCCTTTCGAGAATAAAGAGTTGTGGTTGTGGTTGATCGCTACAGACACCCTATGCTCCACGCCATTACAGACGCAAGGCAAGCGTACCAAACTTATGTGTGCAGTGGTCATTTTCTGAAGACTACAAGTATCTTCCAAAGAGACAGACGACTGTTGAAAAGTACAGCCGTACCGTCAGTTTTTCCAGACAGAGAGCATACTTCTGGATCAGCTTCAGCTTCAGCTTCTCAGGTAAGACATGCTAACATGTAGCCCTGAAACATGACAGTCATGACGAAACTTAAACCTGGTTTTTGCTCTTTCTCCGTTTACGGCCCGTACATCTACATAAACGTTCAGATTTAAAATATAAAGTGCTTACCTCATGGCCATGGATGTTGCAATTCACTTCGGGTGGGTATAAGTAACCGTATCTTCCGTATTATTCAATAAAAAAAACATTTTAATCCGATTGGTGGCCATTTTCTCATAGAGTTATAATGTATTAGAGTGCAATACACCTTCCAACCGATAAGGTCGCGCAGTTGAAAGCATATGAAAAAAATGGCCATCGATCGGATTAAAATGCTTTTTATTGAACAATACGGAAGATGCGAGTACATTTGAGGGCCCGAATAGAATTGTAACATCCGTGGCCATGAGGTAAGCACTTTATATTTGAAATCTGAACGTTTATGTAGATGTACGGGCCGTAAATGAAGAACGTGCAAACACCAGGTTGAAGTTCAGCCATGACGCTCGTGACGGACGAGCGTCTGTGATCCATGGCTAGCTAACATGCTAATAGTAGCATATAGTTTGTAGTAAATAAATTAACCGTAGTTCCAGTTGATATTTGTCATTATATTGTACTCAGATATGATCTTTGTTCATTTGAGCTGGTTCAAGGAGACAAGGACCCCATACAAGATTTGTTTAAAAAAAAAATCCTAATTTGTCAAATGTTTAAGATATTTTTTGAAAAAGGCCGATCTACAAGCTTCTACAGGCTCACAACGTGTTGTGAGCTTGTTCATCTGCTATTTTCAGACAGCCAACCATATAGAGTTAAAGTGGTTAAACAGATTTTTATATATTAAATAATTTCACCCCCTTGAACACCCCTCAAAGACCCCTGGGGGTCCCCAGACCCCACTTTGAGAACCACTGCAATACAGTACAGTTTGTCCTAATGTATAACCCATCCTCTGTTTATTTCAGGAAATCCCTGGTTCTGAAAACACAAAAACATGATCCTACTTTGGCCTCGATTATGAGTCCTGCAGAAAAAGACATTCCTTCATCAATGGCACGTCCATGTCAATCCATATCTGGGACATACTATGGTCTCAGCAAAGCTCACCAAGAGAAGGTATTTTTGAATTATATGCTGGCAATATAGATGCACTCCATTTTATTTTAAATGTCTCTTTTATTGAAGTATATCTCCATATGATGTGTTCTAAGATGTATGTATGCATCAACTAGCCTGGAGATGTCGACAAATGAAAGGGAGGTTGAGGGGCCTGAATCCATGTTAGATCATGTATGTATTATTATGTATGTATTATTAGTAAAGACCCTGGGGGACCCCTCTCCAAAGTATATAGGGTTTAAGTGGTTAAATAACATGGAAATCACTGCCCATGTTATTACTATTAACTGAAATATTCTTAAAACCCTCACATTTTGTGCAATGAAAGACAATATCCTCAGTTTTTTTTATTGTGCTCCTTTCCTCTAAGCACCTTAACGTCCATTGTCTATCATGCACAGTATACAATACATTGCTGCTATGCTCAGGCACCTTAGTTTTTTTAGTTTTTATTATCTCAGGTACTTTGTAAATATGTAGATAACTTGTCTGGCCTTCTGTTGCTCTCTTGTTTTGATCTCCTTCCCACTTGCCCCCCACCCTCTTCTTCCCCCCCCCCCCTCTTCTTTCAATGGAAACTAACGTTGCGATGGGAACGATGTACAAAAAAGAATTTCACCCACTTTTTACCTTGTAAACCTGTGATGTGACAATAAAACTGATTCTGATTCTGATTTAACACAATTATTTTCTTTCTCCTCCAAGGCCATCCGGGAGGCTCATGATGAGGCGGCTGCACAGGGCCAGTGTAGGGTAAGTCCTCTAACAGCTGTTTGGCTCAATTTAGATTTTCATACATGTTTGAAAATATATTATGTTCACAATACTTTTGGTCAGTTTTTGTCTGTTGACACATATGCTAATGGTTTTGAGCTTCTCATTACTGATATGAAAAATGCAATATACATACATTATGTACAAATCCAAGTCTTCAATGTTTCACTTTCTCAGCCGGAACCCGATAAAGTCAACTTCCACTTCATCACCTTCATCAACATGAAAGATCAGCTCTATGAACTGGGTGAGTGTGTGTGTCAGTATTTATACACGCCCTTGTACATCCATTTGCTACAGCAGTTTTTTAATGGCAAAAAGTATTTGTTACCAGATTTTGTTTTCTTAGTTTACTAAGGTGAACCCTAGTATCCCTATTCTAGGCGGAACATTTGCAGATTGATTGAATAATTTATGAAGTCAGAAATATAAACAGCACGTGGTGCAGTAAGACATTAAGGCTAAAAAGATAACACAAAAAAGTCAAGGGGACTTGTTCCCATTGTGGTCCTATGTATTCAATTAATCAACTTAGCATAAGAAATGTACACTAATACATGTCATCAACAAACACATATGTGCAAAGGGAAAAACGGCGGCAGTGAATGATGACTCCTTCTATGGGAATTTACATATACCTCCCCTTGTGGTCTCCTGATGTTTTTTCAGGCCCGTTTTGAAAGAATCTTTTAATGGATTGTTGTGTCGGGGCATTCCACATTTTGGTGGCAGAGGAGTAGAATGAGAATTTCCCCATGTTTGTTCTAAATTTGGGTAGTGCCAGATCATGGTCGATGTTGCCATGCAATGCATTGTGAGCTTGTATACAGGCTGTTTTAGCTCATTTTGAAATAGAATAAAACTTGTGAAACATTCTACTAGATCCATGGGGTACCTCAGGCAATTGAGTATAATGCAGTTGAAAGGGTTTCTGAGGTACATTTTCTAAACATTAGATCATGATTGATTGTGTTGTATTGTGTTTTTCTCCAGATGAAAATGAAGACGTATAGCAAGTCCTGGAATCATCAGAGGATCTCTGCTGCTGGTGCTGGAGCCAAGACTGAGGCTTTCCAACCCTCAGTAAACCTTCCAAACATAGTCACAACCACAACCATATCAATCTAGCATGTACAGTACTGGGGAAAATAAAAGAAAAAGTGTGAAAATAGCAGATATACAAGCTCACAATGTTGCGCATCACGACACGTTGTCAGCTTGTAGATCTGATACTTTTGAAACTTCTTTGGAACATTTAGAAAAGTTTGTCATGGAAAGACTAATTATTGTTACATGGTTAAAAAGATCTGTCTATGTTTGTCTGGGGAAACTTATTCAGGGAAAACGGGTGATAAAAAGTGAGTTTTCTTATTCGCTACTTAGAAAGCCTAGATTTGTAAAGGAGTAACTGTAGGATTAGGAGGAGTAATTGAAGATGATTGACAGGCCTGTCTGCTATGTACATGATGTGAAGATCATTGACAGGTCTGTCAGGATATGGGACTAACATGCATTGTGTTATGTGGTCTGTACCATTTGAGTAAAGCTGGATGTTGCGAATTAACAACTTGTAGCTGCTACAAAATCTAAAGCTACAATCCAAGTTGAACTTGCTTCAACTGCAGCTACAAAGCTACAAAACAAGTGTTGTTTAAGCATTTCCATTAACCTTCTCTCTTCACACAATTCCTGCTTGTAATGGGGGGAAACTAATTCAATGTTTAATGACACATTGATGTAACATCACTTTTGTGTGTTTTTCTTTTTTGTGGAAACGTATAAACGATTGGAGAGGCAGTCAGATTGAAGAAGGTCCACTCGGTTTCACCGACGGAGGCGTGCCGGCTGAAGGGGACTTGAGCCATGGGAGGCTCAAGCCACCACACACACACACACACACACACACACACACACACACACACACACACACACACACACACACACACACACACACACACACACCCCTAAACCATCTCTATCCTTTTGGTTCTCCACACTGGTTAAAAATGAATTACTTGCTAACATGTATTTTAGACTACAGTGCAGTATGTGGGATGTCTGCATAACAAAAGTAGAACTAGAAGTGGTCAAAAAGTAATCTTGGAACTCTGATTATTAGTTATGTCAAATTGTCAATAGTACCAGTACTCCAGATATTCTTTATTTTGAGCAAAAAGCATAATCGCAACAAATAGGGCAAAATGTCTTTACTTCTTTTAAACAACATGATTATAATCAAACAAACTTTCATTTGAAGTGTCCCATATGACATGCTTTAAACTCCAAATATTCCACATTAAACTTGTTTGTATACACAAACCTGTGTGTGTGTATATACAAGTATGCACATTATTGTTAGACTACACTATTGCTAGTACAGTGAATGATTTCAATATCACTTGAGGTGTTTGTTTTCGCATGTCATGTCAGTAATGATGATTTACTCTGCATCTGCTCAACTAGACCTACTGTATCAACATTAATATGAGCTCTACTGTACTGCATATGAAGCTTGTCATTGACATTTTATACATTTGTAAACTTGTGAAATGCGACATTCTGCATAATGAGTAGATTCTACTTTTGGTATTTTAACTACAGTTTGATACCTATTCTGTTGTGCTTTTACTCAAGTAAATTTTGAATTCCGGTCTTATACTTCATGGCCAATATAATTTAAAGGACAGTTTATTCCATCTGTTTTCATGTGTTTTCTTACTTATCTAACAGTCAAAATAGAATCTTTCATGATTTATTTTCGTGCTCTACAACAAACAGCAGCACACATTAGCCTGAGATTCTTTGGTAATGAATCAATTTGTTTGTTATAAAGCAAGGTTAAATACATGATTATAATAGTTACCAAGGCTACGGTAACGTACACTTCCAAGTTCCAGCAAAAGGAGTAAAGGAGTGTAAAACCCTACTCACCTTCAAAACTGCCCTAAAGATACACCTTCAGGAGGCTGCAATTCGAAAATGGCCCCTGTCTAAGTCTTAACGTACCCCCCCCTACCCCCCCCCCCTTTTCTTTTTCTTCTTTTGTAATTTTTTTTCACTCATACCAGTAACCTGTAAGCTGATTGTATGACATTCTGTATAGTAGTGTGTATATCTGTCTGTCTCTTATATGTCATCATGATTTGTGTGCATGGGGATCTTATCTTAAACAAGCTCAGTGCTTAATGAGTCTCCCAGTTTAGTAGACCTTGTATTGTGAATTTGTACTTCAATGTACTGATGTTCTCATGTCTTACTAAATAAAGTACATCAATCAATCAGCTGTTTGCTGCCACCACGTGGTTATTTTGAGACATTGCGAGGCAGCTTGGTTTCCTCAACCATCTTTGGTTTCCAGACTGCAGTATGGAGTCTAATTGTGTGACAAAAGTTTATGACATGACAGGTGATCAGGTTACTTTATTCATTGGACCTCTACAACAGGGAATCAGGTTAACACAACCATTACGCAAAAACTAAATAAGTAGGCCTACCTATAAAATATGTTTAAATCAAAACAGTGGTCATCTTGACAATTGCAATTGTGTGTGTATCAGTATATCACATATCACAATATAAGTAGGTCTACATATCTGGCATTTTTATAGATTATCCATCTAACCAAGTACTGTACAATTTTGAGGTATTTGTACTTTATTTGAGTATTTCCAATTTCCAATACTATTACTTCTACTCCACCTACATCTCGGATCCAAATATTATACTTTTACTCCACTACATGTATTTGAAAACTTGAGTTACTAGTTACTTTGTAGATTCTTATTATTATTACAAAATATACATTAACCACTTCAGCCCCATATATTTTGGCCATTTGAAAATAGCAGATCTACAAGCTCACAAATGCTTGTAGATCAGCTATTTTCAAAAGTTGTATACATTTGAAAACCTGTGAAACGGGACATTCTGCATAATGAGTACTTTCTACTTTTGGTACTTTAAGTACATTTTGTACAACTTTTACTTGTAAGAGAGTATTTCTACATTGCAGTATTTGCTCCAAAATGTAAGAAAAACAAAAACAAAGATATAGCCTGCAAGGATACATGTATTCGTATTGAACCGTTTTTTTAAACAACTTCAGACGATGCGCTCTGTGCTCAACATACTAACCTTCAATGGATAACCTTCAATGGATCTGCGATCAACTATGAAACCTAGACCAACCTGGAATTGCCAGCTCCTCCCCCCCGCTCCCCACACACAGAGTAAACAAACAAAAAAAGTCACGCCGAAAGAGAAAACACGCTGAATTTAAACTGTTGCAATAATGGCTAATGCCACAGAGGGACCAGAAATAGAAGACACTCCAGTCTCCACTATCCAGCAGATTTGGCGTTTGGAGCCACTTTGGGTTTCCAGTTCATTATGACCCGGGGATGGCAAAAGAGTCGTGGATAAAAAAAGACTACGGTATGTCGCAACTCGCAAGTGTTTCACGACGATAAATTACGCCAGTGGAAATACTACAATGTCAACTAATTTACGCAGACATCACCCCGATGTGACAATATTGAAATACATGTTCTTTCATTCTTAGTTACCAAGGCTACCCTAACATACACTTCCATGTTCCAGGGAACATATCATAGCTGTTATTTTGAGACATTGCGAGGCATTTTGGTTTCCTCAACCATCTTTGGTTTCCAAACTATAAAATGTTTAAATCAAGCAGTGGTCATCTTGACAATTGTGTGTGTGTGTGTGTGTGTGTGTGTGTGTGTGTGTGTGTGTGTGTGTGTGTGTGTGTGTGTGTGTGTGTGTGTGTGTGTGTGTGTGTGTGTGTGTGTGCGTCAGTATATCACATATCACAATATAAGTAGGTCTACATTTTTGGGGATCACCCATCTAACCAAGTACTGTACAGTTTTGAGGCATTTGTACTTTACTTGAGTATTTCCAATTTCCAATACTATTACTTCTACTCCACTACATCTCGGATGCAAATATTGTACTTTTACTCCACTATGTATTTGTAGATTTTGATTATTATTACAAAACATACATTAACCACTTTTCAGCCGTTTGAAAATAGCAGATCTACAAGCTCACAGTTGCTTGTAGATCAGCTATTTACGACATTCCCCGGATGTGATTGAAAGAGATCAACCCTCACTTTGTGTGTGTGTGTGTGTGTGTGTGTGTGTGTGTGTGTGTGTGTGTGTGTGTGTGTGTGTGTGTGTGTGTGTGTGTGTGTGTGTGTGTGTGTGTGTGTGTGTGTGTGTGTGTGTGTGTGTGTGTGTGTGTGTGTGTGTGTGTGTGTGTGTGTGTGTGTGTGTGTGTGTGTGTGTGTGTGTGTGTGTGTGTGTGTGTGTGTGTGTGTGTGTGTGTGTGTGGAGAGTAGAGAGCAGAGCAATAGCATAGAGTTAGCGAGTAGTAAGTAGCCTAAAACCCTATGGGAACGTATCCACGTGGAGCTGTTGCTCCGGCTCCCGTCTGTAGAAGAATTTTGAGACTGGACACAAAAATAAAGAGAGGTTGGACAGACAACAGATGCCAGGATGTAGTCTGATCTACTAAATACACGTGTAATGCCTCAACCTTCAAATGGATATGAAACTATAGATGACAATCTGACTGTAATTAATTATTGGCTGAGTCTGATTGTAACAATGATAAACTCACCAATATTGCTGTATGGTAAGCTTATCCTCTTTGTCTGTCTCAAGTCTTTATTTATTATCTTTTAATCCACCATTGTCATGTTATGAGTCATATAAGCTCATAAGTAACATCACGTTGTGACATGGCAAGTTTTGATTGCCGAGATCGGCTTGCTCTGGTCCAATGCTAGTATGGACCAGAGATAGAGATTGTCTATTTTCGTTATTCTTGAACATTTTTTTAAATGTGTTGTGACAGTCACAACACCCATAACAAAGCAGTCTTTGTTATGATGCTCTAGTCTAGGCTGTGTTGTGTTGTAGTGTAGTAGTGTAGTGTAGTTTGTTTTATGATGTGTAGTTATGTTGTGTTCTATATATACTTGTTAATTTAATATGAAATGTAATGTTGTTTACAGAGCATGGTACAGAGGCCACGCTCAATAAGCCCAAAGTAGACTTGTCATCCAAATCCCTGAAGGACTTGGACAGGAGAGGTATTAATATGAGTAGCTGTACAATCTGTTTGATGCTTTCAACCTCAGACATGCTATATCATTGTTGTTGTTGCCTTCTTGTGTTGTAAAAATAAAGATAATTGTGAGCAGTATCATTATGCAGACTTTATTGCTGATAAGTTACTTTTGAAAATGTGATTATAAAACTTGAAATGCATTCTACAGAGAGGGATGTTGTAAAGATTATAATCAGCACATTTTGAATAACAGTCTACTTTGTTAATGTGGTAGCTACGTTTCCACTTACATGTTGGTGCCTTATTGTCTAATTGCATGATGTTGAAATGTGAACCTTCTGATCAATCAATCTGGTGTCTGACTTATTTGAACCAAATAACTGATCTGGTTTCAATTTGAGTGGAATTTCTGAATGGAAGGAAACACCTTTAAAATGATGAAGAGGATACTAACATCCATAAGGGTCTAACAGTAGGCAGGACATCTTTTTGTTTTATCATTAACCATTTTAAACCCTATATACTTCGTTGATCCTTTTTCCCCTTCTGCACCAAATCTCTTAGCAGAAAATAGCCGATCTACAAGCTCACAACACATTGCAATGCGAGGTGTTATGAGCTTGCAGATTGGCTATTTTCGCTGAATGTCAACCGTTTGTTTGCCAATTACAAGAATAAGGACGCTATGGGGTTCATGTGGTTAATTAGGAGTTACAGGAAACATTCAACATGTTGTTCTATGTTGTCTTAATAAACATGCATTTCTAATTCCTAATCTTTCTATTCATTTGGAGATGTGATGGACGAAATAAGGTAAGGTGTCTCTGCAGTGTCACACATCTCATGTTTTCCATATTTCAAATTCAGATGACTATAAGCTGGTATCTGTGCTGTAGCTGACATCAGTAAGGCTTTACTGACCAAGCGGAAGCGTGTGGAGACGTTCTTCTAGTCCACGGTGAAGAGCAGTCAGCAGAAGATGGATTAGCGATGGAAGACACAGCAGAGGTACAGGTTCTATACCAGCGGCTATAGTTGATGTTAGTGAGCCTGCCTAGCCTGCCTCCGGAGGTCCTAGGCGGACAATATAGACATATTGGCTGTGTGGAGTAGAAGAAGGTGCTACAGTAAATGTACTCTTAGGTCTTCATGAATTGTCTAACCTTGTTATATGGCTATAGAGTGTTAATAACTGCACACATTGGTTTCAAATTGGGATTCCTTTTGCCTGATTGCATTTCTGCATGTGTCAAACATTGATTCAACATTTATATACTCTGTAGTTGGTCATATTTTGCTTTGATTATTTCAAGGAAGCAAGTCTTAAATATGAAGCCACCAGAGATAGTGTTTTATTAAATGAATTAACCACTTGAACCATTCCTATTCTGGAGTTAACATTTAGCAGAAAATAACAGATATACAAGCTCACAACCCATTGCAATGCGTTGCGTTGTGAGCTTGTAGATCGGCAATTTTTGGTAAAGATATTTAGTGTAGTCCATAAGAATACGGTCAACTAAGTATGGTGGTTCAAAAACATTCACCCACAGTTACATTCTCAGACTTGGTTGTCCCTCTGCAGTGCTCACATATATTAGTCTGTGTTTACTACAGTTCTTTTCCCAGATCCTTGTTGTATACCCTTATATTATTTAGTATAAGTAAGTACTTACTTACTTATTTAGAATACTAAATTACTCCGTCAACCACAAATGTGTAAAAACGTTTAAGGGCAAACACTTTTGTGACTCTGTTTTACCCTATTTTCTTTTACATTTTGGATGCAGCTGAGCTCCTTCCAACAGCAGGAGGAGACACACACACACACACACACACACACACACACACACACACACACACTCAAATGTTTTCAGTACTACTTTCTTCCAGTACCCATGCAGTCACATCTAACGACATGTCTTAAGCCCTACCATATGTACCTAGCCGAACTACAAGCTCACAACAAAGTTACTTCGGTATATGTTTTGAACTTGTAGATTCACTATTTTGGAAATTCGCTTTTAGAAGTTATTTAGAAATTTGCCCTAAACAGGAATGGCAGGGTTAATGTGGTTTTAAAAGGATGGGCTAAACGTACACGCATTTTAATGTAAACAGTGCGTTTGTGTTGGGTGTGTTAGCATCCGTCCAGAGGTGAGCGAGGAGACTCTGTGCAGCACCAAGGACGTGCAGAAGCAAGCGGAGGAGAAGTACAAGGTGCTGGAGAACAAGATGAAGAATGCAGAGACTGAGAGAGAGAAGGAGTTCAAAGCTTCTCAGCAGAAACTCAACGCGGCCAAGGCCAAAGCTGATGCTTTCAATAAGAAGCTCAAGGAGAAACAACAGGTATGCATATTTCTGGTGTCTTCATGTTGCCGGCCAGTGAGACCATGTCATAAAGTTAAGTTAAAAGGTGTTATAGGACTGACTGTTTCTAGGTAGTTTGCATTTAGCAGCAAAAATAAGCACTAAGCACTCATAGAAAACAGTTTTTTTAAATTGATTTGGTATTAGTAAATACAAATATAGATTTGCAGTGATAATAACACATGTCATAGAGGTGTTGCACAGATTTTAATACAGGTGGGTCTTGAGATTTTGACTTGCACTTTGGTGTGCCATGGGCACAAAAGGTTTGGAAACCACTGGTCTAAAGCATAATGCCATTTCTGTACATAGTTTGCTGTATGTTGAAGAATGATAAACATTGGAGTAAAGCAGACCTATATTTTGGGGTAAACACTTACAAATACCATATTTTCCATATCAAAATCTACAGTATATGCGATATGACCCTAATTTCTATCTTTGGGGCAAGCAACCTGCTTTTAACCCATTAACTGCCAGAATTATTTTCATATTCTTTTTTAGCCAGTGCCAGAGTTTTTCATTGGAAAAAAAAAAGTACTCAAGAGCCGAAATACAGACTTTTTAAGTTTTTTAAGTAAGTTTTAACAAGGAAGTGGATAGGAGTCTAGATCTTCAACTAATCATATCTCCTTGGTCTTTGGGTGAATTTCTTTTTTTTCATTTTTTTTTCACTTCACGTACTGTAGATCTACGTGATTGGCACGTGGCGGCTTTAAATCGGTTCGCGTAGATCTACGTGATTGGCAGTGAATCAGTTAAGAGTGGACAGGCCACAGTGCCACGTCTTACCCGTCTTCTATCATCTCATCCTGTCTTCTGTCCATGTGTGGGCACATCCATGCATATAGGGTGGCCCTGGAGTTGGAGGAAATGCGAAGAGAGCAAGCTGGTTATGAGATCAACAGATCCAGGCAGTGGATGACATCATGAAAGCCATCCAGGAATAGATAGCTAGTATGTCTACCACAGTGGCCCAGAACAAGGTAAAGTATATAGTTTAGTAGTTGGGTGAGGGAATGAAGAGTTTGACTCTGACAGATGCAGTTTCTGTATGTTTTAGTGTGTTTATGTGTCGTCCAGTAAGATAAACCTTCTATTAAATATGAATTATAACAACAACTGAAAATGTCCTGTTTTCCACAAATCCCATTTCACTGTTCAGTCCTTTACTCCATAGGAGGCTTTGTGTAATGCTCAGGAGGAAATAGCCCAGCTGAAGGAGGTTATCATGACTAAGGACAAATAAATTAAGGTAAAAACAACCTTTTGTTCATTTTTACAGCATTTCTGAAGTCCAAGCCATCAAGGTTGTACTACAATAACAGTACTTTCTGTCAACAAGAGGGCTATGAAAATGCTGAGAGAAAGGTGTGTGTGTGTGTGTGTGTGTGTGTGTGTGTGTGTGTGTGTGTGTGTGTGTGTGTGTGTGTGTGTGTGTGTGTGTGTGTGTGTGTGTGTGTGTGTGTGTGTGTGTGTGTGTACTTTGACCAAATGTCCCCACAAGTATTGTCAAATTTTAGAAATAGACATTGTGAGGACCATTTTCTCTCCAGCTCTTTAGTAAGCAGAACATTCTTTTTCAGCTCGGACACCAGTTTGATCCAGTCAGGAGAGAGAAACCATTTGTTTTATCACCTACAATTTCACAAGTTCACATGTATGAAATATATCCCCTGACTGCATGAAATTGGTATCCCGACCTGCAAATCTATTTTCTATTCACTAACCAGATGCAGCACCTGCTTGTGGAGAAACACCAGTCTGTGTTAATGGTTGATGTAGGTGTTCATTACCTGACTTCAGAGCAGTGGTTCTCAAAGTGGTGCCCCAGGTGTCCTTGACCAGTTCCCCAGGAAAATGTGTTAATATAGCAAAATCAGTATCACCACTTTAACCCTATTTTATACTCTGGCCATTCATACACACAGCAGATGGACAGGTACATTATTATTGATTCCCTGGGCTTGAGTGATTGGTGGACCCCCCCACACACGCTAGGCAGCTACAACTACTCGACCCTCAACATTTTTGTCATTAAAATGTATCTTTAATCTGTTATTACTACCCTGCTTCCTTTATGTTTTTTATCACCAGTCAATCAAAAGGTAACTTTTCAAATGTATCTGGCTGGTTTTCACTGCGTTCAAAACATTTTCTTTGTATCTCGCTCTCTCTCTCCTCTCTGTCATTACTGTCCATGGTACTTATCTCATTGGTGTCCATGGTACTTATCAGTACTTAATCCAGCAAATGGGTGTATGCAGCAAAATATAACACTGTTTTTTTCCTAGGCTAGAGTCACTCACACATGAACAGAGGGAGTAATTTGTGAAAAAGTCTGGAGTTAGGAGTCTGAAGTTACAGTACAAGAGTGACTACTTTTACTTGATGACGTCTTAACACCTCTGCAATAATTTATACACATTTTGTTTCCAGGAGACAAATTGGCATCTGATAATAAGATAACTGATATTGTAATGTTGTAAAAATATGAATGTGAATGTTAAATGCCTACAGTAATCATTCATAGTTTAAAAAAATATGTCTACGTCTGAACCTCAATTATTAATTAATATGTGTGGTGTGGGAGAAAAAGCTTGTAATTAAATAATGAGTGTTAAGGGTTTGATTTAATTTGTTTCACGATACTACATGCAACAAATTATATGAAGCCCAGGCATTATTTAACTGAAATGGTTAAACTCAAGTTAACTGATGTATTGATTTGTGTCTTATGTATGAGTGAGCAGACGCATGCGATTATATGGGCACATTTCCTATTATGATGACTCAATCAGGCAATTCGGTACACGTCCCCTTCTTGAGATTCATTTTCTGTGGAATTCTTTGTATTTTTTACTTTTGAATAGGCCTACTTACTGACCGTATGAAGTCTTTTTAAAAGCAAGTACTTCAGTACTTAAACTCAAGCACAAATTTGACTGACCAACTTTCCCTTGTAGTTTAGTAATATTTGACTAGGAATATTCTTTGAATGAAGTACTTGGGTTGAATAATTTGTCCAACGTCCACCACTGGTCACACTGCAATGTTATGACACTTGAGGAAGCAAGTTGACAAGCTGAGACTGCCAACGGCTGTGGAATTTCAATTTCACATAATACAATATTTTAGCTTGTGCTTGCATGGTTTGATGACTGAGGCAACTACACTACATACTGCGCAAGACGCCACTCGCAGTTCGGCATAGGATCTACAGTTGTAGATTGTGAAAGTCCTGAAATTGTTTTTCCTACAGGCCAGAGACTACATTTACCCACATTTGTGGGTAAATATAATCCTGGTGGACTTTAATTTGGGACCCTGAGTGATTCACAACCTTTATCCAATCTAAACTATATATATGTATATTTTATTCTTACTTACAGTAGTTAACCTGTAATTAAACTAAACTAAGTGGTCATCCCTACTTTAGGCTTTAGAGGGCTGGAAAATGTCACATTGAAGCCATCATGAGAGATTCTCATGAGTGCATGTTGTCATTGACAGAATAGTCGCAGCTCTTGAGACAACCAGGGTGAAATTAATTAACTTTTTCCTCCATTTATCTCCTCTTTCCTCATGTTTTTTTCCCCCTTCAGAGAGCAAATGTGGGGTCGAGACCAAAACCATTGCGGCAGACTTCAGTGTGGTAGATATCTACTCCAACATTGCAGGGTGTAAGTATCATTGTTGGGCAAGTTACTCTGGAAGTGTAATAAGTTACTTGTTATACAATATTACTAAATTACTTTTGCTATATAATAAGTAATGCAGAGCTACTTGGATTAGTATCGAGATAATAAGTAATATAATTACTGTTTTGACAGATAACCTCAGGTTAAAACAGAGTCAGTAGTTGATCAAATGGAGGTAAAGTATCTGTCCTGTAGGTTATCCAACACATCGTGAGCTTGTAGATCGGCTATTTTCGCTATTTGACGTACCGTTCAAGAACCTGTCGCAACTGCAGCTGCAGGTTCATTTTAGAAAATTCCACTGGATGTTGCATTTATTATTGGCTGCAGTCTGTACAAGGTGGATGAGCGCTGCGTTATTTTTACAAGCTGCATTATTGTGACTGGGTGAATGTAATACACATTGTACATTGTAAAGCACTTTGGTTGAAGCTGCTATATAAATGCACCATTTACCATTCACCAGCTGAACCAGTAGGATACAGTAGCAGTGACACATAAATGTGTAGGGAGGATTAAATGGCATGACTATTAAATTGGGAGAGAAACAGATTCAAATAATTGGCTGCTCTAAAGGAATAAACTTGATGTCAATCGCTATCTAAAGGCCAATGCAACTAGTCGTAAACTTCTTGCAACAAAACAGTTTTAATTGTACATGCTATCAACCTACCATGTACAGTACTGGGGAAAAGAAGAAAGTGTGAAAATAGCAGATATACAAGCTCACAACGTTGTCAGCTTGTAGATCTGATACCTTTGAAACTTCTATGGCACATTTAGAAAGGTTTGTCATGGAAAGATGTAAACAGACTAATTATTGTTACGTTAAAAAGATCTGTCTATGTTTGTCTGGGGAAGATGACTTATTCAGGGAAAACGGGTGATAAAAAGTGAGTCTTCTTATTAGCTACTTAGAAAGCCTAGTTTTGTAAACGAGTAACTGTAGGATTAGGAGGAGTAACTGAAGATGATTAACAGGTATGTCTGCTATGTACAGGATGTGAAGATTATTGACAGGCCTGTCTGCTATGTACAGGATGTGAAGATTATTGACAGGCCTGTCTGCTATGTACAGGATATGAAGATCATTGACAGGTCTGTCAGGATATGGGATTAACATGCATTTTGTTATGTGGTCTGTACCATTTGAGTAAAGATGGATGTTGGGAATTAACCACCTAGACGCCCAACTTTTGTAGTTGCTACAAATTCTAAAGTTACAATCCAAGTTGAACTTGCTTCAACTGCAGCTACAAAACGACCAAGTGTTGTTTAAGAATTTCCATTAACCTTCTCTCTTCACACAATTCCTGCTTGTAATGGGGGGAAACTAATTCAATGGTTAATGACAGTACGTACATTGATGTAACATCACTTTTATGTGTTTTTCTTTTTTGTCGAAACGTATATGTCACAGTACGTTTGGAGAACCAGTCAGATTGAAGAAGGTGCACTCGGTTTCACCGACGGAGGCGTGCCGCCTGAAGGTGATTTGAGCCACGGGAGGCTCAAGCCACCTTACACACACACACTCACCTAATCCTAAACAAGCTCTATCCTTTTGTTTCTACACACTGGTTAAAAATTAATTACTGGCTAATATGTATTTTAGACCCAGCAGGCATGTTGTGTATGTACACTATAGTACAGTATGTGGGTTGTGTGCATAACAAGCAATCAAAAGTAGAAGTGGTCAAAAAGTAATCCTAGAACTCTTATTATTAGTCATGTCAAATTGTCAATAGTACCAGTACTCCATTATAGTAGGGATGGATATTCTTTATTTTGAGCAAAAAGCATAATTGCAACAAATAGGGCAAAACATCTTTACTTCTTTTAACCCATTGAGACCTGAGGCCGATTCTAAAAACACCTTCTAAAACCTGACCTAAGTTTTCTGAAAACGTTCAAATTCTTACTAAAAAAATGAATTCAAAATTATGTTGCTATATGTATAGCAACAACTGATGAGACACAGAGGTGGCTCCCGGATTCAAAGGTATAACAACGTATAGGTGGCAGCAGTTAAACAACATGGTTATAATCAAATAAAAGTGTCCCATATGACATGCTTTAAACTCCAAATATTTCACATTAAACTTGTTTAGACTACACTATTGATAGTACAGTGAATGATTTCAATATCACTTGAGGTGTTTGTGTTTTTTCTCGTGCATACAGTATGTCAATAATGATGATATACTCTGCATCTGCTCAACTAGACCTACTGTATCATCATTGATATGAGCTCTACTATGTACTGCATATAAAGCTTGTCATTCATCTCTGCTGTGCAGGCCATTGATATATATGCTTCTCAAATATGTTTTCATCTAATGTCCTGTCTGTCCTGACATACTGTAAAACCATACATCTGTCTTAGTGCACTGTACTTGATATGAGTTCTGGTTAAATGCTGAAATACTGACCCTGAACTTTGGTAGAACCTTGTAGTTACCTGGCATAAGCCCACATAGTCCATCTTTATCTGCTGCTTCTGTTGTTCATGTGTTCCATGACCATGAGCAGTATAGGAAGGTAGCAAAGTAGATTTACTCAAGTACTCTGCTTTGTATTGGTATAGAAATAACCAGAAATATCACTGTCAAAGGAGGGATGTGAAGGTGGAGGTAATACTGTATGAGAGAGAGAGAGAGAGAGAGAGAGCGCCTTCTCGGTGATAAAGGTTATTATTAATTCATCATGACAGTAACTTTAATATTTGTTTTGTGTGGGTGTGTGTAGGCCTACGGTGTTCATCTACCCCGCTCTTGCCCGGTGAAACCCGGGCAAGGGGGACCACGGTGGACCGTGTGACCTGTCCGCCCCCAGCGGGCTCTCCTCTCCCCGGGGTTAGCTTGTGGATAGAGGGGCCTCACGGAACATAACCAGTTTTAACTGCTTTCACGACTTGTTGGTCACATATCCTTTTATTTCAGACCATAATTATGCCATGTTCTTGCCAAATCACCATTAATATTACATATACAGCCATTATTTAAAAACAATGATTTTTCTTTCGGAAACCCCATCTCCGTGTCTGCTGCGAGATGAGGGCTGACATTCTTTTTGGCTGAATGAGCTACTCCCCGCCTACTCAGATCATGCTGTGCTCTGGTTGGCTAGAATTGAGCTTTAAAACTTTTCCTCCGAGGCAGTGCCATCTAAGCATAGAGGTATAATATAACTAGAGGGCGGATTGCCCCGCCCCCAGCTATCATTTCAATGAATGTGCTCACTGGCGTTTTGAAGCACCCGGAAACCTGCCGGAAGTAGAATTATTGGTTCGATTTTGTATCCCCATAGAGTTATGAGCATGCGCACTAGTGTCCTTTTTGCGTTCTACGGCAGCCCGTGTGTCAAGGATTGAACGCGAGATATTTATTAAATACACTCGAGATGCATATTTATATGTAAATGCATATGTATGTATGTATAATATGTTTACATATTTATATGTATAAATATAAATATCTCAGCATGTTTTGCGCGTGCATGTATTTCTCCCCGCCTGCAGTTCCACTGGGGTGGCAGCTTCAATGTTTCTCAGCAACTCTGGGGGCTTGCATCTAAGGCTCTGCTCCGAGGTGGAAAGACTGGTGACGCGAGGTTACTTAAAACGCTTACGTCTCGAAAGGCAAAAAAAGATATACGATATTTTTGGGGCTTTTCAGCCTTTAATTGAGAGGAAAGTAGGCTGACAGGAAATGGGGAGAGAGATGGGGGGGGGGGGGGTTGACACACAGCAAAGGCCGCCGGGATTGGGAGTCGAACCCGCGACACGCTGTATTGATACTTTTACTTAAGTAAAACATACTTTACTTTTTCCACCACTGATGGAGCCATAACAGGAGCTCTGGAAGGGCAGGTTTGTCTCGATCGGTTCGGTAATCTTCTTCACTGCAAGAGATGTTTAAGATTTGATTGAATTATGAGCCATAATTCATCTATTACTTAAAACTTTCTTCATTTATACTTAGTCGAATGACGAACTTCATAATGAAAGCTCACAACAACAATTTTTGAATATTTATGAACATGTCTGTTTTGCTTCATAAAGTTCATGATCATTATCTGCCAGTGAATCTAGCAAACTAAGTGTTATGTTGTCTGCTTTGTTATGATGCTCTGACTTGAGTAAACTAGAGGCTAGTCTCTGTTGTTGTTGTTGTTGTGTTTTCTGGGTAGTATAGTGCAGGCAGGGCTCTTCAACGTTGTTCAGGCCAAGGACCCCTTAGCTGAGAGACAGATGAAGCTACATATTGTATAACATTGTGTTGCAGATGAAACCTTTTCATAGATTTCATAGATGGCTTCATTGACTATCAGTGTTGTGTGAATTAATGCTTTTTGTTTATTTCAGACATTTAACCACTTAAACCCTCAACTTGACCTTTGACATAGTACTTGGTTTGCTCCTTTTCCCCTCTGCACACCAAACCATTTTGCAGAAAATAACGTAATAAAAGTGAGCTTGTAGATCTGCTATTTTTGGCTAATGTTCCCTGTTGTGTTGCTAGGGTTCAAATGTTTAATCCTGTCACTGGTGGCCCCCCTATGGTAACTTTGAGGACCTCTCCCTGTTGAAGATCCCTGATGTAGTGTATTGTCTTGTGTTCTATTTGTCAGTATTGAATTATACTTAAGTGTTATTATTACGTTATTTAATCCTAATGCAATGTTTATAGAACATGGCAACTCAAAAAGCCTAAAGCCTAATCTAAACCCCTGAAGGAAAACAGAGACTTATGAGTAGTAGCTGTCCTACTATCTGTTTGATGCTTTTAACCTCTGGCATGGATTGCTGTTGTTGCCTTCTTGTGACCTACCCACCCACCTACCTACCTACCTACCTACCTACCTACCTACCTACCTAGTATCTACCTACCTACCTACCTCCTTCTGCATCTCCCTCCCTTTGCATCACAAGAAAATGATTCGACAATTTCGTATTCTATGAGCAATCACTCTTTGTCTGATGAAGATCCTTAGTTATTTGAGAAGAAAAAACACCCAGCAAAAGTAAATATAAATGTAAGCAGTATCATGATGCAGACTTTATTGCTGATGAGCTACTTTTGAAATTGTGATTATTATCATTAGACTTGAAATACATTCAAGAGAGAGGGATCGTGAAGCACTTTAATCGTCACATTTTGAATGGCCGTCTACTTTGTTAATGTGGTAGTTACATTTGCACTTACATGTTGGCGGGGCAATTAGAGACAATGCATGATGTTGACATTAAACATAACAGTAGAATGTATATATTTTCCAATTCCTCTCATATACCTCTCCTATGTTGTACCTCCATGTACACTGAAATAGTGTACACGGCATTCATTTATGACAAAATCATAAATATATGAAATATGGAGATACAAGCTGTGTGTGTGTGTGTGTGTGTGTGTGTGTGTGTGTGTGTGTGTGTGTGTGTGTGAAAAAGCAGAAGAAGCTGCAGAGCGAAACGCGTGAATCTCAGCTGAGTAACGACATCGCCAACAGGAATGATCTGCTGTTGAAGATTGAGGCAGAGACCACCCAAGTCTCAGGTCCAAGAGGTCTGTCTCTCTCTCACACACACACACACACACACACTAACCACTTATACCCTCCATACAATGTCCTATCCTGGGCCCTCTCCTTTTTCCCCTCCTCACCAAATTTCTATAGCGAAAATAGCAGATCTACAAGCTCACAATGTGATGTTTTTGCTATGTTTTAGTTTTTTCGAACTATGTTATTGTTTAATACTACTACGGAGTCTGCCAATAACATCATGAGGATGTTATATATTGTTAGAATCTGCTTTGTTTGCGTTCATTTACGTGCTAAAATAGTGACTAGTGAGTTGTTTCACCATGTGAGTTGATGAGGAGCATTCTTTTAATCATCATTTCTAATCAATGGAGCAACATTGTTTTATAATCTTTCCCACCTTTGGAGTTACATCATGACAAGATAACTACTATGTTGAGCCCTATAATAGGGCTCAACATGGAGCACAGGGACCCTCAGGGTTCCTTGAGGGGGAGCCAAATGGACCCTTGCAGGTGAGTGTACAAATGGATCCAAATGGACCTGTACAGGTCTATTTGCTTCCCTTTGTACATTCTGAGAGTTATTGGAGTTTGATTGATTGATATCTTTATTGATCATACATCTGATCCACCATAATCAAATGGATAACGCACAAAAGCTTACAGCTTGTTTCCATTGAGGTCCTTAGTATGAGGTGTGTATAAACTGCATAATGTGCTAATTTGTCCATAGGCATACTAACTAGACTAGAGCCTAGAGAGAAGCAGGGAGCACTGAATTAATTCAATATATGTTCTATGTATCTGCTGTAACTTTGTTACTGTGCTGTGCACAGCACAACTACGGCAGAGCCGTCTTGTGTCAGAGTCTTATGACTGCTTTGCAATGAAGTCAACCACATTAGGAGGAGAAAAGCCCCTTGTGTTATTGAGAATAACAGAGAATCACATCACAGAAAGCACTGTTTAGGCGCTCTAAGACCTTGTTGAGATGCGTGGTCTCCACAAACGCAAAGTTCTCACTCTCCACTGAGGATAGTGGTACACTGGTGCCATCCTCCAGAAGTTCAAAGGCAACATCCATAGGGCAGGCAATCATTTCAGCCATGTCTCCCTTTGCTAGACCAGCCTATATCACAGTAGGAGGGGATGGATTAAATGGTCAGAAATGTACGATTGTTGCACGTTACTTATAATAATGAACATAATCCTTGTGGAGAGAAATTACAGTGTGACTGCATCACATGGAATCAATGACAACCGAACAACAAACTGAAAATGGTGAAAGATTTGTAAAAACCGAGTTAATTTGACAAATGTTTCTAATATTGAATTAAGGGGGTTTAGGGTAGAGTGGTGCCGATTGGGAGGGTAAG
This sequence comes from Gymnoscopelus braueri, assembly GCF_963280865.1. Taxonomy (NCBI): domain Eukaryota; kingdom Metazoa; phylum Chordata; class Actinopteri; order Myctophiformes; family Myctophidae; genus Gymnoscopelus; species Gymnoscopelus braueri. The sequence continues at coordinate 43,982,982 of NC_137603.1, forward strand.
AAGATTGAGTATATACAAGTACAGTGACAGTTTTATGAGTCAATACATAGGTTTCATATTATATTGGTTTTCAACTTTATTGTGTGGTTGGTTGACCTGTCTGGGTAATCAAGATGGTTTATTTAATGATCCATGATTCCCTTTAAATTGCCCCTTGCCCTTCCAATCTGCACCAAACCAAACTGCCCCCAAACCACCTGTTGATTATAAAAGGTTAAATCCAACAATAGGTTGAATAAAGACGTGTAAATCTAGAATGAAACAGAAAGTACATGATATTTAACAACATTAACAGGACTGCTATCACCTTGATTCATCTATCTAACACATTGGTATGTCATCACCATTGATTAGCTCCAATCGGAACCTCTCCCTCCGCTGTATAGCTACATAGCGGAGGGAGAGGTTCTAAATGGGGCTACACCATTGATTTGAGTTGACAAAATCTTACACATAAAGTAAACAAACAGCTTCACTCAGTTTACTGAGAAGACATGTATATGACTGAATGAAAAGAGAAATGAAGGTTTTATCTATAAGTTTAACAGCATCTATCAACTACATTAGCTACCTACCTTCTTCATTCGGAACAACAACAAAAATAAAACCTCCTGGCCAGAGCCGTCTGGGAGAAATGCGGGGCCCTGTGCAAAGTCGCGTGCGCTCAGTACTAGTACTAGTCTTATGTAAGACTAAAAGTAAGGATATTTTCTTTTTTTTGTTTTAATAGTCTTAGAAAGGATAGTTTCAATTAGTTGTATTTTTTTTACCCTAGTTTTGGTTTCAGTTACCAAAATGTTTTTTTTCAATTTTTTTTTTTGTTATTTTGCTAATTTTAGTTAACTATAATAACCTTGATGCACATAGCAGTTTATAGCAGCAACAGGGACTGCAGGACACTTGGGGACAGTTGGGAATTGGCAATAACTAAATTGGGCCTCTCCCATGATTGTCACCTTGCCGCCGGTGGAGGAGCTTGTGTTATCCCAGTGACCCAGAGAGCTCTACTGGCAGCAACCATGCCAGACAGCTCAAAGGGCAGGGGTCAGACTAAGGACAATCGCTAGTCCTCCATATTGGGGGTTGGGAATGAGGTTAACAACCTCGTCCCTTAAAACAAACATGTTACAGAAATCATCACAAGAAACCAAAGCACTCCAGAGGACGTCCAAGGAGACACCAGCCACAACAACACCTGTAACACTAAACCGTAACTTTACAAACTGGTTAATAGGCTATTGTGTAACTGTAACCACACTTACATGTGTAGAGTAAATTATTAAGTTCGACCTTTCGCTTTCATCATTTTCCAGTGGTTCTCAACCAGTGGTCCTTGTGGGGGCACCAGGGGGTCCCCAGTAAAATTAGTTAACATAGCGTCACAACCGAGTGCCGCGCTATGAGCTTGTACATCTGCTATTTTTGAAAAATCTTTTAAAAACATATTTTAACTCAAATCTTTTGTAACTAACTATTGTAACAGTACAGAAATCAGTGTTACTGTACATGTTGATGTTAGTTAAAAGCTTAAAATGTGTCACTTAATGATAAGGATAATGAAATAGTGTTTTCTTGAAAAAACGAAATTTCTAAATCAAGTTGTTAGGTGACATTATCATGAGTAGATCATGTCTATATGTTTTTCCTAAATGACATTCTTCCACTAGACAGATATTGTCAGTTTTGACACTTACTTTGCACTGCAAAGTTTGAACTGACTAGGAGTACTAAAGACAACTAGCTGTGGTGTGGTAAATTGTATCAATGGTATATTCCATCACTGAGGGGCCACTAAATGTACAATATTGTTTGTAAAAGTTCACACCATCAGACTCACTTGGTTAAGGAAAGCAAGGTTCAGTCATATCAGCGATCTAGTTTTCTAAAAAACAAATCAACACTTGTTGACTCAAAATAATTGTCACTGATAAATCAATAAACTCTTAATAACCTTGGTATGTTTGCTACAAAATGTATGTGATTACAAAATGCAGACTGCAGGACATGGAATCTTTGCCCATGTTGTTCTGCAAACAGCTTCAATCTCCAGTGGGACCTGAAGGACATTTCTTAGTTGTGATGACTGTAGACTTGCATATATCTATTGTCTTTCTTTCCCTCCCTCTCAGGCAATTTGCTAAATTTGTACATGTATGTATGTGTTTAGGTGCCAATTGTGTCAAATATATACTGTATGTGAACCAAAATAAAATGATACAAAATTCAAACCTGAGCTGCAATTAGAAGTTTTACATTATTCTGTGAAACAATGAGGACTGTGAACTTATCAAGGAAATGAGAATTAAACAATTTGTCAGCCTCCACAAAGGTAGATTAAATAGTTTTATAAAAATCAAAGACACAACTGAAATCAAGTATATACAGGGTACATTTATTTACATAATACAATACAATAATAATTAATGTTTGATTGATTGATTGAAAAATACCTATGTCTAACTATTTACAATTATGTACAAATGTTGTGCAGTTCCTTTGCTATGTAGAGCATGTTCATAGTGTCTTTGGAGTTGAATGACAGAATGTAGGCACAGACTTCTGGGGGGATGGTCCTCTTTGGCTGGTGTCTTCTCAGGGAGCTATAACCCTCATCAGACTGAGAGAGCCGGTCTAGGTCTGTGTGTGTGGGGGGGGACTTCAACGGGAAACCGACCTGGAAATTACAGAATATTGTTAACCATTATTTAATATTTATCTCAGATCAACTTAATATAAAACCATATTTCTTTTAATATAGAGCAGGTATTTAAAAAGATATGGTTACAAAAAATACCTCAAATTCAGAGTCATCCACGTAGTCGATTGGTTGGGTGGAAGATTTCACCTGGTCTAGGTCTGTGTGGGGGGTGGAGGTGGAGGACTTCGCCTGGAAATCGACCTGGAAATTAAACAGAATATTGTTATTATTTAAATATTTATCTCAGATTAACTTAATTTAAGACCATATTTATTTTAATATAGTGTGTAGAGCAGGTGGTTAAAAAGTTAAAATACTTTCATATTTACTGATTATACTATGTGATACTGTACATCTACTGTTGCACTTGTTATGTCACTCTTGATAACAATCTAATTAACTAATTTACATAAGCTAAATGTCTACAGCGTTATGTTGACATGTTAATTAATACTAGATTTGTTTTAACACTAGTATAGAGTTAAAGCAAGATTACACTTTGGCAGGTTTGGGTTGTGTAGTAAGTTACCTTGCCATGATGTAACAAATGCAGTATTGAGTTTCGTAATGTTAGATATTGTCAGAATCCACTTAGCATTTATTTGTGTTCTAAAAGAGTGACTTTGAGACAGGTTTCACCATGCAATATTTTGAATTATGATGTTTTAATCAACAGAGCAACTACTGAAGATGTCATCAGTATTTGGAGTTACACAATCCTTGCAAGTGGTACCTACACAAACCTTTACCAAAGTGTCATTTTGCTTTAACATGCCAATGAACATGTCCATGTAACGTTTTAGTCAGTGGTGGAAAAAGTATTCAAACTGTTTACCATCTGCATGGTGTTAAGAGTGATTTCAATGCCTACTTTCACCAATCACCATGCATTAGAATTGCATTGTAAATATTCTCAACTTTGGGGAGAATATTTAGATTTGAATCATGTTTTTAACAGTTAACAGAGCAACTATTGGAGATAAATCAATGTTTTGGAGTTAGTTACATCATGACATGTAACGACATCCACATCTTCTAACGTACTGATTCTCAACGTCAGGTCCAGAGACCACCAGGAGGTCCACATGGGCCCTCGCCAACCGGAACCAAATGGACCCGTAACGGTCCATTTGGTTCCATTAGTACACTCTCAGAGTTAAATAAACACTGAGGATTGTACAGGGTAGATTGGGATCCCAAAGATGAAGAGAAAAAAAAGGTTCCATTCATGCTCTCTCAGTTACAGACACGCGAGGGTCCATTTTGACCCGTTGGTTGGTGGGCCCCGGACCAGACGTTGAGAAACGGCTTTCTAGCGTACGTGATATCAACATTTTGACTGAGTTAAACGTGCCAAATGCATGTCCGTTTGAAAAATAGGCCACCGTTAATATTTAGAGTCAAGTGCTAATGAACATGTAACGTATGTTACATATCTCCTCAATATTTTGGAGTTACATCGTGGCAAGAGGTAGGCCTACACAACCGACAACCCACACACCTCTAACAAAGTGTAATAATTCATCTTTAACGGCCAATGAACATGTAACCCACACGTTATAGTGAATATCGTCTCTGTCGGGGGGGAAACCTCATGTCCAAAAACCAAAACTGTTACTTTTCAGGATTCAAGTTCAAAAATAGCAAAGTAACAGATCTGCCAGCTCGAAACACTGCGGTTGTGAAGCTGTAGTGTGATCAAGTAGGGCAAAAATTACCTCAAATTCAGAGTCATCCACATAGTCGATTGGTTGGGTGGAAGATTCACCTGGTCTAGGTCTGTGTGGGGGGTGGAGGTGGAGGACTTCGCCTGGAAATCGACCTGGAAATTAAACAGAACATTGTTATTATTTAAATATTTATCTCAGATTAAATTAATTTAAGACCATATTTATTTTAATATAGTGTGTAGAGCAGGTGGTTAAAAAGTTAAAATACTTTCATATTTACTGATTATACTATGTGATACTGTACATCTACTGTTGCACTTGTTATGTCACTCTTGATAACAATCTAATTAACTAATTTACATAAGCTAAATGTCTACAGCGTTATGTTGACATGTTAATTAATACTAGATTTGTTTTAACACTAGAATAGAGTTAAAGCAAGATTACACTTTGGCAGGTTTGGGTTATGTAGTAAGTTACCTTGCCATGATGTAACAAATGCAGTATTGAGTTTGATATTGTCAGAATCCACTTAGCATTTATTTGTGTTCTAAAAGAGTGACTTTGAGACAGGTTTCACCATGCAATATTTTGAATTATGATGTTTTAATCAACAGAGCAACTACTGAAGATGTCATCAGTATTTGGAGTTACACAATCCTTGCAAGTGGTACCTACACAAACCCTTACCAAAGTGTCATTTTGCTTTAACATGCCAATGAACATGTCCATGTAACGTTTTAGTCAGTGGTGGAAAAAGTATTCAAACTGTTTACTTAAGTAAAAGTATCAATACTGCAATATAGAAATATTCTGTTACAAGTAAAAGTCTGGAATTCAAAATTTACTTGAGTGAGAAGTACAAAAGTATTGGCATTAAAATGTACTTAAAGTACCAAAAGTAGAAAGTGCTCATTATTCAGAATGTCCCATTTCACAAGTTTTCAAATGTATAAACATCTTTTGAAAATAGTAGATCTACAAACTCTCAAGCTCACAATGCGTCGCTATGCTACACATTGTGAGCTCGTATATCGGCTATTTTCAAATGGCCGAAATGTATATAGGGTGGAAGTGGGCAATGTATGTTTTGTAATAATAATCCAAATCTACAAAGTAAGTAGTAACTAAAGTTTTCAAATAATTGTAGGGGAGTAAAAGTACAATATTTGCCTCTGAGATGTAATGGAGTAGAAGTAAAAGTACTGAAAACTGGATATACTCCAGTAAAGTGAATATACCTCAGTCAAAATTGTACTTAAGTACAGTACTTGAGTAAATGTACTGAGTTACTTTACACCACTGGTTATAGTGATTACAACACAATGCATTCATGGTATGTCATTGTAAAACTAAATAGGTCAACATCACATACCTCTACTCGCTTAAAAGTACCCCAGGTCCCAGTGGTCTCCACTGAACAACCACTGGCGATTGCATGCCACTGTGGGGTCTGCTGGGCTGGAGGTAGAACATTGTCCCGGTGGAAATCCAGCTGGAAAATAAACAGAATATTATTAAATATTATTTCATATTCATTTCAGATTAACCTGATTTAAGACCAAATTTCCTTTTGGAATAGGTAGTAAAATATGGTTACAACAGAACACACATAATACATACTGATTAATATCATGATACTGTACTTTTTCATATTTACTTGAAACTATAATTGAGTTGAGCTGAATTATGTGCTTTAATAAAATACAAAAATCTTGTATGATATGTAACTGCTCATGTTAAGTGTTTTTAGTATGTTTTAAGTTTGTTTTCTGCAAATTATTTTCATTTCAATTTGAGGTATCTGTCATGACAGCAACTCAATGTCATTATTAATCTCAACTGAAAAAACAAAGAGGTGCATATTCCAGCATCTGCATGGTGTTAAGAGTTTCAATGCCTACTTTCACCAATCACCATGCATTAGTATTGCATTGTAAATATTCTCAACTTTGGGGAGAATATTTAGATTTGAATCATGTTTTTAACAGTTAACAGAGCAACTATTGGAGATAAATCATTGTTTTGGAGTTACATCATGACATGTAACGACACCCACATCTTCTAACGTACTGATTCTCAACGTCAGGTCCAGGGACCACCAGGAGGTCCACATGGGGCCTCGCCAACCGGAACCAAATGGACCCGTAACGGTCCATTTGGTTCCATTGGTACACTCTCAGAGTTAAATAAACACTGAGGAATCGGATTGTACAGGGTAGATTGGGATCCCAAAGATGAAGAGAAAAAAAGGTTCCATTCATGCTCTCTCAGTTACAGACCCGCGACCGCGAGGGTCCATTTTGACCCGTTGGTTGGTGGGCCCCGGACCAGACGTTGAGAAACGGCTTTCTAGCGTACGTGATATCAACATTTTGACTGAGTTAAACGTGCCAAATGCATGTCCGATTGAAAAATAGGCCACCGTTAATATTTAGAGTCAAGTGCTAATGAACATGTAACGTATGTTACATATCTCCTCAATATTTTGGAGTTACATCGTGGCAAGAGGTAGGCCTACACAACCGACAACCCACACAGTGCACACCTCTAACAAAGTGTAATAATTCATCTTTAACGGCCAATGAACATGTAACCCACACGTTATAGTGAATATCGTCTCTGTCGGGGGGAAACCTCATGTCCAAAAACCAAAACTGTTACTTTTCAGGATTCAAGTTCAAAAATAGCAAAGTAACAGATCTGCCAGCTCGAAACACGGCGGTTGTGAAGCTGTAGTGTGATCAAGTAGGGCGTTAATTTACCAAAAAAAAACACAAAAAGTAAAAAATAATGGAGATAAGAGGTTTCTGCCTGACAGCAACGATATACAACAACACAATGCATTTCAATTCATGCTAATTTACTTGTTAAAAAAGACTAAAGGTCGACGCTTACCTGAACAAATGGTACCAACGGTAGAGATGTGGTCCTGTGGCTGGCAGGAGGCGGACGAGGCTTGCTGGCTCGGTGACCCATGATAGCAGGATGAAGAAGATGCTGCTAGCTCAAACAAAGTCTCTAGAACTCTTATAATAATACACCCGATACAATGTAGAACCGAAACAATGTCGGTTAGCAAGGCTGGATCGATAATACTCCGAGAATGCGTCGATGTGTGATGAACTCAAAGGCAGTTGAAGAAGCTTCGACGAAGAAGAGACAGTCAACGTTACCGGTCGAGTCGAGTATTGCAAGAACACTGAAGGTTTAAACCGCGCGCTCCGGTTTATACTTAAACAGCGGCAGAAGGCTCGGCCAATCCGCGAGGCCCACAGGTTGGCTTGGCCAATCACAATCAGAGAAGCTGCCAAGGTGCATTGCCCTAATATGGCATGTGTACGTCATCGAGATCACGAGATGCCCTACCGTAACCTTTGTAAAAGTCGCCCGAGATTTATTTTCTGTTGATGCGGTTGTTTTTAATGGTAATATGTACGTTACAAACGCCACAGCGTGTGTCTGTGTGTGTGTGTGTGTGTGTGTGTGTGTGTGTGTGTGTGTGTGTGTGTGTGTGTGTGTGTGTGTGTGTGTGTGTGTGTGTGTGTGTGTGTGTGTGTGTGTGTTGGGGGGGGGGGGAGACGACGACCTGTTATGGTTAATGTTTTACGGTAACCAGAACAGAGGGCACCTGGTATTTCTGGGCACCTGGGCGCATGTTTTGATTATACATAATTTATTACGGTAACAGTCAGTTGGTAGCAATGCCAGGTGGTGCCACAAGGTGGTGCTGGTGTGTCTTTTTGTTTTTGTTCGGAATTCAGTGTTCACTGACGTCACTTCTCATCTACCGTACTCTCAGTAATATTGGCGCAGTGTGAAGCATCTGCGCCATGATCCCTACACAAACTAAAAAATAACCTAAAAGAATTGCTGATATTAGAATATTAGATAGTAGAACACCTTTGAACACCTCGGTAGTAGTCATAGTAGTAGCTAATCATGTCATGGCATTTGGTCTATGTGGCAGTGCAGTGGTGTAAAGTAACTAACTAAGTACATATACTCAAGCACTGTACTTAAAGGGATACTTCACTTTCACATAAAATAAACATTAAAAATATATATTAAAAAAAAATGAAAGAAGTTATGGCAAAATAAAGGCCCCCTCACACATTAGTAGGACACTCTAATGCGTGAGGGGGCCATGAATTTTCCATAACTTTTTTCATTTATTTTTAATATATTTTTTAAATGTTTCCCCGGCCCGAAAGTGAAGTATCCCTTTAAGTACAATTTTGAGTTTTTTTTTTTACTTTACTGGAGCATTTCCAATTTTCAATACTTCTGCTCCACTACATCCACTACTAGAGGCAAATATTATACTTTTACTCCACTACAATTATTTGAAAACATTAGTTAGTTACTTTGTCAATTTTTATTATTAATACAAAACATACATTAACCACTTCAGCCCTTTATACTTTTCGGCCATTTGAAAATAGCCGATCTACAAGCTCACAATACCTAACGATGCAACGCATTGTGAGCTTTGTTTGTGAGCTTGTAGATCTGCTATTTTCTAAAGATTTTTTATAAATTTTATTTTTTTCTCTACCTACCTTTGTAATAATAATCAAAATCTACAAAGTAACTAGTAACTTATGTTTTCAAATAATTTTAGTAGAGTATAAGTACAATATTTCCCTCTGAGATGTAGTTGAGTAGAAGTAAAAGTACAGAAAATTGGAAATACTCAAGTAAAAATACCTCAAAATTGTACTTAAGTACAATACTTGAGTACATTTACTTAGTTACTTAACACCACCAGGTGAAAACTCCGCCCAGCCAGTAGTCTAGGCCGACACCAGGAGCTCGAATGAACTGAGTGCACCCGCTCATGATTATTCATAATTTGCACATCCATGATTATTCATAATTTGCACAACAGCGCCATCTCAAGACTGGTCCGCAGCAGTCAAAGGACAGGGAGTTGCTTTGCTTGGTGGTGGTCCGTGGTTGGTTCTAGTTACTTGAATTAGCCTAGAGCTTATATACATGTACAAATAAAGTGTTATTACATGCTATAAATAATCTTATACTGCACAGTTGAGAATTCACAGATAACCTTTCAAGAGTTTATACACACTTTAAAATCTTGGTACCAATCCTGCTGGGATAGACAATGATGAATAACAGGCCTAGATTGCAGCCCATGAAGAAAATGGAGCTTATGGGAATATAATAACATTGATAGGCTAAAGGCCATACTTGTGTAATCTGGGATGCTTTCTTCCATTATATTTTAGTGGCTTCAAAATACTACAGCTACACTATAGTTAACCTTCTATTTATGTACTACTTTTCTAGGCTCTGATCTGACCCTACCCAGCCTATAGAGAACTCTCAGAACAACAGGTCTCCTCACTGTACATAGACTCGAGCATAATATCTAAATCTGTCTTTTATTCACGATACATACTTACAACCTTCCAAATCTGAGATTTCTACAAACATCTTTTAAAAGCAGGCAAGACTGTATTTTCCCAGGCCTTTAATGTATACAACACTGATGATACGTCCCAGGTGCATCCACGTGATGCTTTTATTTATAGTGGCTCATAGGGATAGACTACGTGACAACCAGGAACAGTCTGGTGACCACCGGAGAGACGGTTGACAGCCGGAATGTAGACGGCATCCAGGAGCAGTATGGGTTAGCGCCCCCAGCCTGTGTCTTCCGTGAGGAAGCCCAACAAACCCACGGTGAGGACTTTAGAGAGGGCCTTTCAGGCAAGCCGCTAGTGGAGCCTGCAATACCACCACGGCCGAAGACACCTTCACGCCGGAGTCTGGTGCAACGTTCAGGTCCAGGACCTGGTGAGACGAAGGAGGGGCCCGGACAGGCCACCCACAGAGCCTCTCCTGGTCCCGGCAGAGTAGTTCCGGAGAAGCGGACTGAGTGGCCCTGTCTTTCCCTAAGAGGACTCACCGTGGGTAGCTACTGCGACATAAGTCGGGGCTTGATCAACCCGGCTGGGTCACCTGGGTGAGGGTGTATGTTGCGAGACCCAAAACACCCGACGATGACCCCAGGTTACAACACTGATGATACGTCCCAGGTGCATGTGATGTTTTTAATTATATAGTGCGTTATTGTGGGGTAGGGGGGTGGTATCATTTGAATTGTAGGTGGATGAGGGCAGTGACTATACTTTGCAAATCTGTGAATACGTTTTGTGTGAAGCATTGAGTTTACCTAGTATGTACTTAAAATGGAATTAAATCTACTTTACTATAAGGTAACATACACATTGAACACGTGACTTGACTTCTACGGCTTAAGGATGTCCTACAAACATACCGGTAAATGCAGTACTATATGAACTTGGCTAATAAGTATTGAGCATGTAGCAGTCAAAGGATGGACAAAATCAAGACTGCAATTGGGTAAACATAGGAACTTTATTCTCTATACACAATGACCTTAAGAGGAAGAGGTCTTCCAAAAACGCAATGAAATGAGGTAAAGTGAACAATTGATAAATACATTGAGATTGGTATGTTTGTACCCTTATTGAATTGTAACCTTATTGAATTGGTCTGCTTTTTATGTTCAAGTGTTTGTCATGGTCCTCTTGTTAAATTTACTTTTTCCACTGCTTGTTCTCGTAGTCATAGAGGGACGAGAAGCCCTCAATTGGGTTCATCCTCATGTCCAGCACTCTCTGCAGCTCCTTTTCTTTCCACTCTTTCGCAAAGGTGTGAGGGACATCTCCATACACTGTATAAGGACAATAACAAAACTGTCATCAAGTGTTTAAATCAACAGTAACTTAAAAAGGGACACTTTGCCGATTTTGAAACTAAATCCCACTGTTCTGATGTGAGATCATACAGTTGCTGTAAGATGGAAACCTTGCATGTCCAAAAGTGTTACTTTTCAAGAAATGGAGAACCTGTGCTCCAATGGATCCAATGTAGTATTTAGCTCTTGTTAATACTTTTCATTGGTTCAATGTTAATACTTTTCATTGGTTAAATATTAATAAAACCCACATAAAACACTTAAATTCTTTTTTTTAAATAGTGACATGTTGTGAGCTTGTAGATCGGCTATCTTTGCTACTTTTGTGCGACACTGTAGTATGACTAATTTACGAAATAAGTGTCTGTGTTGCCTTGTGTTGTGCATTTCTCCGCAAAATGATAATTATATGACCTCACATGTGATCAATACGATTTATGTTCAGCAATGTGTACATTTGACAGTCTGTGCATAGTGCTCAATGTTATTGCTTAGCTAAAGGAGAAACTAATATTTAAAATAAAGTGTATTCCTCTCCTTTTGGAAACGTAAAAAAATGAAAAAAAGACCATGTGCAATATATAACATTAAAAAACTGAAAGACTTACCAAACTTTCTCTGCCATAGAACAACTAAACCAGTCACGCCAAACACGAACAGCATCCCTGCAACCACTGACTTCCACTCTCCGGTACTCTGGCCCATTTCAGCAAAGCTTTGATTGAAGCTGATGCGGTACACTAAACAACATTGGGAATGCATAAAATACACACAATCAAAAGATGAAAAACGTTTTAAAATTTGAAACAGAAGATGTAATGCTCAATATAGGATGTGTACATCAGTATGGCAAGAATCTAATCAAATCCATTTGAAGAAAAGTGAAGCCCGATTCATACCAAGTTGCGCATTGTGTCGCACACCGAAAATAGCAGAACTACAAGCTCACAATGCACAGCATTTTGACACATTGTGATCTTGTAGATTGGCTATTTTCGGTGTGCACTGCACAACTAAGTATAAATCAGCATTAACACATTGCGTGCCAATCGCGTAGATCTACGCGAACCTAAATAATTGCGCAGCGTGCCAGTCGCGTAGATCTACGCGAAGTGGTCTTTCTTTTCTTTTCTTTTTTTCCTCGCAGGTTCACATTTCATTGTAGGCCTCCCTCGCAGTGACACATTTCATTGTAGCACATCCGGATATGGAAATATCCGTATCCGGAGATATTCGTTCCCACCCGCCGTCGCTCTAAATCTTCCCCTAATCCGCCATTATCTCGGTTGTTGTTTTTCTCCTCGCTGACCGCTGTTTAACATAAACCGCGACTACTGCAAAATGGAATGTCGCCGATTGAAACGGTCTTCTCTGGGCCACTCACACAGCTACCCTGTGTGTCTACAAACAGTTTAATGCGCGATCTTAAGGTATTTAGTGAGGTCTGTGGCGACGTGAAAAAAACAAAAAAACAACAATAAATCGCTGGCACTGGTGAGTACATTATGATATTAAACTCTGGTGTGGAATGTGTTAATGAACAGCATAAAAGCATATGAGGACAATAGGCTCAGGACAGGACCTACATGCAACTTTCTCCTCAGCAGAGAGTGCTGCCCATGATCCTTTCTCCTTCTCCTTCAGGGCATTCTGCTCTGCACTTAGATCCTGGACATAGCGAATGTCAGGGAGGGGGTTCTCCCGTCTGTCAAAGTAGAATGGGAGTGTGTATTCTTCAACCTTAGCAACACCTACAGGAGAAAGCACAAATTGTCTTGTCAGTTCGTTTATAAAAAAAAATTGCAAAGAAAACACCATTACGGTTACAGCCTTAACAGTCAGTCAATGATCACAAAGTGCACTGATTCTAAGACCGAAAAAGTGCACACATAGACAACACTTATTCATTGAAAACACATACTGCAAATACATACAAATCCAACACATAAAACATACACACAAACATTGCTGTCGTTGTCTTTTGGCTTGTGTTCTTAGAGAGCAAGATATTTCCAGAAACCCTAATAACTTAATCTTGAATATTTAATGTCAATTTACACTTACCATGTCCCCCACGTACACAGACGGACGTGGAAATGGCACGGTTGCCAATATGGCGAAGTGCTCTGATAGCCAACATTCTGTGAATTGAAATTGAAATTTGTATTAGGCAAAATAATGTAAAACAACAGTGTTACATTTATAATACTTTTGTCTAAAAGGTCCGACCAAAAAAGTCCTGGCGGACTTGTTTCCGTTGGGGTCCTTGAATTAATTTCATAAAAAACATATTGCGCAAGATTATCAGAAAAAAATGGAAAAATCTAAAACCTTTTACATTTAAAGACCAATCAGTCAGTCCTTGATCCATTCAGCAGGGATGCCAAATTTGCACAGGATGTGAAATAAATGCTCCCATATCGATTTTCTGTCAAAAAGTTACCTTATTTCTGCAACGTCCAGACAGTGTCATACAATTAGAAAGTAGTCTAGTCTAAGGAGTGTATGTTTAACATAGGTATAAACCCCATTTATGAAATACTGTCATAATATCAAGTTGGTCCTCTAGAGCATTGGTTCTCAAAGTGGGGTCCGGGGACCCCCAGGGGTACTTGAGGGGGTTCCAGGGGGTCCACAGCTAAATGATGGATAGGAACCAAATGGACCCTTATGGGTCTGTAACTCTGAGTGTCCAAATGGAACCAAATGGACCCTAACGGGTCCATTTGGTTCCATTTGGACACTCACAGAGTTAAATTAACATTGATTTTACAATATGAATTGGGGTCCCAGAGAAATAAATGCCATTAAATGGGGGTTCGTAGCCCTAATGCATGTCAAACTGGGGGTCCTTGAAATTAAAATGGTTGAGAATCACTGCTAGAGCCGTATCTTCTCTTATGGGGGTCCTTGGCATATCTTTTTCAAATGGGGGTCCGCGGGCTAATAAGTGTCAATTTGGGGGTCCTTGACATGAAAAAGTTTGAGAACCGCTGCTCTAGAGCATCACTGCTGAGCTGAGCTAATGTTAACTCTAATAGCACAAGGTCATTCCTACCGGGACAACACTAGCGCACAGTCAGGTCACGTTTAAACGCAACAACACAGCGTCACCATCATCACTTTGTACATTTAACAATGACTGCACCCATAAGGCCACATGAGAACAGCCAGTGTTCATGATTACTAAATAAAGGCTAACACGATAGCATCCATGCTAACTAAAGTTAGCTGGAAGCTAAGCTGTTCTCGCTTCCTGCTGCTCTGTCAATGTCACGTCTGTTCAACGGCATCGTTTACAGCGAAAACAACGATTTAACGGACTCCACTTTTTATCATAATGACAATATACACCATTACAACATCAAACATGAGTAAGGTGTCATATATTTAAATCCATAAATACAGTAAACATGTCGTTTGACCTACTGTGCCTTTCTTGTGGGTTCCCGACGCGCCTAGTACTGTGCGTAAAGGAAGTGTCTAGTGCTCACTAGCGCTGTTGCCAGATTATGTGAGAAGAATAAGCAGCCAGGTCTATGAAAACAAGCCCAAAAGAAGTGACTACGGGCCACATGAACATCTGATTTGAAAATAGGCTTAGCCGACCTACAAGCTCACAACGTGGCGCGTTGTGAGCATGTAGATCTGCTATTTCCCACAAAAAAAATCATTTTAAAACACAAATCTGGTAAAGGGCCCAACAGGGGTCACAAAATACTTTTAGGTGGGGAGGGGGTTGATTGATTGAATACTTCATTAGCAGTTTGCAAAAAAAAAAGCACAGCAGTACAGTTCCATACAAGGTCTGCTATTAGGATTATAACCAAGAAAGCGCTATGGCTTGTTTCCATTGGGGTCCTGTCTGTGTACTCAATTCCTCGAAAAGTCCGTAGCCTTTTAGAAGGAGTTCTCCTTGACAAATACACAAACGCCTATTAATGTGGGGGTCCTTCACATGAAAATGTTTGAGAACCACTGGTTAAAACAACATTAGGAAACAAGCCCATCATAAGCAACTACACTTTAAAAACAAGCCCAAGAAACCGTAACCCGCATGAAATACAGATATTTATTTTCAATCAATCAATCAATCAAAACATTTACAAGCAACTTTACAGAACAGTAAGTCGCTTATAAAAAGCGGACATGGCAACGCTGCTCACGAGCGGAAATGCGTAGGCCGGTTTATTTTACGGCATTTATGTCACTATTTACGATATCTCTTCTTTCCTGCAGTTCGTGATGGTTTACGATACCACCGGTGCGGCAGAAAGAAAAGAATCGAGTGGAACAAAGATTAGTTATATTCCAACGGGTGGATTTCGAGCTTTTCATAGTCTTTTTTTTTTCAAGCTAAAATCACCGTTTGGATCGTAATAAACATGACGTGTTAGATGTACCTTCTAGGAGGGTACAACTTCAACCTGTCCGCTGTCGTACAACAAGTACACGTTTCCTCTGGTGGTGTGAGCTAAGCTAACGTTAGCAGCAAGCAAGAAGACCCGGACTCTCTCCTTTCACGGTGTTTCGACCAGGTGGGCGTGGTTTTAAGGTTAGGGTTGTTTAGGCATAGTTCCTGTGAGGTTAAGGTTGGGCATAGTTTTAGTGAGTTTAAGGCTAGGCACAGTTTTAGTGAGGTTAAGTTTAAGGTTAGGTGTAGGCATAGTTTTAGTGAAGTTAGGATTAGGGATAGGCACAGGCATTTAACCACGCCCACCTGGGCGAAACGCCAAAGAAAGAGGGAGCCCCCAAGAAGACCCCCACATCATTCAGCTCAGTCGACAGATTTTTTGGGGCATTATAGGATCTTATCTGACAAATTGTCACTGTAATCATCATGCCTATCATATTGACAACTCAGGCGTATTGTAAGATGCTTTTACATGCTGCCAAATACCCCCACTGCGCCGTGAATGGGTTGCTGGTAGCAGAGAAAGTGAAGGAGAAGAAGAAAGACAGTCCATCTGCATCCACCCAGGTCCTCTGTGTGGACTGTGTCCCTTTGTTCCACGGCACCCTGGCCTTGGCACCCATGCTAGAGGTGGCTCTAACACTGGTAAGTTGTCATCTGATAGATCATCAATGATTGTCACACTTTATTTCATTTCAAGGACCCCCAGTTTCATGTGCATTAGGCCAGTCGTTCCCAAATTGGGGGTCTGGACCCCACATTATTTTGGGTGGTCCCCAGATGATTAGCTTAACGTGCAATATTGTTTTATCACTCAACAGTGACCTGTTGTGCACAGAGACCCTTTGGGGTGATGTTGCACTATAAATAAAAATAAACTGAACTGAACAGTAAACAAACCAACATACAGTATAAGTGTATACAGGCTATCTGCACATTTCTAAAGTTAAAATGTAATGACTTGTAAGACCTTTTTAATACCAAATTGTTAAATATTCCATAGGAAAGAGGCAAACATTGTGAAAATGGCCGATCTACAAGCTTGTAGTTCGATTATTTTCACAATATTTATCTGTGGAACTGAGTCAAACTAAATGTAATGCTGCCTACAATTCCAAGTGCTTGTCAGGGTGGAGGGATCCCAGTTCAAATATTATTATTATTGTGGAGGGTCGCGGCACTGAAAAGTTTGGGAACCCTTGCATTAGGCAACAGACACCCATTTATTCATACATTATGTATCTGTCCTGTAGGATCCCAATCTACACTGTGTAAAATCCTGTTATTTTAACTGAGAGTTAAGAGTCTGAGACTCTTATCAACCGCCTGGAATAACCCCTGAGGTGTCACCGCCGGCCCGATATTGAACCAGGGCTTTGAGTGATTGAGGTAGTGCTGTCTACTAACTCGCATGACTGCTGCTCTTCCCTCAGATTGATACTTGGTGTAAAGAGAATAAGTACGTCATAGCTGGATATTACCAAGCCAATGAACGAACAAAGGACTTCAGGTAACTCCACCACATGGTTCCACCAGTCTTATTATCCTCTGCTCAAAATGCTCTTAAACTATCCAGAGATGCTTCATCCTCTTATCACGACTGTCAGGCAGAAACAGTCTATAGTATATACTCTATACGAACACAATTGGCTGGTGTTGGGGGGAGGGAAGCCAGGCAGGGGAGGCTACTCCTGCGGGCTTGGGTGGCACCTGTCAGCGGGGAGTGTTAGGCGGGAGGAGTAGGACGGAGGTGCTGCGTCCTCACGGTGGCGTCTCCTCACTGGCAGGTGACAACACACAGAAGTGTGTGGGAGAGGAATTAATTGTCACAGTGACTAAATTGGGGAGACAAAGGGGTAAAGATGATTGGCTACTCTAAATTAGTATTAAGTGTAAAAGTGTGTGTATATTATCTCCCTTTAATATGCTAGTGTTTTCTCAGAAATTTTGCATCTTTGCTAAATCAGGTGTATTTACTGTTCATTAATTTGCACTGTCCTGTCAAATAAATAAAGTAATAGAAAAAACAAAACAAAAAACAAGAGCTTGTGAATAAAAAAAAAACTACCTTTTTTTTGTTTCATTTCGTGAAATGTACGGTTTTTAACATACAAAGCTTCCACCCCACAACGACATTTGTTGTCTATGTTTATTTTCACCTGTCCTACAGACCAAACCAGTTTGCTGAAAAGATTGCTGCCAGGATTTCAGAGAACTTCAGTGATGCAGCAATAGTGATGGTAGGACAAACAGATGTAGACCTGTTTGGAACACATTGTTCATTGTACCATCAACAAAACCACTCATCATTTTGTCTCCATTTTGTTCTTAGGTGGACAGCAGTAGATTGACAATGAGCTGTTTTGAACCCATTCTACTTATCTATGACCACCATGAAAACAAGTGGAAGAATAGAGATGTCAATCCGTAAGTCTTAATTTCATACACACTTTGAAGTCAGTATTTACCCCAGGTTAAATTGGGTTATGGTAATGGTATGCATTTTTAAAAGTGAACATTGGCCTTCAGTGAATAATCAGACTAATCGATTTAATTGATAAAAAATATATATATATATTTATATATATATATATAATGTTTTGTTGATATAAAAAAAGCGAGATTATTCAATTAATCAAAAAAGTAATTGATAGAACAATTGCTAAAACATGGCCATACTGGTGATATATTTAGCAATTGGAAGTAGAATTGTTGTTTATTGTTTTGGGGATGTAGTTGAGTGATGTTTGCCTGTGTTCCAGTGAGTGTTTTGAGGACTGGCATGAAGCAAGGAAGATCACATCTGCTCTGCTAGAAAGCAGGTCCCATGATGACCTGATTGACTTTGACAATCACTTGGATGACCTGAGGAATGACTGGACCAACCCTGTTATCAACAAGGCTGTGTTGGATCTGTGCTAAAAATTGGCGGTGTGTTAAGATGGATAAAGTCATACAGTATATTGCTGCCATTCAGCATGCATGATGCTACACAACGTGTAGCACAGGAATACAAGTGGAAGTGCTGAATACAAAGTCTTTGCTCCAGTAAGAAAGTTTCTCACATTGACGAGAACTTGTGGAGTACTGACCTGTTAAGCCAAAATCTCATAAGGGCAAGCAAGATGCACTGTTGCATAAGTGTTATCCCTCAGTATAGGGGATAGTGGAGTGATTAAGGCTATTCTTTCAGAATGCAACTTTTCAATTGCAATTTTGATGTTTTCAGCAATAGTTTGTTTTGCTCATAGTTATGTTAATAATATTAATTTGAGAAATGTTTAAATATATTTTCACAACCGTCTTATTTCAGCGTTACTAACCATACAGAGGTATTATAAATTATATAAATGTCTTAAGATAATCATCATACTACTGATTTATGATTTAGAGTTCCCTTCTAAAAGGCAACATAGCTGAAAAGCATCAGTCTTATGATCTTGTTCAGTTTAGTCCCAATACTGAACACAAGCAGTCATGTTTAGAGAGCGAGAGATTTATTTGTAGCCCATCACAGGTCTGTTTTTGGAGGTCTATGAATATAGATGAGTTAGTGTTTGTTTTTTCATTTTGACTTATTGTTTTCAAATTCAGTTAAGATAATTTTGAAAGCAGTTTGCTTTTCTAGTTTAGTTTTATGCAAAAACATTTTTTTTTGTAATTTGGTGTATTTGTCACTGGGGTGAGCTTTTAAAAGGTCAGATATTTTTTGTGTGTGATTTAAAAACGAAACCGTTAAAACTGACACAGCTAAACATTGGAAGCAAAATTTCATATGCACCCCAAATACTAGGCTTATATGCAATAAATTGAGCAAGATGAAAACTAAGGATATTTCTTCTCTATGATTTTAGTTTGTTACTATAATAACCATGCTATTGTTGTTGCCGCTTTTGAGTGAACTCGCATCCCAAGAACATCACCTTGGGCACTGCTGTAATGGCCATAATGTAAATTGTAAACATTACATACAGAGTATATTTGCAGTGCTGCTGATCTAAAAAAAAAGCATTATCTTGATGTCACAAGCTAGAGTAATTTATTGTTGCTCTAAAAGTTCACATGCACAAATGTAGACTAAGCTGTTCAAGATTATGTGCTGTTTTACAGCAGATGTTTGCTTTTGCGAGGCCATAATATTTATTTAAATTGACCACTTCTAAAGAGTTGATAGATAATAAAAACGGTTTGTTTAAAGGTACTGAAATAACTTTGTATTTGAGATTTAATTTAATCAGAGCTAATTACTGTAAATTATTGTGAGAACAATTGTTTTTTACAAAAATTGTATGAATTGAATGTACGATTAAAACAACTTTTTGAGATCAATTGCATCAGACATGTTTTTATGTTGAAGGATTATTTGATTTAGTTTATCAAGAACTACAAGGCAATTGTGAAAAGCCATACACTAAATACACTGGCTAGATGTTTTTTTCATCAGAAAGCACTTTGTCATTGAATTATAATGGGAAATGCATTGTTGATTACAAATAAATATTAAGATTAACTTATTTAGCTTCTATTTGGATTATTACTAATTGAGTATTCTGATTCATGAATCATATTCATTTTGCTGATTGGATTTGGTCCCATCCAATTCTGACTATTGCATAATTATTGGCTGTTATTAGCCCTGTAAAGGTCCAAAATGCAAATAGTTTACACGTTTATTAGCAATTGCTAATAATTAAACCTTAAGGAGCTTAGTATTAGGTAGTAAGGTTTCAAAGATAAGTAAGTAATAGTGTTAAAATTGACACCAAGTGGTGAATGAGTGGAATTGTTTTATGAATAGTCTCCTGACACCTTTAGTCCCAAACAATGGTCTATGATCTATGCCTAGAAAATAAAAGAGGAGACAGTATCATAGTTATTATTATAATGTTATGCGCACATTGCTTTTGTGTGCTGGCGCACAGTGGTGGAAGAAGTAGCCTAGTCATATTTTTAATTTAAATAAAAGTATACAGCAATGTAGAAATACTCTAAGTACAATTTCTGTATTCACTTTTACTTGAGAAAAAGTACAAAAGTATTGGCATTAAAATGTTCTTAAAGTACCAAAAGTAAAAGTACTCGTTATGCAGAATGTCCCATTTCACAAGTTTTCAAATGTATACATATATCTTTTTAAATACCAGATCTACAACACACAACCACAATGTATGCGAGCATGTAGATCTGCTAAATAGGGCTGAAGTGGTTACTGTATGATTTGTAACAAAAACCTAGAACTACAAAGTAACAAGTAACTAATATTGTCAAATAATTGTTATGGAGTAAAAGTACAATATTTGCCTTTGAGATGTAGTGAGTAGAAGTAAAAGTATTTTATATATAACATTGATATCTGTCTATCACTTCTATTTTAGTGACATCTTTGGCCTAACTCAAGTCATGTTAAATCGACTTCTCAATCCCACTGTCAAGCTGTCACATTTTCACCCAGAAATGTTGAGCTCAAAGGAACACATGCAAGGTCAGGTCACTGATTATCTTTTGAGGACGACTGGACGTGTTGTCCAAGACATTTGGGACCCTATTTGTCTAAGATAAACTGTGGCACATCACATCATCACCTTCCCCTTCCTCTTCTTCTTCATCGTCACCGTGCCATCTTCCCTCTCAACCTATGAGCTGGCTCCACAGAGGGCAGTTGTCATCATCAGAGCAGATGTGGGATAACAACTTCCATTGTGTATAAGTAACTATTTTGATCATTGACTGTTTAGTCAAAGAGCACTGGAACTCATACATACTGTAAACCCGTCCGCTCTCTTGAATACAGTAGCCTAATCTATTACTTTACAATCATGTAAAGCTGTCGCTGAGTCTTATGCTTCTGTGAAAGTAATCTGAACTTCATGGGTAATAAGAAATATATTTAGCACCACATTTTATCATACATTCTGTATAGTAGTGTGTATATCTGTCTGTCTCTTATATGTCATCATGATTTGTGTGCATGGGGATCTCATCTTAAACAAGCTCAGTGCTTAATGAGTCTCCCAGTTTAGTAGACCTTGTATTGTGAATTTGTACTTCCATGTACTGATGTTCTCATGTCTTACTAAATAAAGTAGGCCTACATCAATCAATCAACCACTAAAAGGACCCCCGAAGGACCCCTGCAATGAAACAAGCCATAGGCTTTCTTGGGTTTAAAATCCTCGAAGCAGACCTTGTATTGAACTGTACTTTCCTGTGTGTGTTTTCTCTGCTAATTAAGTATTCAATCAATCAATGAAGTTACTTTCCACCACTGCTGGCGCCTATTTCCAACACTCAAATATTTTCAGAGGAAAAATCCTCAATGAAGTGGATTTACGAGGGATGTTTTATTCTTTGTTCTCACAGATAATATCTGAATCAAAAGTGAATACATAATAACAACAATAATAATACAATTCTGTTTTGTCTCTGTGTCTGGTGACGATTCTGACGAAATAGAACTACATATTCCGGTTACTGTTGCCATGTCCGCTTATTATAAGCGACTTTGGGCTTGTTTCTCTGTAAAGTTGCTTGTAAATATCGGTAGTTGTGGGTTGCGTCTTTTTTTTTAGCTTGTTTCTAACGTGTAGTTGCTTATTTGGGCTTGTTTCCTAAATGTTGTTTAAACCAGTGATTCTTAAACATTTTCATGGCAAGGACCCCCAAATTGATATGTATTTGCCTGGCCACAGATCTGAAAATATTTAGTGCCAATCAAAGATTTTTCTTTGAAAATAGCAGATCGGCTAATAGATCGACCTTGTTTTCATCGACGTTTGCTTATTTCTCTCACAAAATCTGGCAACACTGAGTCCTACGTGTTCCGGTTCCGCCAAATCTTTCGCGCGCGGAATATTTGCATTAAGTTGAGCAAAACATAACAAACACTTTTAGTGAAACATGGATCCCTCTGAGGTAGAATTCCTCTCCGAGAAGGAGGTGGTGAAGATCATACCGAACTTCAGTCTTGACAAGATCTATTTGATCGGGGTGAGTTTGTTGCGTTGCTTCTGAAGACAGAATATTTAATAAACGGGCACAGCGCGAGCATCAGACACAACTTGGTCCTACGGTTTGTGAGAGTCACGTAAACATGGTTACGTTACCGTCAGTGGTGGAAAAAGTACTCATATTTTTTAAACTAAAAGCATCAATACTGCAATGTAGAAATACTCTGTTAAGTAAACGTCCAGAATTCTAAATTAACTTGAGTAAAAGTACAAAAGTATCGGTATCAAAATGATAAAGTACCAAAAGTATGAAGTACTCATTATGCAGAATGTCCCATTTCACAAGTTTTCAAATGTATAAAATGTCTATAAATCTTTTGAAAATAGCCTGTGAGCTTGTAGATCGGCTATTTCTTCAAAAGTATAGAAATTGGAAATATTCTAGTAAAGTAAAATTACCTCAAAATTGTACTTCAGTACAGTACTTGAGGAAATGTACTTAGTTACTTTACACCACTCTGGTTAATAGTATTTTGTTTATCTTGACTTTCTCTCACTAGGGTGACCTAGGTCCCTTCAACCCTGGGCTGTCTGTTGAAGTTCCTCTATGGCTGGCTCTCAATCTGAAGCAGAGACAGAAATGCAGAATTGTGCCTCCTGAGTGGATGGATGTAGGTAAGAAGGTGCATATATATTTACCCTACAACAATATTTACAGTTTGTACAGTGCTTGAAATCAAACTGTGTGTGTGTGTGTGTGTGTGTGTGTGTGTGTGTGTGTGTGTGTGTGTGTGTGTGTGTGTGAACTTTTCTTCTGATGTTAAAAGTGTAGTTCTAGTTAGTGATATTATTTTGTTAAAGGCATACTAGGTAATTTTTCAACAAAACTAAAGTTAAATTGTATATCTTTTGTGAGTGGCAAAAGTTTCACAACACCCACTCCATGAATTTCACCCCCGGAAGCCTTTTATTTATATATTTACTATTGAACGGTGAAGGGGGGGACTTTCCCGGGAAAATTACGTCATCTGGCCGGAAAACGGAGGTGGAAATGCACTGGTTTCCTGTTTGGCCAGGAAATACCGCAACGGTTTCCTGTTTGGCCAGGAACTACCGCGCTAATAACAAAAAGGAACCTCACGCTGATTTTAAGAGAATGTAGGATTGGAAGATCGAAAAAGAACAGAAAAAGAAAGCACAGCTCATGGTAACTAATGCTCCACTGGCTAAGAGAAACGATCCGTAGATAGTATAAAACAATTAAAAGATCGCTTTTTGAAACGCTTCCGGCTTCCGGTGAAAACGAATGGAATTCTGGGTAATCGAGGACTACGGAAATTGTATGCAGTGACGGTAGTGACCAGCAGAGGTTGCTAAAAATCGTTAGTTGTGAATTTGCATTGTACAACTTTAAAATAAGTGTTCAATAGCCCTATTCTGATACTGATCATTGCTATAGACTAGAGTCTCCCTGTCTCTCCAACTCTGGAGATATAACTCATCCGGGATAAACATGTGAAATTGTGATGACATAAAGAAGTGAACAGACATCTTTTTTTACTTTAACACTAGTAAATGTGTTTTCTGTTCATAGAGCTGAAGAGATAGTTGGGGAGACCCCTGTTACTGAACACACTATACCAGGGGTCTTCAACATTTTTCAGGCCAAGGACCCCTTAGCAGAGAGAGCAATGAAGCAGGGACCCCCACTACATGTTGTATAAAATTGTGTTGTATGTTGGAGCCAAAATGCCTTTTATATTTATTTTGTTTGTTCTATGTAAATGAATGATGTGGCCTTGGTGATAATGACACTGATGTCTTCTTAAATCACAGTGTGTGGCCCTAATATCTACCTCATGTTGCAGAGGTGTGGCATTGTCAGTAGCCATGGCAACCACCACAGGGGGTGGTTACCCATTTATACCTGGTTGGTGGGTGATTTGTGTCCAGGTGGCAATGGGGAAAAGCCACACAGTTTTTGACCGTGTTTCATGTTGCCACGTAGGTCTGCATTCAATGCTTTTGTTTGAGTGTATTGTGTATATGATTTATGGTCAATAAATGGATTGACATATCCGAAAGTATACAACAGCTCTGGACATTGAATTTCATGCACGCGTCTAACTAGCCCCTTTCGGGACCCTGTTTACCTTTTTTATATTTGGGAAGGCGGTATCCAGGGTCCCTTGTAGCTCAAAACACGCTCTCTCGTACCGGCGGCTACCACTGTCTGGTCTCGGGCTTATAGCTCGTCGCTTAGAAGTTGCAGAGATTTCTCAAAGGTAGTGGTACCAACATGAGCAATACTAACGCGCGAGAAAGCTGCATTAAAGCGCGCGGATCGGCGATGCCGTTTAACATTTTTAATAATTTAGTAAAACTTAAGCTCCTCTCTCACACTCTGCTCCACTGCCCATGTCCCGCCTCCCCGCGGTGACTGACAATCTGCGCGTCCTACCATAACTCTATGGTCCTACGTTACTGCCTCTGATTGGCGAGCTCCTACATGCTTGCATGACAATCACAACGCGGGGAGGCGGGACATGGGAAGTGGCGCTGCAGGAGCAGAGTGTGAGAAAGGAGCTTAAGTTTTACTAAATTATTAAAAATGTTAAACGGCATCGCCGATCCGCGCGCTTTAATGCCGCTTTCTCGCACGTTAGTATTGCTCATGTTGGTACCTTTGAGAAATCTCTGCAACTTCTAAGCGACGAGCTATAAGCCCGAGACCAGACAGTGGTAGCCGCCGGTACGAGAGAGCGTGTTTTGAGCTACAAGGGACCCTGGATACCGCCTTCCCAAATATAAAAAAGGTAAACAGGGTCGCGAAAGGGGCTAGCGTCTAACTAAACTCAACCCAGTTGCCCCTCGCAGTAGGCTTAAAGGTAAAGGCTCTACATTGTAGATTTCATAGATGCCTTCATAGACTTGTTTGACAGCACTGTCATCAGTGTATGTTGGATTAATGTGTATGTATTCTCAGACATTTAACCAACCCTCAATACTAAGTAAATTTGACCTTTGGCTCTGTACTTGGTCTGCTCTTTTTCCCCCCCTCTACACCAAACCTCTTTGCCAAAAATAGCAGATCTACAAGTCACAACGCCTCGCAGTGCGTTAATCGCTGTACAGTTTACTCTTTACAGTTTAGGCATTTAGCAGACGCGCTTAATCCAGAGCGATTTACAGTAAGCAAGGACACAAGACATCAAATGCATAGAAATAGTAATCTAATAAGTTAATACATAAGTAAACTAATAATCTAATAATAACTAATACATACGTAAACCGAGAACCTATCATCAGCCTACATTGAAACTATACACACTATAGGATGCCAGGTCAACAATGACCTGGCATCTGTCTACATAACATGCTATCTAAGTTACATTTTAGCCTTTGCATAATCCTGCAAGGTCGTCAAGTTGTAGATGTAGCAACTTGCAGATCTGCTAAAGTTCTCCTCAGAATTGGGATCCTAGGGGTTAATGTAAAAGAAATAATCCTATCACACAAATATTTGACGGACCTCTTGTAGTAACTCTGAGGACCCCCTAGGGGTCCCGGACTCCCTGTTGAAGACCCCTGCTCTATAGCAATGATTGCTATCAGAATATAGAGCTTTAACCTTGTTTTCTGGGCGGTGAAACCGCCCCTATAAGTGAGATTTGGAAAAATGTACATTTTCCTGCGCTGTGATCTGGGCCCAGGAAATTAGTAGAATTATCCTGCGCTGTGATTGGCCAATAACAATCTATTCAGGACTGTGATTGGCCAGTGTCACATGACACATGTGCATAGCCCTATATAAGCAACCATAACTCGAAAAAAACCAAGAATTTGTTTTTTTCGAGTTATGGTTTCGTCCATCATAAAGAGTGTTTCAATAAATGTATTTATCTTTTGTACATGATTGGTTGACTCCATTCAGTATTGTGATTAGCTAGCAAGACACCGCCCACTTCACACAGGGTGTGATTTTTTTTTTAGCAAGAAATGTTTTGTCTGAACCAAAAAATCTCACTTACCTTACCTTAAAGGAGTAGTTCACCCAAAATATGACTTATTTTCTAGCAATTACACACCCCATAAAGCATTGAATTCATGGAGATTTTTAGTTTTTATCGCATTCCTAAGCCAATAATTTGATGACCGGCATTCTCTCCGGTAGGAGACTCAAAGAGTCTCCTTTGAGTCTCCTACCGGATACATTAGCATCTTTCCGCCGGTAATCAAATTATTGGCTTAGGAATGCGACAAAAACAAAAAAATCTCCATGAATTCAATGCTTCATGGGGTGTGTAATTGATAGAAAATAAGTATTTTGTTGGGTGAACTACTCATTTAAAGCTGTTGGTTCTAATGCTCTCCTCTGGTGTGTGTGTGTGTGGTGTGCAGAGAAACTGGAGGAGATTCGGGAGCTGGAGAGGAGGGAGGATACCTTTACTCCTGTTCCCAGTCCTTATTACATGGAGCTGACCAAACTGCTCCTGAACCAGTAAGTAGACAAATCTATTTCACTTTCTTACAGTCATGGTTGAATGATTGATTGATTCAACATTTAATTGACTAGCAGTACAGCAGTACAATGAGTTAAAAAGACGTCAAATGGATGAGACACAATTAAGCCAAAGGCTTGTTTCCATTGTAGTCCATTAAGCATTCAACACTCAAACAACTGAACAAAACATCAGTGCAACAGACAATGATACAAAGCTGTCGGGTAGAAACCTGAGAAAAAAGTTCTCCAGTGGATCCAGTGTAGTTATTTAGTCACAAGCTGTTGTTAATACGTTTCCTCTGTTCAATATTTATAATGCACACAAACAGAATCAACCACTTTCACTTAACATTTTTCCAAAATAGCAGATCTACAAGCTCACAATGCGTCGCTGCTTTTTTCACACCTTTTGGCCTCCACTCTTGTACGTTGATATAGGGCATTAATTTACGAAGAAAACATAAGTTGAAATAGAATAATAGTTTCTGCCCGACAACGACGATATGATATTGCCTCCCATCTGAGCCATTACTATGCTACAACGTCCATGATGTGTGGCTTATGTGTGTTTATGCAGTGCGTCTGACAACATCCCTAAAGCAGATGAGATCCGCACGCTGGTCAAGGACATCTGGGACACGCGTATAGCTAAACTCCGCCTCTCCGCTGACAGCTTCATCAACCAGCAGGAGGCTCATGCCAAGGTAACCCAGCTATTAACTTTGTGTCTCCTCTCCTATCTGCTTTCTGCCTCACACTATGAGCAGTGAGCACATATGGCTGTATCTCCCTACAATAGAGAGATACTGCATTCAGACTTAATGCTCAATTGAATTCTGATTTATGGCTCAGATCTGATTTATCATCATTATTATTTTTCTTTCACATAAATGTTTTAAAGTGCGACCACAGTTCGAACTGATCATCCTCTTCAAATGACCTGCATGCACAAATGAGCGACTAGAAAGGTGTGCTCAATAATGCACAGATCTCAGCCAGGTGGCATAATGCCCTACCTTTCTCCATATTTCTGTCTGGGGCATGTTTTGGGGTTGTGTGCAAGTATCAAAAGGCACGGGCAATGGAACTGCAACTGCAACCTAAGACTAGGTAACTTGGAGACACTGAACACATTGAAAAGAAGTGTGGCATGTGGTCGTTATGGACGAAGTAGCTGAGTGGGTAGAGAGGCTGCCTGGGAATCGGAAGATCACCGGTTCGCCCCCCTTTTCCGCCAAGTCTGTGTGTCAAAGTGTCCCTGAGCAAGAAACCTAACTGCTCCCCCTGGTGCTGTATTAATAGCACCCACTGCTACTAATAGTTAGGATGGTTAAATGCAGAGGACGAATGTGCAAATGTACAGTGACACATACCCCAGCAACAACTAAAGGGGACACTTTTATTTTTATGTTATAGCCTGTATGATTTGATGGTACATCCCATACACAGGAGCGTTTTAATTGGCTAATGGTTAAGCTATATAGACTGGTGCCCGAATTGGCTAGTTCTTTTAAAAATATATTTTTTAAAAATCTTTATTTACTTTATTTAGATACACAGTAGAGAGTGACAGGAAACAGGGACAGGGAGTCCGAGTGACACACAGCAAAGGTTGTCAGGCTTGGGAATCGAATCGGCGACTCGCTGTCAGACTATTGGAGCCTATTATGTGGTATGCGCCTTAACCACTTGGCCATTGGCGCCCCAATTGGCTAGTTCTTGTCCATATGGGACATGTATACCGTAGTCTGGAGGGACGATTGCTCTGTGATTGTGAAGTTACAAAACTGACAGTTGTCGTTGACCATTTTGAAAAATATTTGAGAATTGATGCTGATCTGCTTAGTAGTATGCATGATTACACACACACACACACACACACACACACACACACACACACACACACACAGACACAGACAGGCGGAAGCATGATCACCTGGCGGAGATAATAACTTACATCGTTTTGCCAAAGTCGGACACGTAGCCTATCGGAGTTAGGACGAGTTAGGATGGAAGTCCCAAATCAGAATATTAAAATATCAGATTCCATGTGACTTTTTTTTTCCCCCTCTTCAAACCAAAAGAAAAATCTGATTTGGGACACTTTTCTCTGCAGTGTGAGCGCAGCCATGGTATGAGCATGTTTCACACCTAATTTGTTGTCCATTTCCCTTTCTAGCTGGACAACCTGACGCTGATGGAGATTAACACTACACGTACCTTTCTTCTCGACTCCCTCAACTGCATGTACAAGCTACGTTCCAATCTAATGCCTGGTGCCACTAAGGGAAAATCTGTGGATTATTGACGAGCAATCTCAAGGACTATTGCCCAGCCTGCATAATCGCTGGACCAAACCAGTATTGGCAAGGATGGGGGGGGGGGGGGGTGTGTGTTGCAGGGAATCATACAGGTAATGTTTGACTCTACAGCAAAGATGCATACATATTTCATTCTGAGATACATGTGTAAATGTATTACCATTTAAGACTGCAATCCAGGACTTATTGTTTATTTTTCTTCGTTTTTATGAATAAAACATAATTTGTATGTACAGTATATGTTAACACAATATACTTCTGCAGTGGTTGGAGGTGGTCTCCCTACTCTTCCCTTGAGAAAGTTCGACCCTGGTAGGACACCAAATGTTTGTTTGTTTTGTGACATTTTGATATCACATGAATATATCATTGACTAAAGATTATTTCCTGTACCTCTCTACACAGTAAAATCCTCAGTGTTAAGTTTAAAGAAACCAGTTAACTTTTATGTTTTTTATTCATACGATAAGATCCGGATTGCAGCTTCAAAGGAGCACCTAACTCATTTTCAACCTATCTTCATATAATTGGTCCTAATGCTTATTTTAAGATGGCACCATTTCTGTCTACTCTGTGTGTCAGAGGAGGACTGGACAGTTCAGAAACCTGCCTACCAGTGACATCATTGGTGCTGTAGGCAGGTATAGTGAGATCATTTCAAAAACAAGATTTAAAACTTTTGTTCTATTCATGCAAGAACAAAGGCCTCTATTTCAGCATGCTAACTTTCCAGGAAGAGAGGATGTTTCTATTAGCTTAGAATCCCCATCGATGACGTAATTTTTAGGCAGGTTTCTGAACTGTCCACACCCACCAGTGAGACAGAGTGAGTAGATGGAAATTGTATGATCTTAGAATGAGCATTAGTGGGGACCAATTGTAGAATGAGCATTAGTGGGGACCAATTTTATGAAGCTAAGGTTGAAAATTGTGCTCTGTCATAACTGAACATCATTGTGTTTAATTGTTGACTAAAAAGTAGGATCACATTGTTTACCAGTTAACTTGGATAATATCTTAGGTAAATATAAATTGTACAATATCTGTAAATATGCTGTAATCTTTCAAAAGCAAAACAAATCAGTCTTTTCTACAGGATGATTTGCCTTTAACAACATTGATGTTGTTAAAAGACAGAAAAGGAATATTAAAATGTCTCAATTCTAAGTGATCAAAATGGTTTTTTTTCCATTAAGCTTTTATGGTTACAATCAAAATTACAAAATTTCTGTTTGTATTCACAATCCTTTTCCAGCTGAATTGTTAATTTGCAGTCTTTTGATACTTCAATATTAAATTAAAATGTTAAGGATTTATTTGTATGGCTTAAACAATTCTAGGTTGAGTCTGTTGTCTATTTTCACTTTATAACACTTCTGGGCTTGTTTTCACACTTCACACTTTTGTGTGCACCCCAGACAATGTTTAGGTTGCGATGTTTGATATTCATTTGATCACCCCCCCCCCCCCCCCCCCCCCCCTAGTATATACAGAGCCACTTAAAGGCTGTTGTCCAAATATGACCAACATTCTAAAGTTGTTAATCCCAGTGGTTCTCAAACACTGTTTCGGGACCATTTGTGGGTCGCAGACCCATTTTAATGTCAGGAAAAATATATAACATGTTTCAAAAAGACTTTCAGAAATATAAAACGACTATAAAAAATATGCTCCTCGGAGCACAGGTCTCCGCCAGGCCAGGTAGCTTATTGTGGGCCATAAAAGTTTTATAAAAATCGATTAACTGGTGCTGCTATAACAGGCTGAAATTCGGAGGTTCTCCAGGGAGTGTGTGTGTGTGTGTGTGTGTGTGCCCAGTGTCACACCGATCGGTCCAACGGTGCCGGAGATTAGTTGGTCACAGGCGGACGGACAGACGGGGGCGAAAACAGAGTCTCGGCCATGCCTTCGGCCTGTCGGAGACGATGAAGACATACATTCGTGTTCCAAACTGTTTATAATTTAATACTTAGCCTGATAGTATTTAGATGTAGAGTGGAAAAGTTCCCAAAGCTATATTTGAACCAACAACCTCAAGTTTATGAAACAATGATTCATCTCCTGTACCACAGAAGCGTCGAAGATATTTGTGACAATTAAGTACTTAGCTCCATACTAGGATTTAGAGAACAATAAAATAACGACACATGTTGCGAGCTTGTAGAACTGCTATCCTATATTAAAATTGGCTAATGGGAGGGCGGGCCGGCCGGCCGAGAACTAGAGAGGAGTACAAGTACAAATTGTGGTACTAATTATTGCCCAATTAATAGCAGCAGCCAGCAGGTGTACTTGTGAAGAGGTAGCATAATGTGTGACGTCGAAGAGGACTATGGTCTGGAATACTCAGAAGACAGCGATCCTGAACCCACTGTGGACCAGGTGGCGGCAGAGAACCAGTACTTCAAGTCCAAAGCCCTCAAGGAGGATGATCCCAAAGCAGCTCTCAGCAGTCTTCAAAAGGTATTGGAACTAGAAGGAGAGAATGGAGACTGGGGATTTGTTGTTTATTTGTTACACTTATTTGTTGGGGGGCCTATTTCACGAAAGCAGAATTAGGGGTTAAACCTGGATTTGACACCTATCCTGGCTTAATTTAGCCAGGATTAGCAATGAATCGGTTTCATGAAAGCTGAATTATCTTGCCAGATTAGTTTAGCCAGAGCACTCTGGATAAGTTTATCCATGACTCGATTTCACGAAAGAAAATTTACGCAATCCTACCTTAGTTGCCATGGAAATTTAGCTCTGAAGTTAGCCTGGTATGGACCAGGCTAACAGCCAAGCTTACTTAATCCAGTGCCTTGTTCTTCAAGTTTTTCCACAGTTAATTCAACACATGTGTTTGTATATGGACTCATTTTAATGACCCTGCATTCAAATAAAATGAAATAAATACAATAATCATAATTGTTTCACAATGACTCATGTGATATGCATACCTGCCAACCTCAGACCGTCTGATAACAGGAGATTTCTTTCCGGGGGGGTCATACTGACCCCCCCCCCGCCTTGCATTTTTTTAACAGAGTAGAGTAGCATACCTGCCAACCTCAGACCCAGACTCCACCTTGGGACTTGGGACTCAAGACCCAAAAGAGAAATTTGATGTCTCCCCGGGAGCCTGGGTCTTGACTCAAGACTCTTTTGGGTCTTGAGAAGACTCAAGACCCAAAAGAGAAATTTGATGTCTCCCCGGGAGCCGGACCCAAGCCTCAAGACTCTTGAGCTAAAAAGTTTGTGAACCACTGCCATTTAGAACAGTGGTTTTCAACCTTTTTCATGCCAAGGACCCCTAAATTGATATACATTTGGCCACGGACCCCCATCTGAAAATGTTTTGTGCCAGGGACCCCCAGAAGCAAAGATTTGAGATCTGCTATTTTTGAATAGCCAAAGCTAAGTGCTTAAAAATGATTGTGACGCTATCAGTGGCGTACCCACCGTAGAGGCAGGAACTAAAATCTCGCCTCCCCTAGAAAATGAAGTAAAAGACTGACTGAAAAACAGGCAGTGAAAAAAATCCAAACAGAATAGTGGCCGTTGGACCATTAGCCCGCCTCCTCGTCCATTCACGCGGGCAGGCTGCTATCACCACCGTATCCATTCAGCAGAGCGACCCGCGCCTATATAATGATGCAAATGTATGCCTTTGTCTTCATGGGGTACCAGGAGTGCCAGGGGTGGGGTCTGGGCCATCACCTGTACTCACCTGGCATAAAAGGGGCTCTGAGAGCAGCTTGAGCCATTCATTACTAAACTACAACATGAAGAGACCACCGCTGACGAATTGATTGATTGATTGATTATACTTGCATATTGTTTTTATTAACGTTTTTCAGTTTTGTAGTCAGTATGTGTAGTGTTGTTGTTAACTTGTTTCCCCCAAGATTTTTTCCAGAGTACCCCCCCCCCACCTTCGTAGGGGTGGGATCTCGCCTGCCCTAAATGTAATTCCTGGGAACGCCACTGTTCCATGAGCTGCTGCAGTGCTGCTGTTCAGCCACAGAGAAGAACGCCGCTCTGGTTTTGGGCTCCATGATTGGTCAAGTTCAAGGATTCTGCTATCGACTTCCATGGTCTTTTATAGGAATACGTGAAGCCTGGCTTTACCATCCTGGCTCGACACAGCCTGGCTTGATAAGGTCTAGCTCGACAAAGTCGCTCCTTTTCAGCCTGTCTTGGAATAAACCAGGCTGTACGGACCAGACTTTGTCAAACCTGGATTTGACTTAAATCCAGGCTTATTTAATTCTCCTTTCGTGTATTAGGCCCCAGATGGGTGACCTTTTGTAAAATAGTCTGTAATTTGATTCGTTTGCTCTAAGGATGTGTGGAAATCTTCTGAATATCTGTGAAATAAACACCACATACTGTATGTAATTATGTATCAGTCAAAGGATTCAAATGCTTATTTTCTTTTTGACACATGATATAGTAGATATTTTACATTTTTCAAATATTTTATTCTTTTTTGTCTGAAATCACAGCCATATATTCATAAATACCTAATTACTACATTCAACAAAGAATATATTACATTACAATGAATTCAAACAAGTACATTTTAAAAACAGTATTTCACAGCATCTAGACATCCTCCACTGAGTAGGGGGGGCTATTGCGTAGGCGTGCGTGGGTTGGAGACAAAGGGTAGGGTGTCTGGGCGACTGGGTGTCTTACTGTACTGAACTTCCCTCCCTCGCTCATTGGCAGCAAACCTCCACGTAAATGCTCCTTAACTCAGCGATTCTCAAACTGTTTTCAATTGAAGGACCCCCAGTTTACGATACATTATAGGCCACAGACCCCCATAACTCTGTGAGTGTACAAATGGTTCCATTTGTGCACTCTCAAGAGTTACCTGTCATTTAGCTGGGGACCCCCGGGGGTACCCCGGACCCCACTTTGAGAACCACTGCCTTAGCTAACTGATAGCCAGTGCTCTTAGCGCTGTTTAAATGGCCTCCTATACTTGGTATCCCTCTGATAGTCTGAAATGGCTCAAATGCATGGCCTCATAGTACACTTTAGGGTCGGTCCTCATTTATAGAATATGCTATATGATCAGACTGAATTTCTGAAACATGTGCAATTAAAAACACGCCTCAGTTGTCATCCACTCTGCATGTAATAGCTCCTAGTTTTACATGCCTGCTTCTGACTTGATATGTGCGCATCGTATGAAAGAGCCATGAGAGTACATCAATTGTGATAAAAGGCATACACGCGGCACAATGCCGTGTAATAGGAAAATGGTGATTAATGAAGATGTTCATATGGGCTACTACTTGATGTATTCCATTCAAATTCTCAGACACTTGTGTATATAGTGGATGGAAGGTGCAGTTGCAGCATTATGTAATTTGTTTAAGGAATCAGGGGCCCACGCAATAATAATAAAAAAGCTTCAAGTTAAAAATGAAATCCAAATACATTCTTAAATGCATTTCCTCACATGATGTCATCCCTTTTTTATACCCCAGTCCGACATTCATAACGCCAATACTGGAGATAACACTGTATAAAGTCAAATTAGTGAAATGTAAACCTAGGATTGTGCATGAGGGTTTAGTCCAAACACACAGTCAAGCCCTCAGCTGGGCCAATTGAATGCCACTAGGCTACAGTGCAGTGCTCCAAATGTATGTACTCAGTGTTGCTCACCGAAAATATATGTACAAGCTCACAACGCATTGTGTGATGCAACACATTGTGAGCTTTGCAGATCATGTTTTTGACAGCCGTATGGCAAATTAGAGCCTTCAGTGCTGTCACTCTATAGGCAAGGGTCAGAACTAAATGGGAGACTGAGGGATAGATAAAAAGGACAACTGAAAGACTGTGAGGGACCAATACAGTGGCTTGGTAGTCAGCGATGTGAAGATTGATTGAGCTTTATATCGTAGATGCACACCTTGGAACTGTTGTGAGCATCCCTTATACTCATATCATTCATTTAGTATTGGCAAACTAGAATCCTCTCAATGCCTTTGGATAGGAGGGTCCTTTAGAGGACAAATGCAGGTTTCCACAAATTTGACACCAAAGGAAACGGGGTCAAAAACATACACCTGCATGAGTTGGCCATTATGGTTCAGAAGTTGGCTCCCTAATTGTGGCTAGATTTAAAACAAATAATTAAAAATGGTCTTATACGACATATCTTTTGGCACTATATTTTATGGCTGCTGCAGAGGGCTAGTATCTTGTAAGGCATATTAATTTGCAAATAATAATATTGGTGATTTCTGGGTCTGCTGCAATGTAATGTTCAAGAGTGTGAGGTCAAGTTTCAAGAGGAGGTCCGTAAAGAACATGCATGTTTATCAGCCTCATTTAGCTGGCAACTGTATTACACTCTTCCTATGCATTACAGTCAAATCCTCAGTATTTATTTAACTCTGCGAGTGTACAATTGTAATCAAATCCATTTGGTTACAGCTGTACACTCTCAGAATTAAATGAACGCTCAGGATTTTACAATGTAGGTGGGGCTCAATCATAAATGTTCCTGAACTCCTATCCACCTCAGGTAAAGGACGATTGATGTATACAAATCAATGTATTCAAATCAAAGGACTGTAATGGTCTGTGGTTGTCCATCATGCGTCTATGTTGAGGAAATTCACAGGCTAAGGCCTGATTTATACTTAGTTGCGCACTGGCAGCGCACATCAGAAAAAGGAGATCTACGAGATCAGAGCTTGTAGACGTGCTTTTTCCAATGTGTGACACAATGTTCACCAAAGTATAACTCAGGCATAACACTAGTCCAACCAGGTGCAAGTGTGATACATGGCGTCACTAAACGACTATAACTGACCAGAAGGTCTGACACGGTTTACTTGAGAAGCAAACCAGAGAGAGAAGCACAGTGCTGAGGAATAGAAGGTGACATGAGAGGGCCAGGGGCAGGAGCTATTGTATGAGAGACCTCTGAGTAAAGCTTGGCTGTGCTCGGAGGCCAGAGGGGCGGGGGGGCTGTCGCTGGATCTCAGTTGAACAGAGCGCTGGAGAAGAAGGGAGAGAAGAGTCGAGAGTATAATTTTGTTTTCTCTCTGTCTCTCTGTAACGCACCTCAAAAAGAGCTGTTCTGGCCAGCAGCAGTACAAACACTAAAAGCAAGGCTTTCTTTTCCCACCCCGAAAAGCATTAACATATAAAAATGGCAGGCTTTTTTTTTCTTTTAAAAGAACAATGATTAAAGTAATAAAAACATACAAAATTCTTTTTTAGTCTTCATATTATATACAATACAAGGCTGAAGCACCTTTTAAAATTCTTATTCTCAATTTGTTTTTATTTTGAAATAAAACATTTCCTTTATTCTTTCCAAAATGTGCATTTTTCTACGTTCTTCCCTAATTCCAACAGTTCTTCGTTGTAACACAGTACCACCAGGTAGTTCTTCAGCTTCTCTTCATTAAGTGCATTTCCAGTTCAATGACCTTGCGTGGCTGCCATAGTAACATCAGTCTCATTGGCCAGAGGCGTGGGCATTTTGTTTGGTGACGTGGAGTGCTGGGCTTTTTGATCCCGTCCCCCCCAGGGGGAGCCGCTCCCCAGTTGGCAGGATTGTCTGTGTGAGCTGTGACTGATGCAGGGACTGAACCTGAGAGAAGCAAGGACTGGAGTAGAGAACACACACGTGTGTGTGTTTGTGCGTGCGTGAATATTGATCATCAGGTACCCCTTTGTCCAGTACTCTCCTTGATCCCACGGTTGGTAGGGTTGGCAGACACTAGTGGCTCGTGGCACCATCCCTGGCTGGCCAAAAAAAATAATAATAAAAATAAAACGGTCTGTCCTTCAATGTATGGTCCTGCTCCTCATGCATCCATCCACACGTCCATGCATTCATTCATTCATCCATCCATCCATCCAGCCGTCCAATCTTCTTTTCCGTGGAGTCACGTTGGACCAGGCCATAAAAAATAAACTCTTGGCAGTCTGTAAGTGGGGCCGGCCAGGGCCCGAGGGCCATGGGGTCAGCAGGGGGGTCAGCAGGGGGGTCACCTGGGAGGGTAGCCCTTGTAGTGGCCCCCTCTGGGCCAGTGTGTCTGTGGCAGCGTCAGGCACTTCCTGAAGTGCTCCAGCTCTGCCTGCAGCTTCTCCCTCTCCATGGCCAGCTTCTGTCTCTGGGACATCAGCTCCTAGACGGCCAGAGCATCAGAGTCAGCAACACAGTATTATAATAGCTAAACAAACAACAGAACAGCATCACAGCACAAAGAAGCTAAAATATTAGGTAGGAGTACAAGCAGCAGGTCAGTGATCTCAAACATAGGACTTGGGATATGATGGAGAATCAGAGATAATCCTGACTGTGTAAGGACATAGGGGCAAATGAAAAGGACCATAATGGAAATAATCTCTTTAATCTCTATAAACTATTGCTTTTTTGACAGATATATATATGAATATGTTCATGTACATGCATTTTTCATAAAGTCAATAAAACATAGCCCTGTGGCTGAGAAAACAACAACAGTCAAAGGCAGTTCAGGGGCAGAGGCAGTTAAATGACACACTCCGGTGACAAGTAGCGCAGGGGGATGGAAGCAGAGGATGAAAGAGGAGAGTGAGGACGTGTGCGTTCACAGGTACACTGGCAGCCTCAGGCAGAGGATAGGGTGACTTACCCCCATGCTGTGAGACAGCTGCTCAGCAGTCAGGCTGAGGCTGTAGTTCTGGGCCTCCAGCCGCCGACACTGGCTCTGCAAAACATGCCGCTCCACACTTTGCTCTGTGAAACACCATGGAGGAAAAGAGAAGAGACGGACAATTAGTTCCACTTGACACACACATGCACACACAGAGCAATACTAGTCTACTCTAGCCAATGTGTTGATTTGCAGAGAGAGGAGGATACATTGTGAACAGCACCCTCTGGTGTTTGGAGAATGCTACAACTGATACAGATGAACCTACATTCACTTGTGTTTTGGTTTGGTTTTCATCCTATCTATCCGAGAGATGCTTTTCATTTGGAGATTTTGTATCATCTTCCACCCCCCTGTCGTCCGGAGTCCCTCAGGGCTCGATCCTTGGGACAATACTTTTCTCCCTATATCTTCTCCCCCTGGGACAATTTTTTAAAGAAACATGCCATCTCCTATCACCTTTATGCTGACGATTCTCAAATCTATATGCCCTTAAAAAAGCATAGCAACAGCTCCCTGACACCTCTTTTTGACTGTCTAAACGACATTAAGGCTTGGATGGCTCTTAACTTTCTAAGTGTAAATGAGAGTAAAACAGAGGTCATAGTATTTGGGCCTAGTGGTCCTGTTGTTGTTCCCTCTGACCTTGGTTCCCTGCAGCCTTATGTTAAATCCGTTGTCTCAAATCTTGGTGTCAAATTTGACAATGTGCTCAAACTTGATAAACAGATAAATGCTGTGGTAAGGTCCAGCTTTTATCATCTAAGGCTGCTCGCCCAAATCAAGTCTGTACTTTCTTTTAATGATTTTGAGCGTGCCATTCATGCTTTTATCACCACACGCTTGGACTACTGTACTGCACTTTATGTTGGCTTAAACAAAGCCTCCATTGCACGCTTACAGCTAGTCCAAAACGCTGCGGCACGTCTCCTAACGGGAACCCGCAAGCATGACCACATTACACCGATTCTGGCTTCACTTCACTGGCTCCCAGTTCGCTTCAGAATTGATTTTAAGATTTTATTGTTTGTTTTTAAATCACTGAATGGCCTGGCACCTCAGTATTTATCTGAACTCCTAGAGGTGTATAACCCCCCTAGGTCACTACGGTCTGCGGGCCAGTTGAAACTTGAGGTCCCAAATTCAAATTTGAAAACCAGAGGTGACCGAGCCTTCTCGGTAGCAGCCCCCATTTTATGGAATGCGCTCCCCTCTCATATTAAACTGGCCCCCACCATCGATACTTTGAAATCTCGCCTTAAGTCCCACCTTTATGCTTTGGTGTTTGACCCTGCTTTGTCTCTGGGTTTTTTAACTTTCCCAGTGTATTTTTTTTTCTGTACAGCACTTTGTTAACCCTGAACAAGTTTTAAAATGTGCTATATAAATAAAGTGGATTGGATTGGATTGGACAAAGATAATTTATCAGCTTAATCTTTCTGAGTTCCAGTTCCAATTTCGTCTGCTATGTTTTGTTTCTTCACATCAAATGCCACTATCCTGAGGTCTCTCCGCGATTTGATAACATTTGTTACTGAACAAACAGTATAGCAATGATTACTATCAGAAAATATTTAATACTCATTTGAACAAAAACATAAAACACCCCCATTAACCACATGAACCAATGCGGAACCCCGGTCAACGAAGTATATAGGGTTTAAGTATACATGTTTGAAGCAGCAGCATACCTTCAATGTATTCCTGATAGGCTTCGAATATAGATTCAATCCCCTGCCATTTGGGCGCAGGAGCCTCCTCTTCCTCCTCCTCCTCTTCCTCCTCCGAGTCCTCCGGCCCGGACATGTCGTCCCTCATACCCGGGCCGTCCCGGTGGTGGGGCGGTGCAGAGAAGTGCTGCCCGTTGGGCTGGGGGTGCATGGCGGCCGAGTGTGTGAGCGAATGGGGGATGAGGGAGTGCGCGTGTGAGTGAGGAGGAGGAGGAGGCTGCGTGTGGGACAGGGACGGTCGGCTGGGAGCGCTCTGCAGCTCTGGAATGTTGTAGTGAACCGAGGAGTCCTGGAGGTGGGACGGCTCCGACGCTCCACCTGCCAATGACATCATGAAAGGAGGAGGTGAAAATGTGACATTTGCAACGGCTGTCGTGATTAGGACACCGGCTGTCTTGCAAATCGTGCTGATTAGAGGTA
Organism: Gymnoscopelus braueri; assembly: GCF_963280865.1. Classification (NCBI taxonomy): domain Eukaryota; kingdom Metazoa; phylum Chordata; class Actinopteri; order Myctophiformes; family Myctophidae; genus Gymnoscopelus; species Gymnoscopelus braueri. The sequence goes on from NC_137603.1 coordinate 44,023,100, forward strand.
CAACGGTTAATCAAACTCATCAATTTAATCGATCAGAAAAAATAATAAATATTAAAATTGGCAGGGAGGACTGACCGGCCAGCCGGCGGGCAGGCAGGCGGACCACGTCGTCACACTCACGTCACTATGACTCAGCCATAAACAAAAAGGGAGTTCCCAATGCAGCTACGCCCAAATATGGAGTGTGTTGTCTAACTTCAATGTGTCATCATGGCACCAGGCTCTAGTTTTAATAAAATACCAAAAGAAATTAATCTACAAGCTCAAAACTCGTCTCGATGTGACGTGTTGTCAGCTTGTAGATCAGCTATTTTCAGTAATTTAGTGCGACACCGTTGCAAAACAAAGTATAAAATAGGGCTTAAGTGGTTAATCAGATCATCAGTTAATTGATTTAGTCCATCTACCAATAAATGCACAAAATATATGTGTGTGGATTGATTCAAAACAAGGAACAGAAAATGGCGTTGGTGTTCGGAGGTGTTGAAGGTGGATCGACCCACTCCAAAGCAACGCTGGTGTCAGCAGATGGGAAGATCCTGGCAGAGACGGAGGGACCCTCTACCAACCACTGGTTGGTGGGGGTGGATAAGTGTATCAGTACCATTAATGACATGGTCCAGAGAGCTAAGAAGGAGGCGGGTCTGGATCCAAACACACCACTACACTCACTGGGCATGTGTCTGAGTGGAGGAGAGCCGAAAGATGCCATAGAGAGATTGGTCCTGGATATGAAGGAACGCTTTCCCTGCCTCAGCCGCGACTTCTTCATCACCACCGATGCCATTGGTTCCATGGCAACCACCAGCAACCACGGAGGAATAGTCTTGATATCAGGGACAGGTTCTAACTGTAAGCTGGTCAATCCTGATGGCTCTCAGGTCGGCTGTGGGGGCTGGGGTCACATGATGGGTGATGAAGGATCAGCATTCTGGATCTCTCATTTGGCGGTGAAGGCGGTGTTTGATGCCATCGACAACATGGTGCCGCCTCCTCATGACATCACATATGTGAAGAAGGCCATGGAGGAATATTTCCAGGTGTCAAATCAGATGGGAATGCTGACCCACCTCTACAGAAACTTCCAGAAATCTCACTTTTCCGCCTTCAGCAAGAAGCTGGCTGAAGGTGCAGCAGCAGGTGATGCGTTGTGCCAGTATGTGTTCACTCAAGCAGGAAGCGTCCTGGCGAAGCATGTTGAAGCAGTCTTACCTAATGCACAAGAGTCTCTACTTAGTGGAGAACAGGGTCTGCCCATCCTCTGTGTCGGAGCAGTTTGGAACAGCTGGGATCTTCTGAAGCCAGGGTTCACGGAGTTCCTCTCCAGAGTGGCGTCATCTGAGAAGTTCAAGGGTCGTTTCCGTGGCTACCGCCTCCTGACTTTGAAGCAGTCCTCTGCGCTAGGTGGGGCCTCGCTCGGGGCCCAGAGCGTGGGCGCCAAGATAGCCCTGGATTACGCGGCCAATACCAACGTGTTTTACCAGCACACCTTCAGTAGCAGCCAATGAGAATTTGGCCTCACGACCACCCAGCCTTAACCAATCAGGATTCACCAAGATGGACCACATAGTCTGTGATGAAGTTGTCCATTGTGAGAGAATGTGGAGATTTGTTCAAATTCCATATAAATGTGCGGGGATAGAAACTGCTTTATTAGCCTAATTAATCACTTAACAAAGGGGGGCAGCACTAAGAACTCTGACAACGGGTACAACAGGTATTGCATAACTTCACAACGGGCATTGTTCCCAACAGGCATCGGCCTAGTTATTAAAGTATCAATACAGGGTTTTTTTGCGTTGATTTGTTAACATTATCAATTATGACCATTTTCCAGTATTGCTAAAAAACTTGCTTCTCGATTATTTGATTAATTGAAAAATGTATTGATAGAATAATAAGAAATAATAAGTGTATGCTACCTTTGTGTTTCTGCAGGGCCTTCTGAGTGGACTGAAGCACAGACTCGTGGAACTGCTGGGCAAATTCCTCGGGTGTGAAGCTGTCCCAGGGCTTGGTGCGGCCGTTGAGGCTGCTGTGGCCCTCTTTAGGCTGCAGGGGATGTGGGGGCCGCAGACTGTTCAGCAGGCTGGAGCTTCTCTTTGACATTTGCCCCTCGCTGGGCCCCCGGGCCTTGTCGGGATAGACGCTTGGAGCAGGGGGTTCCTTTGGTCTCAGTGTGTCCATGAGGGGTTTCGCGTGGCTGTTAGGGGACGCTGGGCGATGTGAGGAGGGGCTATGTGGTCTGGCACTGGGATGGTCTTCTGATTCACTGGCAGGATGGACAGTGGCAGGGTCTGTGAACAAGGACATGTGTTGGCCGGATTAGAGTCCAGATGCACATTACAACATACAGTGTTGTGTTCAACAATAACACACGTTTTCTATCCACCTGTTTCAAAGCAAATTGATGACAGGCTGGTTAAAGAAATGGTATGAAATGCTACTGTATAACAATCTCCCAGAATTGCCTAGTGTACTTTGGATAATGTTGCAGTGGAACAGCCATTTCAAATGTGTTTATCTTGCGCTCTTTATTACATAATCTTGTTGCAGCCTCAGAATATTCACATTGGTTGCTGGAAAAACAGCCGAACTTTTGGGGATTTGTTTAAAGTTTGGATGGAAACTAACACTGATAAACCACAGGAAGGTATCTTACCAGAGCTGTGTGCTAGGGGGCTCTTACACTGCGGATGGGGGGGGTGTCTGATGGTATCCAAAGTTACACTCTTTTCTTTGATAGCTTGGAGCAGCTCCACCACCCTTTCATTATCTAAGAGAGCGAGACAGACGGGAAATAAACATCACTTGCCCAAATCTCTGTAGCCTTTGTCCCATCTGTCTGTAGCTAATCCACCATTTCATAAGCACTGCACTACCTCTTCTTAAGACACAGAAGGTGTTTGTGTAATGGATGTGTGTGTAAGGTGGAGGTCCTCCTGGCAGTGTCGTAGGCTGTGCATTGCTGCCTGTAGGCAGCACACACTAAATCAAGGGACTACACTAGGATCACTGTAAGCCTACTGCTACCACTCCCAGTGTCTCATTGTGTCGTGTGTATGCGTGTCTACTGTACAGTATGTGCACGTGTGTGTGTGTGTGTGTGTGTACAGAACCGCAATGAATAAAGTAGAACACTAAAAAGGGTAATGCATTATGCATTGCTGGCTTTGTAATATATGTCATGTATAATAAAGTGCGGCTGGAGGTTCACATGACTGTTGTTTGACCCTATATGAATTCCTTCAGGGCAGAATCCACATGCTAATGAGAAAGTGGAGCATGTTAGACAGGCAGAGTTCAGCGGTGGCGAGCTGAACTGGGAATGACTAGCCTCGGAGGGAGCTAAACGCCGGAGAAGCAGAGTCATGACGTTGGGTAATTGATGGCAATTCATGGCGTGTAGGAGCACAGGGTGAACAGCACGGCACACGTTTGCCTTGGGTTTTCTGCCCTAATGGGGATAAAGTGACTGAGGAACAAAATATAACTTCATTCAATTACAAGCCTTTTTTCTTTTTTTTAAAAACATATTTCTTGGGCATTTTATAGCCCAAGAAATATAGACCGTGGAGAGAGTGCAGAGGGAGTAGGGAGAGGACATTCAGCAAATAGTCCGGCCGGCCTGGGATCGAACCCCAAATTTCCAAAACAGCGAATATAGCAGATGTTTAAGCTCACAGCGTGTCATAATGCTATGTGTTGTGAGCTTGTAGATCTGCTATCGTCACTATCATTATACACTACTATTAACTCATTCAGTGCCAATGACGTCGCAGACGTCACGTTTTTCATAAGCCCAGAGTGCCAATGACGTCTGAGATGTCATGAAAAAAAAAAAAAAAAAAAGGTTCAGAACCCAAGATATGATGATTTGAAGATTTGCTGCTCCATTCACTTCTTGTTTAACTTTTTACTGAAAAAGGCTGTATCTCGGCTCCAAAGCACTTTTTTTTTACAATGTATTTTTGACCTTGGCACAGGGGTGATATAGCCAGAAATATTTTTGGCACTTAATGAGTTAAGTATAGGGCTCAAGTGGTAATTTTTTTTTTACCTTCTAAGACAGAGTTAAAGCTCTACACTGTACTTTTATTGAGTAACCCCGTTTGGATTCATGTGACATGTTTTAGGTTATGGATAATGGGGTGTGCTTAGTGTTGGGAGGGTACCTCTCCTCTGCTGCACAGTGACGTGGGACAGGCTGAACATGGTGAGGAAGCGCTTCTTGTCCTCCAGCTCGGGCGCTCGGTCCATCTCCTCCGGGGTGAAGCGCGTGCTGAGCGGGGGAGGCGGAGGAGGGGTGCGTTTGGAGTGCAGGGCGGGCGGGGAGGGGCTGCGTTCCCGAAGCATCCGCCTCCGTTTCCTCCTCTTCTGCTGCATGAGCTGGTCGCGCCGCCCCACCGTGGTCAGACCGAACGCTCCCAGGAAGTCCACTTTCTACATGGACAGAGGGAAAGGGAGGGGGATCACATCACTAAACGGAATCTTTGTTTGTGTGTGTGTGCATGTGCGTTTTCCAGCTTGATAGGGAACACACAAGGAAAAATGATATGTGGGATACACTGTGAAATGTGCTGACGTTGAGCCAGTATGTTGCTCATTTAGGTGGTCTTTACCTCGATGGAGTCGTCAAGCTTGAGTGGGGGCTGTTCCGCTACTCTCCTGAGGTGAGCTCTCACCTCCTCTTCGTCACTCTCATCATATGAGTCATCCAGCTCATAGTAGTAACCTGCAATGCACACAGGGGTCAGCGCCGACACTTACACCACTCTACAGTGAGTACAGTCCAGTGAATGTGCTAGGATTCTCTCTCCCGATGACAATCGTTGCATAAAAAGAACATTGAAGAGTGTAGTGTAACAAACCTTTCAGCGTGTGCATTATTAATCACATTCTGGGCTTGTCATAACTAAAAATAGCCAATCTACAAGCTCGCAACGCTTGTAGATTGGCTATTCTTGCTGAAGAGATTTGGTATAGAGAGGAAAAAAAAGAGGGGGCCAAGTTTAGACCCCTGGGGGACCCCGAAGCATAAAGGCTTTAAGTGGTTTAATGGTAGTGCTGTACCTTTCTCCCTGGCCTCCCTCCTCCTCTTCTCCTCCAGGTCCAGCTTACTGACAGGCCTGCGGTGTTGCTGGAGGAAGTCGTCGTAGATCAGAGCCGTGTCAGGGCCCGTCCCCGAGGCCACCACCTGCTGCCCCAACGCTGGAACTCCAGCGACCATCCCTGACGCCTGACAATGTCTGCCGGGCCCCTGATGTCCCTGGAAGCCCTTCAGCCCAGCGCCGTTCTTTGCACTCCCCCCCAGCTCCCCATACTGGCTGGGCAGGGACAGAGAGGCCCTCTGCTGGCTGAGGAAGGACTGGGTGGATTTCTCCAGCTCAGCCAGGAAGGTGCTGTGTTCGGGCAGGCCCGGCGGGCCTCTCAGCGGGGGGTACTTCTCCAGCGGCCCTCCGTCTCGCCTCCGGACCCCGTCCTCGTGCTTGGAGGACCCTAGAGGTGGGCGAGCAAGCTCATAGTGGCTCACCCCTGAGGGCTCGTGGCTGCGTCTGGAGTCTGAGGTGCTGTCGATGAGAGAGGCAGGATTCCACAGGGTGGTGGTAGGCGGAGGGTGTTCGCGGGGTGGCTGGGGAGGTTTGGGGGAGATGAGTGGTGGTGGGGCGCCCAGGAGAAGGTGGAGGTCGCGGCTCCCATCATGGTGATTTGGTATGGATCTGTGCCAAGACAAGGACAGGGCAAGCAGGGGTCAAGCTCTGCAATTACAATGCACAGCACCTATACATCTTTCATGGACAAGAAATATTGCTTCCCCCGCCACGCACAATGCAGAAGCACATGAAGGCACACACACATAAACACAGCGTCTCCCTCCCTTCCTTCCTGTCTATCTGTGTGTGTGTGTGTGTGTGTGTGTGAAGTGGTGTTATCAGGCCCAGGCAGAGCAGCCCAGAGCGAAGTGAGGATGTGGCGAAGGCAGGCTAACACTGTCCTCCAAACACACTGGGCTGCCTTTGATCTGCCAGGCCCTTTTAGCATGGCACGCACGACCACATGCACACGCACGGCACACGCATGCACAACTAGTGAGAGTGAGTTCAGAGAGGGGTCCACAGAAGGAAAGGCCGGGTGAAATGGTGGACATCGTCTTGATGGACAGATAGGAACGGAACTGACACACAGATCGTTAGAAAGGTAGGGAAGAGAGAGGCTCCCACTCTGAACATATGAGTGAGAGAGAGAGTGAGAGAGAGAGAGAGGGGGGCAGTATACTATGGAGAAGAAAGATGGAAAGAAGGAACATTGCTGTTGAAACCTGATTTATACTTTGTGGGACGACGGTGTCGCACGCCGTAAATAAATAGTAATAATAATCTATAAGATCACAACACGACACGGATGCGATGAGTTGTGAGCTTTTCCGGCGTGCTCCACTGTCATACGGCGGAGCATAAATCGGGCATGAGGCAGAAAGACAGATCGAGCGCTAATAGACAAACATACTGTCCAGGCGCTCGTTCCAAATCAAACCTGGCAGTGGCACAGGCTGCCTGACCGATCACATTATTCCTGCCTCCTGTTTTGTGTGCATTTGAGTCAGTGTATGTGTGCTTTATCTGCAATCTGTAGCCTGTGGGCAGTGATTAGACTGTACTGTTACTGATAGCTGCCGTGTGTGTTGTGCGTCTCCCCTGCAGTACCAGTTCAGCATTAACCCCAATCATTAAACCTAACTTCACAATCTCTCTCTCTCTCTCTCTCGCTCTCTCTCTCTCGCTCGCTCACAAAGCAGGGTAAGCAGAAAGCTTATGCTGTGCAAGGTTGAGAGGATTAGCTGAGAATTAGCCTTTGTGTATCTTATTTAGCCATCCTGCTTGCTGCCTGTTTGAAAATCCTCATCCGCTACAGACGAGAGAACAGCCGTCAGGAACCTGCCTTACAACCTGAATCCACAACTAAACACAGTCATCTGCCTGCTTGTCTATGAAGCCGTGCTGGAAGGTAGCAGGGACAGGAATAGAGCAGATGGGAGGATTCTGACAGGGTATTCTTTCTTTCAGTGCTGACAAACAGACTTCTGAAGCCTGCCAGCTTACGAGTCTGGCTGGTCTTCAGAGGTACAACTGTTTCCTTCAGGATGGAAATGACAAACACTCCCGAACATATAGAGAGAGAGAGAGAGAGAGATATAGATAGATAGATAGATAGATAGATAGATAGATAGATAGATAGATAGATAGATAGATAGATAGATAGATAGATAGATAGATAGATAGATAGATAGATAGATAGATAGATAGATAGATAGATAGATAGATAGATAGATAGATAGATAGATAGATAGATAGATAGAGAGAGAGAGAGAGAGAGAGAGAGAGAGAGAGAGAGAGAGAGAGAGAGAGTGTGTGTGTGTGTGTGTGTGTGTAAGTAAACAATCATCTGTAATAAGACTGAATAAGATGAACATGGGCAAGATGATTCTCTAATGAATTACTGGATGTACCTAAAAGGCCTGCAATACTGCATGACAGTCTTGCTCGTTTCGGCTGTGTGTGTGTTCCTGATACAGGTAACATTTTCAGACAAGTTCTGGACAACGGGTTGAATTGTGTCCCCAGTTTGATTTTAAGGTTGGGGGTTTATCTGTTAGGATTAAGGTTACCGGTTAAAAGGTTAAAAGTTAAAGGTCAGGATTAGAGTTGGATTGGTTATGCTTAAGGTTAGGGTAAGGGTTGAGGTTTGGTGTCAATCTGTTAGGGTTAAGGTAATGGTTAGGATTAGAGTTAGAATGGGTTAAGTTTAGGCATGCATGCATCTGTTAGTTAGGATAAAGGTAAGGGGATATGGAATGCGTGTAAGTTAATGCTATGACCTCAAAAGATAGAAAACCAGTCAATCAGTGAGTCAGTATGTGTGTGTGTGTGTGTGTGTGTGTGTGTGTGTGTGTGTGTGTGTGTGTGCGTGCACGTGCGTGTGTGTGTGTTCTAACCTGTGTGCCTCTGTGCGGTGTTCTGGTGCATCAGCAGTCCTGCCCAGGTCCAGGTGCTGCTCCAAAACCTGCTGGCGGAACTCCGACACCTGGTACTGACGATCCTCCTTCTCCTGACGCAGCTTACGTTGCCGTGCCAACCACCGCTCTTCCTCATTGGTCCTCTGGAGCAGCAAGGCGGACGAAAGCCCAGCCCCCACCGTGCCGGGGCCCATGTAGAGGCCGTGGGCGGAGACTAAGCCGGGGACGGCATGATGTGGTTGGACGATGGACGAGTGAAGACCTGGTGGGATTGGCTTGGGAGCTGCGAGGGTGGGCTCTTTGGTTTTGTCTAGGGAGAAAGCAAGGCCAACGTCAGTATTGGGATGAGTTTTGCCACATGGTTTCAGGCTGTAGAAATGAACAATGATGGCCTTTGTGAACTTCCTGTTTGTAACCGTTGCCCTGGGAAACGGCACAAACTCTCAAAGAAATAGCCGTTTGTTATCTAACCAGACAGCTTACAAAAACATTTCCAGAATTATTTTGTATTCATTATTATCATCATCATCATCTTCATAAGGGCTGTGATGGTTATAAAGTTGCTAGTGATGCAAACAGCTGACAGGATGTTGAGAGGGCCTTCATACATTTCCAAGCAACAATTGGTTGTTGAAGTGTCTATATTAGATGGTAGTGAAGCAATATGACTGCAGGCTTTTAATTGCATTTTTTATCCCACAATTTTGTAACCCTTTTTTTTTCACCCGGTGCCGGCTTTTAACCCAGATTGAGAGTTGTACGTATGTTCAATTGTATTTTAATTGATTTTAAAATGTATTACGCTTTTATTTGTTTTTATGCTTTTTAACCGTGTACAGCATTTTGGTCAACTCTGTTGAAATGTGTTTTAAAATGTGCTTTTTAAGTAAAGTTGTATTGGATTGGATTTCATATGTTCCTCCAGAGGAGAGAGGGGCTCATGTCATACCGGTCCGATTCGGGGTGAGTCTCTCTGGCTTGGTCCGGTCCTCCTGCGCCCTCATGGCGTGGAACTCAGCCAGATAGTGGCTCTCCATGGCCTTGGACACTTGCAGCTCTTTCTCCCTCTGCGCCCTCTCCTTCTGCCTCTCCAGCTCCCTCTCTCTCTCCCTCTCCTTCTCCCTCTCGCGCTCCCTCTCGCGCTCGTGCTCCCTCTCCCTCTCCAGCTCCTTCTCCCGCTCGCGCTCCCTCTCCCTCTCTCGCTCTCTCTCTCGCTCCTTCTCTCTCTCCGCCTCGCGCTCCCTCTCCTTTTCTCGCTCGCGCTCACGCTCTCTCTCGCGCTGCCGCAGCTCGTCCTCCATCTGCATTCTGAAGGGAGGACAATAGGGGGAGAGAGAGAGACAAAGAGCGATGTGCTGCTTCATTAACAGGGACACTGCATCATTGCAATGCATGCGTTTGCATTTGCTCGTGCATATAATGTGTGTGTGTGTGTGTGTGTGTGTGTGTGTGTGTGTGTGTGTGTGTGTGTGTGTGTGTGTGTGTATTACTATACTTTGAGGACCTAGTAGAATTTGAGAAATAGACATTGTGAAGACACATTTCCTGGTCTTATGGTGTTATGGTTACATAGGTTTACAATTACAACGTACAGATTCAGGTTGGGGTTAGTGTAAGGATTAGGCATTTAGAAGGTTTAGGGACTAGAGGTAGCGTAATGCCTGAATTATACTTAGTTGTGCACTTGTGTCGTGCACTGACAAATTGCGGATCTACAAGCACACAGCTTGTAGATCTGCTATTTTTCGGCTTCAGGCTTATGGTAAATGGCAAATATGGCATCGTAAAATGTGTAAGGAATGTGTGTGTGCGTGCGCACACGTGTGTTTGTGTGTGTGTGTAAGGACTTTACCTCTCAGAGATCCTCTCAGATTGTAGGGCGGACAGTGAGGGGTGCGCGAGGTCTCCGGGGTAACGCACCCCTGGTAGGTGCATGTGAACAGCAGAGGGGTGCATAGGTGGCATGCCGCCCCCTCCTTGCAGTTGGTAGAAGGGTGACCTCAAAGCCGACAGACAGAACGGATCATCCATCCTGTGGGAGATTGGGGGGGGGGGAAGGAGGGAATGCCAAAGCAAAAGAAAGGGAAGGAAGGGAAAATAAAGGGAGAGAAAGAGAGAGTGAGAGACGCCAGGAAAACGACACGGCAGCCCCTGCGGTGACAGCGTGGTGTTCATTACTCCATTAACCTGAGTTATCTCCATCTCCTGACGGAGCAGCATCACAGGCTCTTCCATCTCACTGTGACGAGACGTGCTCTGTCAGATAACCTCATCCATCTAGCACTGCAGCTAGCCTCTGTGTCTGTCTGTGTCTGTGTCTGTGTCTGTGTGTGTGTGTGTGTGTGTGAGAGAGAGTGCGACAAGCATGGAACATCCTCTCATTAACTCCATTACAGTACAGTGTGTGATGGGTGCTATAGTCTTCTGATCCTGCTAGGTTGACAGACTGGGGGCACGCAGGCTGTCTCGCAGCCCGAAGCAAGCAGCACTCCCCCCCCCTCTCTCTCTCTTGATAAACACATACGCACGCACACACGTGCTTCTAGAAAATATAGGGTACATTCGCAACTAGAATAGAAGAGACGCTGCAAACCAAGGCTTATATATTGACAGCTTGGAGGCGTGTCTACTGTATTATAAAATCCCCAGAGCAGCTCACCTGTAGGGGGTAAAGGAGGGGTGGGGCAGGTAGCTAGGGTGGTAGTAGGCAGCTGCAGCAGCCGCAGTGGCGGGGTCTAGGCTCAGGGGCAAGGAGGGCATGCGGAGGGCGTCCTCAGCCGTGGCGTAAGGCCGGAAACCACGCAGGTACTCCTCCGGTACGGCACCAGGGGGCACTGCGTGAGTCAACTGCCTGGGTAGACTGATAGGGAAGAGCAGGGCAAGAGAACAAAGGAGGAAGAGCAGAGAGGAAATATGGGAAGGAGAGAATTAATGGAGGGTATAGGATGAATTGAATTAGTCTCAATTATTACAAGTATTATGATTGTCAATGTCTGTCTCCAAGGGCACCATCAAGACAAATTACTGAACATAGTTACACTTAACCACTTAAGCCCTATATACTTTGTCCTTCGACGAATTGTGAAAATACCCGGTCTACCAGATCACAACGCGTCCCATAGCAACACCATGTGAGCTTGTAGATCTGATATTTTTTCTATTTGATTAATTTCTTGAAACATCTTTTTAAATCTTCACCTATAATGACATGCCCAACATAGGGACACCAGGGTGAAAGTGCTTTAAATAAAGGACTGATGATAAGTATTATCCAGAGGGTAGTCACTCACTTGAGCGGCTGGAAGCGTGAGTCCTGCATGACAGCACCAGGAGTGAGGCCAAAGGCATAGGGGTTTCCCAGGAGGTGTGCATGGACTGAGGGGCCACCCTTATCCTGCGAGAGGCCCCCCTCTGCCCCTAGACGCTCCCTACCGGCCCCACGTGGTCCCGAGTCAGCCTGCAGAGAGACAGTGAGAAAGAGAGAGGCTTAGTCATTGTTCCGGAGGGCCTGTGACCGACACGGTTGTCCACACTCATGGAGCCCATCCTGGGGGTGAAGAGGACGATAGAATAGGCCTGTTTGTGGAGAATTCCCCCCCTTCCAGTCAACATCCCCCTAGGCACCATACTCCCCTCTCTCTCTCTCTCCCCCCCTCTCACACACACACCTCCTCCTCCCTGTGAAACAGAGCGATCAAGAGCTCTCTGATGAGGACATAAAATGGAGGAGAGAAACAAAGACAGATAGCAGAGAGAACACGGCTACCGAGCCTCCTTAGATACAAACAAGGAACAGTATATTGTTCTAGTGACAGATGAGGATGTGGTACTGGCGAATCTACAACACCAGTATGTCTATTGAGATGCTGACTTTGATCTCAGTATCTGTGTGTGTGTGTGTGTGTGTGTGTGTGTGTGTGTGTGTGTGTGTGTGTGTGTGTGTGTGTGTGTGTGTGTGTGTGTGTGTGTGTGTGTGTGTGTGTGTGTGTGTGTGTGTGTGTGTGTGTGTGTGTAGGTGTCAGTTTGTGTGCTGGTGTGCCACAAAGTAACATCCACTGCATACAACAAAGTCCACAGGAGTCTCTCTCTCTCTCTGCTCTTTCTCTCTCTCTCTCCTTTTGGCAGCAAGCCTGAGCTCACTTATCCAATCCCACAACAAGCACACACAAACACCCAGTGGGCTCATACACTGCTACAGAGCTACAAAGACATCCTGCTGAGAGAGTGGGAGTGCATTCTCTGAAGCTTTGGTTTCCCCTCTGCCCACAAATGCAATCGCGGAACTGCGAAACTTACAGACCTTATACTCAAGAGTACGAGGAAACTATTTATTGGGGTGGGGGGGAGAGGACGTCAAGTAGGGCAACGGAGGGAAAGAGGGAGAGAGATGGAGGGGAGTCATGGCCCTCTAAATTAACCTCTGGGTTCCCTGGGATTAGAGAGAAAGCGGCAGCCATCTTCCCACTTTGCCACTGCCGCTGATAAAACAAATCCCATTTAGTGAGCCATTACCCTCACCTCCTGTTCTGGAGCCACTGACCCAGACTGACACTGATGCGCTAACATCTAATATTAAATGGCTCTAATGTTTTGGGCTTCTCTCTCTCTCTCTCTGTCTATATGCTTCCCACCTCCCTCTCCCTTTCTTCCTTTCCGCCTCTCTCTCTCTCTCTCTCTCTCTCTCTCTCCCCCTCTCTCAGGCAGTTTAATGTTACCGTTTGTTCCTTGTTGTTTGTCACGCTTCACCGGGCAGCCAGGCACACTGGCACTCTTCCCTCCCTCAGACCTCCCATCCCTGTAATACGGCTCCCTCCCAGGCCCCTCCCCTCCTAATGGCTTCATGAGCACGGGGGGGGGGGGGGTTGGTGGCCTTTCCCTCTCGATGTGCAGCCATCCGGAAAAGTGGTTCAGATATGTCAAAAGAAGTCAAAATCAGAGACCGTCCGGGAAAAGGGGAGACGCCGTGGCCCTCACCCCCGTCTCTACTCAAAGCTGACTGGTGGCTGTCTGGGAGCTGCAAACCTGACTATTAGACAGACCAGAGTAGACATTACACTGTTATTTGTGGTGAACAACCAGACATTTAGTCCATCGCGGAATTGTTTAACACGTGCACGCACGCACACATACACAGGTCCTTTTGCTCACGTCCCAACCATCATAAAGATGTATTAGTGCAGAGTCTATGAGGCTAGCAATGCCTAGCCAGTAATATGACTGTAAATCACTCGGATGGAGGCTATGGACAGACACCGCAAAGAGCTCCAGTCTACCACATAAACTGAGATCTCTGATGGTCTCCTCTAATCACTGGGTAATGATAGCAGGGGCAGCAGCTAGTTTTATTCCGTCTGAATATGTTCAGAGACAAATAAGGCAAAAGGAGTAGAATTAGTGTTCATTCCAAAATGGGACTTGCTGTGACATCTTGTCTTGATTCACATCCTCTGCACACACGCCAACTGGGGGCTCTTGTTTGGAGAGCGCTCGAGTGTGGCCTGGTGAATGGCGAGCAGGGATGTGAGAGATGCAGGTTTGGAGCAAATAAGATGCACTTTATTTGATCGAAAAGCTTCATAAGTGGATCCAAGGGAGGGACAATCTGTCTCGATGAAAAGCACATTTGGATGCTGCAAGGACGCACCTGTAAAAGTAGTCAATTTCTACTGGCCATGGTGCAATAGTTATAGCCACTGTCTGTCTGGTGACTCCCTCAGGTTCTTTATTTATTTCCCTCTGATAAGATCTATTTTATGAGGGAGGCCTGTGTTTACAAACACCTCACTGTCACAGGAATCCAGTGGATCCATTCTATTCAATAAATGAATGGGGCAACCTGTGTGCATATCAAATTTAACTCTGAATGTTAGGGAGCATTCTACACATACTTGTCTTTTGACTCCTGTGTATGTATTTGAATTTGAGCATGAGCATGTGCGTACACTATCACATAAGTCCTCTCCCACCGTTAGTCCCCCTGCTATTTTGTTCTTTCTTGATGTTTCATCCCACAAAAAGAAAGTGTGGCCTACTTTTCATCAGGCACGCTATTCACAACCTGCCTGCCAGATATCACAATGCACAGCACAAATACAAGCACTCAGCCCCCAAACACACAACACGCAATATTAACAGACAGCTGAGCGAGGCCTCTGTGCCCCCTCGGTGAGGGTTAGGAGACCCTGTGCATTGCACACTGCTCATTTACGCCTCTCAGGTGTAGCCATGAATCCAAATTGCCAATTAAAAAGCAATTAGAGGCAACAGCGGGAGCAGACTCCTGCAGTCATTAAAGCAGAATGCCAATGCACCCTGTCTTCCCTCCCTCTCTGCTTCAGCCTTATTCCCCTCTCATCACCACCCATCAGAGAGAGTCACAACAACGTGTCTGTTGAAGATTTGTTGTTTTTGGTTGTTCGGTAATTAGCAATTACACATTACAAAATAAGCTGTGTTTCCATAAATTGTCAAGCACATTTTAAGCAAACTTTCAAAGTGTCGCAAAAAAGGAAATCAGGCTAATTTCCATCCACAACTGTTCCAATTTGGACCAAACTGTCATCCGACTATCAAAGTTGGATACAGTGATTAACTAGTAGGATATGAGGCTAAAGCATCAGTACAGAATAAGTAGGGAGTATTAATGAACGGAGCAAACTCATTCAACCTCATTCATTCATGAAACATGAGTATTATGTGATTTCATCTTAACGTGTAGGCTTACTTCGGAACGTTTCAAGAAACATTCATGTGGACAAACATGTGCTAACATTGCTTCTACTTAATTGTCCAATTCGTTGAGCACAATCAATAGTAGTAAGTAACAAGAAACATAGTGCTATTCATTATCCATTTTATAAATCTGAATTCGTTTTTTGGAATGAGTCAAATATGTGCAGAAACGTGGGAAGGTATTATTACGTAAATGTTGCTTCAACTTAACTCTTTCAGTGCCAATGAAATAAAAAAAATATTGCGAACTTTGCCAGCAATTCTTTTTTTTTTTCAAAGAAAAAAAAAAGTGCTTAGGAAGTGAGCTTAGGAAGTTTTTTACAGAAGCCAGATTGCTGCCTTTGCACATGAACAATTCTCTCTCGGTTTACCCTTTTCCCCATACACAGTAAAACCCTCTGTGTTCATTTATCCATTTGTGACTCTCAGAGGGTACAAATGTAACCCAATGGTTACATTTGTACCTTCTGAGTTAAATGGTGGTCACCACTGCGTGCCTATACACAAGTGCTGGGGACCACAGGTCAGAGAACGGGGCAGCGTAGCAAAACACAGGGCAACAAACTAATTGAACTGAACAGTAGGGAGGACAGAAGTGGGGTTGGAACAAGGGACGGAGAGAGAGAGAGAGACAGACGGAGAGAGAGAGAGAGAGAGAGAGGATGAGTGACAGGGCAGTGAAATCTTACTCTAATGTCAGCATGGGTCAGTTCCCCTCTCCCAGCCTTTCCCTTCCTCATTGGTGATTAGAAGAGCAAGCAGAGGGCCAGACAGAACTGTCTTTGTTTGAGAGGGACGTTTCGTGTGTGTGTGTGTGTGTGTGTGTGTGTGTGTGTGTGTGTGTGTGTGTGCCTCTTGTGTGACCACAGAGTTAAATGTGTTCACCGGAGCGACACAGTGTAAATAGAGGAGATGCACCCACCCCCCACAGCCCACTCCACCCCCTCCTATCTCCTCTCACCCTCTTGTCCACCTCATCTCCCCTCACCTCAACTCCCCTCACCTCCCATCATATCACAGGGTGGACCCCGAGCTGTCGGAGGCGCCACAAACCCAACGCCATAACATGCTCAGTCCCGGCCTGACCCCGTACACCCACACACCCACACACACAGGATTGATCTATATGGGTGTGTGAAGAAGTGGAGGCCACCTGCCTCACTTCACTCTCTTCCAATATGGCATATCTCTCTCTCTTTCTCACCCTCTCTTCCCCACTTAAATAAACACGTCAACGACGCTTGAGTTGCTGCGACAACGGTGACATCACTCGGAGAGTCCCCTCTGTCTCTCTCCAGTCCATCCTGGCCCCAACTGACCCTTGAACTCTAGAAGGATCACCGCTAATGTGCCACAGGCCATGGAGGGTGAGAGGAGGTCAGCTGGGGCCCAGGCGAGAGGACAATGGCCTGGACGCTCCCACACACACACAGAGAGTGGGCTGGCTGGCTGGCAAGCTGGCTGACTGGCTGCCTCTCGCTCTCTGCCCCACCCCCTATCCCCAATCTCCGGGGAACCGCCGAAGTGATCTGCGGCGTTCTCGGACTGCTGTCCATAAACTGCGTGCTTGCCCTCGACCATTAGCCCTGAGCTGAGATAAGAAGGCTTAAAGCCAGACCATAATCCATAATCCACTCCTTATCAAAGCAGGCAGCACTCTCTCTCTGTGTTAAGGGTGAGGGGCCTGTACGGGCAATGAGGCACAGGATGCACTTGACTGTTGGTGAAGAGGATGATGTCGGATGTGGGTGATGGGTGATGGGTGGTGGTGCCGGGCTGGAGGGTGGGGGTGGGGTGGAGAGAGGGGCTGAAGTTTGGTGCTCAGGGGGAGGATAGCTGGGCCAAGGGCAAGAGGGGTATGGAGGGAAGGGGGGGGCGGTGGTGTGGGGGCACAGATGTTAGCTGCCGTTGAGACTGTCACCTCGTCGGCCTGGTGGCAGCTGGCATTGTTTAACACACAGCGCCATGAGAGAGGGAGGAGGAGAGACAGAGAGTGTGTGTGTGTGTGTGGGGGGGGGGGGGGGGGAGGGTGTTAGCCATTCATAGTGCCGCCAGCCATGTCAGATGTACATATGCCAGAAACATTCTGCCATGCCAGAGGTGACAGGCCAAGCTAGAAAATTCACTAATCCCCACGAGAGCCTGTGTGTGTGTGTGTGTGTGTGTGTGTGTGTGTGTGTGTGTGTGTGTGTGTGTGTGTGTGTGTGTGTGTGTGTGTGTGTGTGTGTGTGTGTGTGTGTGTGTGTGTGGGTGTGTGCTGTATACTGTGTTAGAGAAAGGCATGTGTTGACAGACAGGAAAAAAATGTTTAAATGTTGCATTGACGGTCAAAACTAGACACAAAGACAGAGCCACAACAGTGTCCACAGAGCTCTGAACCCTCAAATATCATGAACTATGTAGAGTTTCTCTCTCACAATGTATGTTTTTCAAATAAGGAATATTTGTTTGAAGGTCTTAGTGTGTGTGTGTGTGTGTGTGTGTGTGTGTGTGTGTGTGTGTGTGTGTGTGTGTGTGTGTGTGTGTGTGTGTGTGTGTGTGTGTGTGTGTGTGTGTGTGTGTGTGTGTGTGTGTGTGTGTGGTCTTTACCTGGCGTCCCTCGTTCCTCCACAGACCGTTGCTGGTCTTGGTGGGAGCGATGGTGACTACGGGTGGGGTGTTTGGCACGCTGTGGCCCCCACTAGAGACCAGCATAGGCCCAGGGCCCAGGGGACCCCTCTTGGGCGTGCTGACCGGAGAGCTGTGGTTGGTGGCCGGGGACGACACTGGAGAAGACTCACTGCTGATGGACGACCCAGCTAGAGATACAGAGAGAGAGTGGGAGATGAAGTGAGCACACAATGAGGTGTAATTTACATTACAGGCAAACATGTTCAAAAATAGCATATCTACATATCTACAAGCTCACAACGCATCGAATGGCAACGCATTATGAACTTGTAGATCGTCTACTTTCACCATTTGTCCTACGACAAAGTATATTGGGCTTAAGTGTCACTGGCGGACAACCATGTGTTCTCACTGTAACATGAAGGGTTAATACTGCTGCAATGATATAACTCATCCACGAGGGACTAAAAAGGACCCACTGTAGCAAAAAAAAAAAAGAAGAGAAAAGAAAATGCACACAGTGCACACACAGCCAGATGGATGGCCCTGGGCGGTCATTACAAAGTGACAGTGATCAGGATGAGCAACCCTGTGAGAGTCACACAGCATTGACACACTGCGGGACACACACACAAACACACATCCCACGACAACACACACACGCCCCCCCACATCATAGAAGCAGCCTCACTGAAATGAACTGTGCAGTTGCACGTGCAGGCAGGCAAGACACAGGTATAAATAGACACGCCCACACACACACACACAGTGGGGGACAGGAGTCGTCCCAATGAGCTTGTATGCTCCGCTGTCGCTGTGCCACATTAACACAGCCCTGCAGGGAGAGCCTGTAGCACAGGGTCACAGTCTGGTCACATGGCTCGCATATGATATGAGAACTTTGCGGGGACACGAAGCTCTCGTATCATATGCTCACGCACACGCACACACACAACTCTGTACAGCCTTAAGCCTAAATCATATTTTGTCATACAATGTCACTTAATTTAGTTGAAAATCAGTTATTTTCAGAGGTTGTATGACAAAGTATGAATGAACCAGAAATGTTTTTTTTTTTAAAATGTTGCTCATCTCATCCACAGTATATCCACACAGAAGGTGAATATTACACAGCGATAACGAGGTTGATTCTTCATTGCAAATAAAGGCAAGCGAAAGAGAATGACGCATCCGTCTTGATGTAAAATACTAGCCTTTCCTTTCCCCCACCATCTCCCCTTAAGTGTTTCTTTCTCATATAATTTGAGAGTAGTAACCTGCATGTTGTCTGTCCCCTGTCGCTTGTCTCCTACTCTCAACATGAAAACAGTCAAACTGGGTCACAACCCTCTCGGTGGGACACAAATCCTACAGAGCAAAATCTGGGGTATTAATTTTAACAGTTGAAGTGTAAAAACTGTACAGTACTGCACCAAGAGCAGTGAGGATATTTGCGTCAGGGGCACGTGTGTGCATGATAAAGTAGATGAAACCTCTTGGCTAGTTTTGGGTCTACGACGTACTTCCTCTCCAATTATCACCATCACAACAAAACAACAACCACCAGCAACGCAAATTCCTGCCCCGACCGCCATCCCGGTCAACCTGCTTCCGTTTCCGTGGCAACAGAAGCCAACAGGTGTGACGTCAGCTCGGCGTGTCTGTGCGGCCGAGGTATCGATCCGTATTAAACACCTCGTCCGGACTCATATCACTAAATAATGGAGAGAATCAATAATGGCAGGAGGTGAAGGCCCAAAGAAAATCTATGGACTGGGTGAAGATTAGGCCAGGGGCTTGGGGGGGGGGTCAAGAAGAATAAAAAGAGAAAGAGAGAGAATACATGCAAGGTGAGATAATTTAATGAGAAATTAGGACAGAGGCTGATTGAAAACAAAATTACAAAAACACACACACACACACACACACACACACACACACACACACAATGAGAGTACACAGCAAAAACAGGTATGAGGTAAGAGGTGGTGGGAGGTGGGGGGATGCAGAGCTGAGAGATGTGGAGTGGGAGTGGGTGTACATGGGCATAGCTTGTCTGCACAACAGCAATTAGTGCCCCCCCCCTCCCCATCACCTCAGAGAGCCATTACTCTCCCCTACAAGACTAGGCCAATCAATAGCAGCCCACTCAGCCTGGGGACTACAGCTACACTTAATACAGCTCTAATGTCACAGCCTATTCAGTCACAAGCCCAACACGCACGCACCCACCCACCCACCCACCAGACATGGGGTGGGACAAAGCAGACTTGAGGGAGTGAGGAGGTAGAGAGAGAGAGAGAGAGTGAGAGAGAGAGAGAAAGAGAGAGAGAGAGAGAGAGAGAGAGAGAGAGTGATCACAGTAATCCTGGGCTGCAGAAGCTCCTTCTAGTAATAAACCTGTTCTCTCCCTCTCTCTCTCTATCTCTCTCTCTCCATCTGTATTTCTCCACCTTGGTGCTCTCAGTGGAGGGGGGGGGGGGCAGAGGAAGACGAAAGCAGGGAGGGCACACTGAATAATTGAGAGGGAGCAGGAGGAGAAGAACTAGGTGAGGGGAGGAGGACAGAGAGAGGGGCCGTCTTTCACAGCGTACTGAATCTGTGTGTACACTTCACAAGCTGCCGTATACCACACACACAGCTATTATTCTGCAATTATTCTCCATCCCACTTTCACCACGCAGACTCGCACACACGCACATTTTACACGGCCTCCTTCCTTCCCTTCTGTTCTTCAAACAGGCTGCCTGCCACCCAAGCAGCAGAGATGTCAGCCTCAGCATACATTTTTCATAAACACATTTACCACAGTTACAGCCAGTTAGGGCACAGGGACATGTCTGATGTGTGTCATGTATGTAAGAGTGTATGTGTGTGCACGCGTGATCCCTTTATATGCTTGCTTGAACTGCGGATAGTCAGAGGCGCCTCGTTTCTTCCAACCCTCAAGATTTTCACTTCTCGTCTGCCCCCTCCACTCTAATTTCCATGCCAATCGCTCTCTCTCTCCGTCCTCTCCCTCCTTCTACCCATATCCTGAAATTGGATTGGTGCCCTGATCACCAGGCCAACGGGGGGAAAAGGAAATCATATGCAAAGCGAGCGATTGGCAACAGTATGATGTCATTCGTTCTGACATAAGCCACTCCCCCCCCGCCGAGATTAAGCTGGCTGCTTGGGTGGGTAGCTGGTTAGCTGACAGGCTGGCTGACTGGCTAGCTGGCTGCTTGGGTGGCTAGCTGGTTAGATGACAGGCTGGCTGGTTGACTGGCTGGCTGGTTGGGTGGCTAGCTGGTTAGCTGGCTGGCTGACAGGTTGGCTGGCTGGGCCCACTGGGAGGGACAGGATGAGAGGAACCAAAGCACAGCCCTGGTCCCTAGAGTCACAGTGAACCAGGCTCATCTGCTCTCTACCTGCACATCATTAGCTCTACCGACTGTCAGTGCGTGCACGTGTGTGTGTGTGTGTGTGTGTGTGTGTGTGTGTGTGTGTGTGTGCGTGTAAGAGAGGGAGGCAGAGAGACTCAAAGGAGGGGAGACAGAGAAGGGGAGAGAGAGAGAGAGAGACTGGGGGGAGAGCAGGACAAAGGGAGAGAAAGAAAGCAAGGAAGGAGAGAAAAAAGAGGGAGAGTGCTGTCTTAGTCCCAGGCTGTGTGTGATTAATGTGAAGCTCCTCTCTCCGTCGCCTCCTCTATTACCAGTCCAACTCTCCCAGACTGCCTCCACACTTGACCGCTCAAGCTGAGCCGCACGCACACACGCACACACACACACACACACACACACACACAACACCGCCACCAGCAGCAACAAACAAACAACCGACGTGGTCACAGGCTGTTGCCCGAGCGTCCCAGTGCAGCCAACACCTTTTAACTCAACTTCTGACCTCGTTTGTTCTGATCCCTTTGATTCAAAAGGAAGACACTGAAAGTGGAAGCTCACATGATCATTAAGCCTTATTAACCACTTTTCAACCTGGCATCCCTATTTTGGCCATATTTTCAAAAGGTTTTAAAAAAAATAGTAAAAATAGAAAATATGGTACGAGAATGATACCACAGCTAAATGGCCTCTGTAACAAACACTCCGTCTGCCAAAACAGCCAAATCTGAGGCAGCCCCGGCAGCTAGGCCCGGCCCTGTCAGGCAGAAGGTGCTCTTCACCTCCCCCTCCACCACCTCCACCTCTCCTCCTCCGCTCCACACCTCCTCCCTCTCTGCATGCATTAGAACAACATCAGCACTTAATTAAACAGTCTATTTCACACCTGGTGTGCATAGCAGTGCCCAGCCAACCCCGCATCCATATGCCACCGCGACAACACACGCTAGCACGACACATGTACACACATACATACACACACACACATACATGTACACACACAGGCACGCAAGCATGTTCATACACACACATTACACCCCCACACATAAAATACTGATGCACTTACACGCATGCACATGCACACACACACACCTGCCACTACAGTCTTCGCCATGCACTGACAACACCACAAAAAGCCTGTAATCTGCATGGCTGGACGGGTGGTGGGAGGAGACATGCACAGTGTGTGTGTGTGTGTGTGTGTGTGTGTGTGTGTGTGCGCGTGCGTTGTGCCAGTAAAGGGAAGGAAGACGCTAGTGCACAAGATGGCGGAGAGAAGTAAGAAGAGCAGTCCTGTGTTCCTGCTGCTATCCTGTATGAAGCATAGGTGTACATTATACTCTGTCTGCTGATAAACACACATCTGTGTGGTGTGTAGGGTCACTGTGCATGCATGGAGGGAGGGGGGAGAGAGAGAGAAAGATCTTGTTTTTGAGTGTTTCAGAGAGTCTGAGCCGGAAGGGTTTGCCTCGAGGACAGTGAAAAGGTTACTCTCTCTTTCACACACACACACACACACACACACACACACCTCTGTGTGAGCTCCAGGCAGGTTCCAGATGGAGAGGTCAGAGACAAACAGTCCTGCTGTCCCACTACACAGTAAAATCCTCAGTGTTCATTTTCACTCTGTCCATTTGGTCAGTTTTTTTACACTCTCAGGGTTAAATTCACTCAGGATTTTACTGTACAGTACAAGATGCTCTGGGCTCCCGGAAGCAAGGGAAGCCCCTGGCCACACACACCCACACACACACACAAACACACTACACAGGATATATACTACACAGGAAGTATACTACACAGGAAGAACACTAGACAGGGCTCTAGAGCAGTAGTATATAATATATATATTTTTAAATATAGGAAACGATAAAAAGGGAGTAATTTACTTGCGTCCCATAATTTTTTTGTCTGCGACCCAAACCCAAACAACAACAGGACCTACTGTTTGGGAAACGGTGCTCTTGAGTGTGATGATTTTGGTCAAAACAATTTGTCAAATTAAAAATCAGAAAATGTAGCAGGTCTGTAAAAAGTAAGTCAAAGTAGGAATACTGTGTTACAAGTAAAGTCCTCCATTCAAAATTGTACTGGAGTAATGTATGGCATCAATATACAGTACCAAATGTAAAAGTACTTGTTACATATTATGCCCATTTCACGATCAGATTATTGGAATGTAATTAGTAATGCATTCATGTGTTACTTTAATGTTGCAGCTGGTAAAAGTGGGGCCGATTATAATTACTTGGATGTGCTGCTGGGTGGCTTAACCTATAATAATAAATCATAAATTATCAGTTATTGTATAGTATTTATATAGTATGTACCTGCAAAGTAACTAAAGCTAAACTATATTGTCCTCTGAGATATAGTGGAGTAGGAATGTAAAGTATAAAAAGTCAAAATAGTACTTAGTTACAGTACAGTTCTTAAGTTTCTTTCAACCACTGGTGCCACGTGCCATTCTGTTATCCATTTACATACCAGACCAGTTCTTACTCTATATACCAAGAAGACTGGGGAGTTGCCACCACACACACATTCACCACAGCAGACAATTGCTACTTCAACATGCAGACGGAATATAAATGACTAATGCTCTCTATCATCAGATAGTCATCAATGTGTATGTGCGGACACATGTTCACATCCAGGCACACACATACCGCACCTGAGAGCACCCAATAGTTCCAATCTTTCAAGCTATGCCTGCAGAGCTACTATTTTAAAGCTAGCGATGAATACATTTCAAACACTACTCCCTTCTCCTAGATGTAGGCATGCTTAGTGGACTTTATTTCTCCCCCGGTGTGTGTTACATTATATCTAATATAATGACCTAAAATCTTTGGTGTAGCTAAATTATGTGCTGGTGCACCTACATGAAATTAACCACACCAGTGGAACCAATGTAAAAGGTTAGTCTGAAGCCCTGCTACAAACAATACTACACATGAACACAGTAATCCGACACTAGTGATGCGTATATGAATGCAAGTGTCAGGGGCATGTATGTGTGTGTGTGCGTGCGTGTGCGTGTGTGTGTGTGTGTGTGTCTGCGTGTGAGAGAGAAGAAACAGGTGAGTGGATTAAAACCAGATCTGCCTAATTAATCAGATACCAGTGTGCCTGCCATTCTGAGCGGAGGCCTGTGTGTGTGCGAGCATGTGTGTGTGTGTGAGAGAGAGAGCAGGCGCATTGTGTTTGTGTATGTGCACGCAAGTGAAGTTTGAATGCGTGTCCTTTATGCGGCTCTGATATTCATTATCCAAGCACAGCGCTCAGTACACAGAGCGATTCATTATACTCGCCACAGACAAGTGACAGTGTGTGTGTGTGTGTGTGTGTGTGTGTGTGTGTGTGTGTGTGTGTGTGTGTGTGTGTGTGTGTGTGTGTGTGTGTGTGTGTGTGTGTGTGTGTGTGTGTGTGTGTGTGTGTTTAAAAGACAGGCAGCGTGCAGGGGTTCTTAAATCAGGGTGGCAGCCCGTGGCTGTGATACTGGTACACAAACCCATTTAATTCCTTTTAGACTTCAGGACACAGAGTCATGATGACACATATATCAGATATTGTCTGTGGGGCAGAAACCTTGTATCTCCATATTTGATGTTTTTTCATAAATGAAAAGCCCTATTTTCTGACATCTGACAAAAGTCGCGCAAAATTAGCGAAAATAGACGATCTACAAGCTCACAGTCACAACATGTCGCAACAAATTGTGAGCTTGTAGATTGGCTATTTTATCACCTATATTCTTGCCTATAATGGCAAAGCCCAAAATAGGGACAGCAGGTTGAAAGTGGTTAAGTATGTGTGTGTGTTTTATAAATATTCAACCAATGAAAAGTATTACCAAGAGTAACTGAATAATAACTACACTGGGTCCATTGGAACACCTTCTATTTTGTCCATTTCCTCAAAAGTAACGTTTCTGAAGAGGTTTTTGCGCCCAACAGCGAAAATATGTAGCACTGCACCATTCACCTCTGTATATTAACTGGAAGGTACGGTCCTGGACTGAGAGAGGGAGAGTGAGAGACATACAGACAGACAGAGAGTGAGCAGAGAGAGGAGCAGAACGGCAGTGGAGGTGAACACTGAAGGCTGAGGTGAGTCAAA
This sequence comes from Gymnoscopelus braueri, assembly GCF_963280865.1. Taxonomy (NCBI): domain Eukaryota; kingdom Metazoa; phylum Chordata; class Actinopteri; order Myctophiformes; family Myctophidae; genus Gymnoscopelus; species Gymnoscopelus braueri. The sequence goes on from NC_137603.1 coordinate 44,047,964, forward strand.
GCAGCTAATGAAAGGCCAGCAGGCCGCAGCATGCTAGGAATCACAAGGCTCAACACAGTTGCGAAGACAACTGCTAGCGCGAGTGTGTGGGTGTTTGGGTGTGTGCACTTGCGTGTACACAATGAAGTCCCGCGGTGTTAATTTAACTCAAGAGCGTGTACAAAATGGAACCAAATGGACCCGCACAGGTCCATTTGGTTCCATTTTCTACACGCTCAAGAGTTAACACTGAGGATCTTTGCTGTGTACGGTTGTAAAGCAGCTGTCTATAAATATAGGCTGTGCGCAGACACCGAGGTGGCTGGGGCTCCGGCGGACACACTCCTCGCCTGCCCACACCCCCGGAGGTCTCAACGTAGGCAGAGTCAACCTCCCCCACCCCCACCCCTGTATGTATTTGCCTGGTCGGGCTAGCTAGCTGACTCACACATCACTGACTGCACCAAGCTAGGCAGCACACTCTACAAGGCCCCAGAAATAACAAACAGGCCTTGGATTTTTTTCTTCTTATGACTTTAATAAAAAGAACGGTAGAATTTAATCAGACAGGATATGGTCTGTCTGTGTTGTGTGCATGACAACAGACATAACTGAAATCCCTCAGCCTTCTACTACTGTGAATCACACATTGAACACCACACAGTCAAAGCACACGTTCTCACATACACGTGCACACGCACATGCATTGAAAGATGAGAGAAAAAAAATAAGCAAAAAAGCAACAAAGAAAAGCAAAGCAAACAAAACAGCGCTGACAGTGAACACGGGCGTCGTGTTCTTTGGTTGACAGACCGGCAACCGTAGAAGAAGGGGAAAGCAGAGAAAGATGAGAATTAATTATCCTGGGAGGAAAAGAAAGGGTTCAAGGCACACAGGAAAGGCAGGGTACCAAAACGCTCAAGATAGAAGAGAGAGAGGACGTGTGATAGATTTTTTTTTTTCTTTTGCTCAAGATGGAGGGAGATAGGGGGAGAGAGAGAGAGAGATAGAGCTGGCAGGCAAAGCAGAGTGAGTGAAAAGGCATAGGGGAGAGAGAGACGGAGAGATTGTGGCTGTGTGCTCTCTCTATCTGGGTAATAAATCATTGGTTGGGTGCTGGGTCCCAGGCTCTAGTGGGCTGGGGAGATGGAGGACAGAGCAGACAGGCTGATTAAGAGCGCCCAGAGCTGGGGTGGACAGCTGGGGTAGCAGGGCCCCCCTGGAGCCAGGACACCAGGCCACTCACACACTCACACACACACACACACTAAAGAGAATCTGAATCATCACGGTGGTCAGACGCTGATGCTGCCCTGTGTATATTCTGCAATGTTTATTTGTGACTATTTGTGTCTATGTGTGTCAGAGAGAGAGGGAGACAGGGGGTTATGACTGGAGGGGCAGCGTGCTGCGTCTCTGTGCGTAAGCTGCCCTCATTAAACTCCTCACCCTGCCACATGATGCATACTTCATATCCAGAGCGTCATAGGAGAGCTCAGAGAGCAGGGGAATTCAATAGGATGTCTGAAGCATGTGTGCGGTTAACACATTGTCGAAGAGGGAAGCAACGTTTCTAAACATGCGCACACTCTCGTGCACAAACACACAAACACACACACACACGCGCACAAAGCACTCATATACCAATCACGCTGACACAAGCGCACCCACACACAGACGTTTAAGTGGGTCGGCTAGCATGGCTCCTCTGTGTCCCTGCATCTCCAGGGATGATGGCTAATTCAATCCTGTGTGAATATCACTCCAGCGCTATTAGCAGCCTTCCACTGGGCCCCCCAGATACATACACACACACGCACGCGCAGTGTGCATGCAAACACACACAGAGTTTCCAATAGAGGAATGCTCAGAGCCATGATCTAAATCACTAAATCTATGGGTCAGGTGTCAGGGTCAGGGTCATTGTGGCTGGCTAGCTGCAATGTCAAAGGGCTTCGCTTCAGAAAAGATTGTGTGTGTGTGTGTGCATGTGTGTCACTTGTGTACATATGCATTTTTAAGCTTGTGTGTGTGTGTGCGTGCGTTTCTTTACCTCGGGGTTCTTCAGCCTGTTTTGCCAGTTTGCGGAGGGCTGCAGCGAATCCGGAGTGAGCGGACTGGTTAGCCGGGCTCCCATTGGCTACGATGGAACCGTTGAGAGGAGACGGGGTGAGGGGGCTGACGGTCGCCGTGGTACGGGTTGCCGTGGAGATCATTCCTAAAGATGGTGACTTTGGCTCATGGCTCATGCCTGCGAACAGAGTTGAGGAAAGAAAGGGCAGACGGGTTAAACATCCATCCAACACCACGTTTAGAATGAAAGCAGAAGTGAGCGAGTCACGCAGTGTTGGTTGGTCGGTCTCGACAGGGTACACATAGACGTTCTAGACGGCTGTAGGTCACTGTAAAATATCCTTTTGACATGCAAAAGAAACGCATACAGTACACCATGGTTCCCCAATAGGCGGCCCGCAAGAGACAATTGTGCCAAAATTGTGTCTGCACTGCAGTTTTTGGACCACATAGCTAACACAACGTACATCTCCACCTGACCTGTGATGTACAGTAACTGTAACTGCATCCGATTGGCTCTCTTCGGACATTAGTCCCAACGTCCTGGTCTACTAGCCATTCACAGCGAGACCCGCTGTGTTTGGCCAGTAGACCAGGAAGTTAGGCTGGAAAATGTGTCAAAAAGGAGAATAACATGTCTCTGAAACTACAGTCCCGTCTTCCTTTGCACGTACTTAAGACGGCAGCGCTTTAAAACAGCAGAATTATGGATAATGACAGCGAGGTACAACTTTTCAACGCTACTATAAATTCATGGTTTGACGGCCGCTTAGTTTATGGAACGCAGAGAGAAATATGTAAGCAGTCCCTGCGTGCGTGTGTGTTTTGATTTCATTTGTGTTGCTTGAGGCATGGCTTGCGTGTGTTTATTTCATTTGTGTCAGTGCTACTTGCGTGTGTGTTTGATTTGTGTCGGTGCGTGAGCCGCGTCTGTTTGTTTTCACTTGCTTCATTCGCATTGGTTGGTGTCGCGTGCGTGTGTGTGTGTAACTGTAAAAGTAGTGATAAGGAACTGCTCGGCTTGGTATACCCAACATAATTTGGCCCTCGGAGAAAAATAATTGGGGAACCCTGCGGTACACAGACAGAATCGGATATGCCAGAGATTTTTCTTCGCCTCACAGAAGCCAGGCAGCAAAGCCTGGGTATGTCTGTCTGTCTGTCTGTCTGTCTTGTCCGTGTGTCGCTCTGTGACAGCTTGGGGAATGGGGATTGGTGGAGTGAGGGGCTTGGGGGGGGGCTGTGGCCTGTGGCTTATATGGTAAAGGGTTAGAGGTGAGAGGTTGGGAGCACGGGTCACCCTTGCTTCATTCAAAGGGCTCTGGTCTGTCTGCATTTTTTGGACATACGACGACAGCAAAGATATCATTGTCATGGCCAGCGTTTCCTGTTTGTATGAGGTGTCATTGGTCTAAAAAGACAAGGAAATCCCCACATATCCAACATCATGTAAAATTCCTAATCAGGAGTCAATAAGGAACTCGTCACACAAAAGCTACGATGAGTGAGACCACAGGCTTTTCTTTACTGGCCTCGGGCTAATGGAGGTTGTGGGACTGTCTCTCTCCTTCCTGTGTGTGTGTGTGGCGAAAGGTGACACCGTGTTGACAGCCCCTGGGTCAGTGGAATCCCTGAATACCAGAGTGGCGTATGATAGCGCTGTGCAGTGTGTGTGTGTGTGTTACGCATGGCTCCCTGCTCAGAGGTGAGTTTAGGTTCAAGCCTGAGCAGAAGGCATTACAAACACACAGACACACAAACACATGGCATGCAATCCTCTGGACGTTTACCTTCAACATCAGTGTCTCATCTCCAGCCAACACACTCCCTCCACACACGGAAACACACAGAAAAGAAAGCTGCTCACTCAGTATATCGATATCACAATTAGATGAGCAGCAGTTATATATGGGTCTGCCCCAGAGACGCAGCAGGCTAGAAAAAGATCCCGTTACCTCCTCAGAAGAGGGCAGGGACACGGCATGCGAGTATAAGTGTGTGTGTATGTGTGTGTGCGTGCGTGTGCATGTGCGTGTCTTGTCTTGTGTGTGAGGGAGTGAATAAGAGTGGCAACACCTCTGTGCTGTCCTGCCTGTAACCTCCCAGTCACCCAGTGCACTTCCCATGAACCCTGCGCTCAATTAATAATGGAATCAACAATGACTACTGTCTCCAAACACACACACACACACACGCACACACACACAGTTTAGAGTAGTAACGTGACCTCGTTAAGACATTAGTGTCCTGCTCCTCCACCCATCTTACTCAAGAGTTAAACACAGAGAGAGAGAGAGAGGGGGGGGGTGGAGATACATAGAGAGACAGGCAGAGATGAGAATGTGAACCAGGAACTTTTCACATAACTACACATAAAACAAAAAGCACTACAGAGACAGATCACTCTATACTGCGAGAACTCAGAACCTGTATCACACACACCAACACACACAAAGTGAAAGAGGAGAAAGAGGAGAAATCAGGGTAATGCGTGTACAGTGTACAAACACACAGACTACAAGAGACACACACAGCTAGCGTTGTTCCCGACCCCCCTCAGAGAGCAAAGCGTGACGGAGGCTCCTTACTGCACAAAGGAGAGGAGCTGACTGGATCCCCCATGGCTGCATCATCTTCACGTTGAGCCCAGCCCAGCACTCACAGCCACACACCACCATCTTCCTGTTCTCTGGTTCCTCTCTCTCTCCCTGTCTGTCCGTCCGTCCGAGTGTGTGTCTGTCTCTCTCTCTCTCGCTCTCTCTTCCTATCTCTGCGTTTGCTCCTCCTGCCCTCCCTCTCTCTCTCTTCCTGCTCTTCTCTTGTACACTCGCTCCGTCGCTCACAAAGACCGTTTGGAGCTTATCTAACAAAGCAACGCACCGCGTTCTCTTCCTATCTCTCTCTCTCTCTCTCTCTCTGTCTCTGTCTAGCGCTGGCTTGCTCACTCTGCCCTCTTCCCTCTCTGCCCTCTTCTCTCTCTCTCTCTCTCTCTCTCTGAGTGAACACAGAAATTCTTAGCCGAGCAGCTGCTGCCATGTCACATGACCTTCCCCCCACGTCCCTCCCTCCTCCCGTTCACCCTCCCTCACTCCCACTCTCTCTCTCGCTCGCTCACTCCTCCCCTCTCAACCTATAATTCCTCAGCCATTTGTAGATAACAGACAGAGGCATGCGCGCCCTGCCGAGAGGAACCGGCGTGGGGGAGGGGTGTTTGTGTGTGTGTGTGTGTGTGTGTGTGTGTGTGTGTGTGTGTGTGTGTGTGTGTGTGTGTGTGTGTGTGTGTGTGTGTGTGTGTGTGTGTGTGTGTGTGCATGCGCGCATCAGCTGCCTCTTCTTCCACACACTGGGGTCGACCGGTCACCACATCTGACCCCCGATGCTGGGGAGGTGAGGAGGGGTGGTGAGAGTACAGAAAGACACAGGGGGGGTGAGATAGAGAGAGAAAGAAAGAGAGAAATAAAAAGAGCCCGAGGCATAAAAGGAAACATGTCACGGCCTGTGTCAAGCTCACACACACACACACACACACACACACACACACACACACAGTATTGTCAAGACTAGATCAAAACCATTTGAATATGATGTACATGATGGAGGTCTAGGAGGAGAGGAGAGGAGAGGAGAGGAGAGGAGAGGAGAGGAGAGTTAAACGTATGGGACGATGTGCCTTCCAACCTCTGACCTCCTCCACCATGCCATAATGACCAGGTCTGTGAATAAAGGCGTTGCTTTTAGTCATTTCCCATTTTCTCCTTCCCTCACTGAACTGGGGTGAGACGAAAACACCATGAGAAGAGGGAGAGAGATGGAGAGAGATTATGCAGAAGTAAAGCAACACAGTGGCCAGTATTGCGCCAAGGACCACTTGGTAACAAAGCTCCTTTCTGTTCCATGGGCCATGGTCGAGCTCCACTGAGAAAACACAAGATACCCCCCCTCGCTCTCTCTCTCCCTCTCCCTCAATCCCTCTCTCTTTACCTCTTTATCCAACCTCACCCAGAGCATCTCTTTGGTTTCAGAGAAGAGTGTGGCTTTGTGGATTTAATGGAGGAAGTTTGTATGCAACAACCACAGAGTATGACCACGCTATAGCCTAGGACGGGTGGGGGCTGACAACACAGCGTTTACACTTTAAAATCCTGAGTGTTAGTTTACCAATGGATAACGGAGGATTTGCAAGGCAATGTCAGTCAAAAAGATGACACGACAGCCTCAAGGATGCAGACATAGACAAGGGGGAGACAAGTATTTCTGGTGCTTGGGAGTTGGGAGAAAAATATACCATTACAGAAGAGTTCCTGTTTCTAGATAACTTCTATAAATTCCTCCATAAATTCTAGACAACTCAACTGGATTTCACCGTTGAAGTCATATGTCACAACAGGCTTAGTCATAATTCAAGGGAATTACTGGTCCTGAATCTGATGCAATACTACAAATGTCCAGCAGATGGACACGTCTCACGGTTACATAGGAGAGGTCTTCTTGGAATGGAACACCCTGTGTCTTGAAATACACCAAGCAAAAACAGACAAATAAAAGAAGAAGCTGTCTATTCTCTGCATGGCTCTGCACACAGAAGAAGCCATGCATTAGAAGAAGCCAGGGTCTGGCCAACAGCAATAAAGCACAAGTCATTATTTCCATTGTGGAAATTACCTCTTTTTATTATATATTTACTTATAATAATATTTTTTTTGTCTGTCTGTCTGGAAGATGGGAAGCAGGAGGTTATGTTGGTCATAACACAGGACTTACTCTTTCGAGTGTTTAGTTGCCTGACGGTCTAAGGGGTTAAAATTAATCTGCTAAGCACCATGGCTTGTGATACAATTAACCATCTCAGTGCTGTTACACCCTGAGGCTAAACAAAACAAGGAAGAGAAAAAAAAGAAAAGAGAAAAAGGAATGCAGAATTGCAGATCACATCAAACCACACGCAAACACTAGCTTGTCCCACCCAGCCTCGTGCACGCACGCACGCACGCGCACACACACAGTGACTGCTAAATGACATACAGTAAACACAGTTTTAACACCCTTCTGGGAGTAAAGCCGATCACTACCACACACACACAAACACATACAGCACTCCACCCTCTTGCCTTCTCTCTCTCTCGCTGTCTGTAGGTCTCTCTCTCTCTCGCACACAAGCCCCACACACACACACACACACACACACACACACACGCACACAGAGTAAATCCCCTTGGCTCCTGTGTGCCCGGGCCAGTGGGGAGATAATGCAATGGCAGCTCTAGAGAGTAGTTAATCTTTAACCAGGAAGGGATTTGCCTATCAGCTTGTTAAAACTAGCAGTGGAGCACTGCTACCCTATCTATCTGATCCAGCTGCTCAGCCTGGCCAAGCCCTAGCGTGGTGGTTCATAATCAGCATTGCTTTTAACCACATGAACTTTAGCGTCCCTATTCTGGGCACGTCATAATAGGCGAACAATACGCGAAAATAGACGATCTACAAGCTCACAGCGTGCCGAAGATATTGATGTGTGTAGAGAGAAAAAAGCAGGGGATCAAGTATTGTGTAGAGTTAGACCAGTGGTTCCCCAAACTTTTTAGCTCAAGACCCAAAAGAGAAATCAGGTTTGCCCAGGACCCAAACTAGTGCAAATAGCAGATCTACAGGCTCACAACGTGAGCGTTGTGGTCTTGTAGATCTGCTATTTTCACTACTTCTTAAATGTTATTTTTTTTATAGAAATTATTTTAACGTTATTCATGAAATACTTTTGAAAGGTGTTGGAATTGTTTTTAAACTTTTTTTAATATATTTTTTAAATGTAGGAAACAAAAAAAAGGAGGGATATTTACGTGCAAACAGTGGTATAGACTCCTGAGCGACTCCGGTCAATGAAGGTTTAAGTGGTTAACCCAGCCTCACTGTTATAGTTACCATATATCCCAAAATAAAGAACATTGACACCACTGTTGTCAGTCTGACCATAGGACATGAGTGAACAAAAGGAAAAGAGACATACCAACTGTGCTGTGTTCGGGGCCGGCGGCATTAAGTATTCAATCCAAATAAGTATACGATCCAATTACTGTATATTTACACAAGTACATCGATATGAAGGGGAAAGCAATGAAATCTTGTCAGTGAATGTGTTCATCTTATTAAATTATGCACAGGGAACACTGAACTGAAAATGAAGGGCCCTGAATGAAATGTCCTGAAGTAAATGTGTAGAAGACCAATCCTGTTTACATATTATAAACAAAGAAAGATAAAGTGTACTATCATCAGACATGACATAAGGTAACACAATAAAATCCTCTGTGTTCATTTAACTGAGACAGTGTACCAAATGGAATCAAATGGACCTTTTAGTTAGATTTTGTACACTCTCCGAGCTAAAATTAATAACGATCTGCATGTTGGAAAAGGGCAGAGCCTCCAGAAGGCTCAGGCCCCAGGCTACTTCACATGCTGTAGATTGGGGAAGGAGGGAGATGGGCTGCCCCAACAACAGAAGTGTCTCAACTGCATTGGCTGTTTGTGGGAGATTATAAATGCACACACAAGATGTGGATATGCACTGCACACAAGCGCGTGCTTGTGTGCACACACACACACACACACACACACACACACACACACAATGTCCAAAAGCACAACAGGACAAACCTGCTATGGTAGTTTCAAGTTTGTTTGACTTCTGAGGTGAGATGTCTGAGCAATATACCCTCAGGCATTATGAAACGGATGTGTGTGCAAGTGTGTGTGTGTGTATGTGCGTGGGTGTGCGTGTGTTTGTGTGTGCGCTTGCATGTGAGCGGCTGTGGTCTCTGTTACACTGTACCAAAGGAAGCCCTTGAGATCAGAGAAGTAGTAGACTACAGCAGCTCTGTGACTGTCAGCCCTCCACAGTCAAAGGGAACAGTTCCACATGAGGAAGAGAGACATAGAAAAAGAGAAAAGAGAGAGATGCAGATTGAGAGGGAGAGAGACATTCTGCGAGATTGAGTGAGAAAAGGAGACACGACCGACAGATGGACAGAGAGAGAGAGAAAGAGAGCCAGAGAGATAGGGAGTGCTGCTGATGTCTGGTCTGTCATTACACAGTAGGCCTCCATTATGGAGCTACTGCAGAGCAGAAAGTACAGTTCCCTCTGACCTTGTTCTCCCCCTGTTAATGGAGCACTGCCATCATGTATTTTACCTCGTGAGGTTCTGGTCCCTATGATTGTGTGTGTGTGTGCTTCCACATGTGTGTGAATGTGTGTGTCCATGTGTATGTGCATTTGTATGTGTTATTATTCTCCCATCACCTCCTCCACTCGCCTCTGCCTCTCCTGCGCTCCCTGTTGTATTCATTCCTCCATACCCCTCCACCCCCCACCTACCTACCTGCCAGCCAGCAGCTCGCCATGAAAACACAGGGATCTCAAAAGAGCAGCCGGCACGGCATCACTCTCCCTTCCTACTATCTCTCTTTTTTATTCACTGATGCACGCAAGCCAGAGAGAGAGAGAGAGAAACAGCGAGAGAGAGAGAGCGTCTTGAGGGTGGCCACGAGATGAGATGCTTTTCCCCCCTCTCTCTCTCTCTCTCTCTCTCTCTCTCTCTCTCTCCTCCTCGTCCTCTCTACCAGCCACCCACCTCCCTCCAACGAACCCCCCATTTCCTCTGTGTGTTAATTACATAGCGATTGTGGTCGGGTTGCTGAATGGCGGTAGTAGTGCTGTTGCAGTGTGTGTGTGTGTGTGTGTGTGTGTGTGGCGGTGTTCTCTGAAACACCAGTGTGGGTGTCTGACAGAACAGCCGGATTGTGCTTCACAACACAGACACTTAAAACACTCACAGACACAAACACGCAAATGCTGGTTTTGGAAACTTTTGGGGACATTGCATAAATTTACTTTCATTCCATAACCCCTTACCCTAACAGTTACCACAGGGCTGGGTGATATGGCAAAAAAATATGATCAGGATTTTTTTCTCCCCATATTATCACAAAGTTATGCTGCCAGATAATGCCTGATAATTCCTGATAATGTTAAACTATAGAATATGAATTTATATAAAAAAAAGATTTTGTAAACATGAACTTTGCAAACATTAGTTGGTTTACAATATATTTTCCGATAAAAGAATATTGTGAAAAAAATCTAAAAGTAAACATTTAACTTCACAAAGCTAGAGGTAGACTGGTGCGAGAGACAGAATCGGGGACATTGAAAGAGATTTTTACAGTCAACTAAAAGCAAGTTTCCAGCTTTCCACAGCACTCTTCATAAAGATGAGGCAGTGCAGTTTAGGTAGAGTATTGGCGCATTTCGCTATAAAGCAAGGATCTGCGCTCTATACAGGGCAAAGAGTAAGACGATGCGATTGATGGTTGTTTTGGTACAGCGACACTGGCTGACAAAATTTGGAATAAAGTGACGACTTGGCCCCGCATTTACATACTGTGGTTGTTGGGATGGTAAGTTTTCAGGTAATCAAAAATATTTGTTGCGTTTCCTGCCTTGGTTGGCACCAACCGATTTTTCACACCTTTACTGTGCTGCATCACTTTTGAGATACCCAAACCACTCCCATATATAGGCCTGGGCCATATAAGGTCCTGCCCAAGGGGCCACACATGGCTCATGAACCATTGGTTCCCAAGCTACACAATGCCCACTGGACGCTGTGTTACTGTCAACAATTGCCCCATTTTCCTTACAGATGACTAACCCTACCTTAATCTTCAACCCCAACAGATACATGCCTAACTGTAACCCTTACCTAACCTTATGAAACTGCAGGAAACTCACATTTGAGGACACTGATTTTGTCTCCAATTAGACACGAAGCCCTAATCAACCAGGTATCACGCTGAGACGCTGGTACTGACTGACAAAATAGGAGAGGGGTACACAACTAGAGATGCCATATTGAGAGACACAGGATTGTCAAACGCAAAGGTCACTGTGGACACGTGGGTGTACCTGTAAACAGCATGCAAACACAGACACACACACACACACACACACACACACACACACAACTTAATGTACATCCCCCCTCTGTCTGAGCAGTCTCCTACACATTTGGATGCCCTCTATTGTTCTCTACTGTAAGACTCAGGCTCTGTGTGCACCCGGAGACCACACTGCATGCAAACTGTTTCAGCTTTTACTGCCATCACCCTGTGCTCTCTCTCCATCTCTCCCTCTCTCTCTCTATGCTGTGGGCCCCCTCTGCAGATGAACACTATTCTTTGTTCCAACTCTGTCCCCTGCATCCAATGATCATTCCATCCTCCTTTCTACCACTCAGCCCCCCCCCCCCCCCCCCCACACACCCAATCTCTGATGTAGTCGGATAGACTCGGCTGTGCTGTGGTTGGCCAATTAGCACTCCCTGTACTCTGCATAGACCTTGATTCCCTGGCAGCTGTACCGCCACACGACATGTATACATTAATGTATATACGGTATACACAGTATGCGTGCGTGTGTGCATGCGTATGCTTATACATGTACACAAAACCTACACCTGATTGACTTAATAATAATGGGGTCTGGATGTTGAGAGTTAACCTGTGTTACTATCTTGTGAGTGTGTGCGTGTGTGCGTGTGTGCGTGTGTGTGTAGGGGGATGACTACTGGGCCTCTTGTGATAATCACCATGACGATACACTCTCATTCTCACTGACTGTAGTCACAAGCCCATAATGCCTCTGTTGGACAGGCCTGCTGTGTGAGGAAACCATGTGGTTTCTCTCAATCCACACAAATACCAACCAATTACTTGTAGCATAATAGCACTTCATAATAAGCTGAATAGTTTTGACTGCTCCAAGTCAATATCAAGCAAACACCACATGATACAAATGGTCAAGTGGCACACGTAGTCAAAATGTAAAAACATGATAAGAATTCTTCCTTTTGTCTCATACCTTTGATATTTTACAATCTACATTGCTTGTCATTGGGGGGGGGGGGGGAGTGATTGTGTAACATTTAGGAGGATTCGAGCAAAGTGTCCAAATAATGGATATGATGCCACTATTGTTGAAATCACCACTGATGGGCTCAGCTAATTAGTGAAACACAAGCAGAAATTTCAGCTTAATGACCGGACCTGGGTATATTAGTAATTAATTACAAGGTCCACGATTATTAAAAAAGAAAAGTTACATCAAAATCAGTTTTGACTTTCTTTTAATGATACGAAAAAAAAGGAAAACAAAAAAAACGATGACTAAATAATTGCCTCTCTAGTCTGTTTGAGTGAGACTTTCTCATAAACTCCAAATATCTTTGTTAGATATTCTGGTAACCAATATAGTCAATATGGGATTATAAAATACAATATGGCAAATTGTTGGATGCTGGTAGCTGACCGAATAGTGCGTCACCCACAACATTTGTCGATTCTAGCTAGAGACCTGTTGCTGTTGATGACTTTTCCCAGTGACAAGGACACAATCCCCCACAAACACTGCCAAGATGTGTTTCTAGAAGCGCCTGAGTTTTTTACCTCTTATGCCAGTGGTTCTCAACCTGTGGGTCAGGACCCGCACATGATTTTGGGGGGGTCCCCAGATGACAGTGAAGTGATAATCAATTTACTTTAAAATACCTTTTTAATACCTTTAAGACCATTACTGTCTGCAGAAGTAATCAACTACACTACAAATACAGGTCAAACATTGACCAAATTGTCAAATAATATAAGAAAGAGGCAAAACAAATGAATAGACGATCTACAAGCTCACAACGCCTCGCAGCGTGTGAGCTTGTAGATCGTCTATTTTCACAATATTTATCTGTGGAACCGATAAAGGTTTGGCAATTTTCACCAAAGATATTTGTTGTAGAGGTGAAAAGGGAGGAGATCAAGTAAAGACCCCTGGGGTCAACAAACTACAGTACATAGGGTTTTAACTGACTATGTTCATACACACACCATACTAATGAACAGAAAACACACACACACACACACACACACACAGACACACACACACACACACACACACACACACACACACACACACACACACACACACAATATGACAGTCAGCTGATGGACCAGATGCCTCAGTTTTACGGAGAAAGAGACAGATAGTGAGAAAGATTGTTTGTGATAGTAATAGAAAAGGCCTTTGTTGAGGACCAGCCTTTGGCAAAATGCAGGCTACTGCTAGGAAAGGACTATGACTGCAGGATGCAAACACACACTAACAAACACCAATGCACACACCACATGATATGCACAGAGACATTAGGCAGTCCTACTGGATGAAACGGCTCCCCGTCGGTCGGAGGCAAAAGGTTAATAATTCCAGTATGGAGAGTGAGAGTGTGTGCGTGTGCGCGTTTCTTATCTGCTGCCCTTGCGTTGCATGTGTTATGTTTGACCAGGGCTTATCAGGCCCAGTGCTTGATGACAGCGACAGCAGCAAACATCAGCTTCACACAACCACACACATGCATGTACACACAAACACATGCACACACAATCTAAAGACATCTGAACATACATTTGTGAAGCAAAGTTGATTAGCATTTCTTTAAAGCTTACTTTAACTTTGACAATCTGTATAAAATTAACCCACACACACACACACACACACACACACACACACACACACACACACACACACACACACACACACACACACACACACACACACACACACACACACACACACACACACACACACACACACACACACACACACACACACACACACACTTTTGATTTATGTGGTTCATCACAATTATACTATTGCTGGGTTTTTGTGCTCCCTTTCTAAATTAAATCACACACAATGTTAAAGTGCCATGACTTCCATGAAGTCCACAGAATTGGGTCTGTAACTCTGCGCCTGTCCTCCAAAGAAAGAGCTGATTTATTCTCTCTAATTCAATTTGCTCCCATTTGCCACAAAATGCCAAAGGTTGTCAAAGACTGCCAGATAAACATACAAAACAAACAACATGATGTTAATAAGACTATGGAAACAATTCTCCAAGCAAAGACACCATTTTGAGTTTTTAAAAGTATAACAAAAACATTTAAAAAAAATTATAAGGACTAAAAGCTAAATGCAGTTAATCAAAAGAGGAAATATTCCAATATGTTTTCTTGTGTATTGCTGTGCGTGTGTGCGCTTGCGTGCGTGCATGTGTGCGCTCTGTGAAGATCAGTGTGAGGTCAGGTGTCCTGTTCCTAGAGCATGCTGGGGCAGATCAGGTGACTGATAACATCTGCTCTGCTCATACACAGAAGAGATAGCAAGAACAGAGGGTAAGGAGAGAGAGTGATAGAGAGAGAAAACAAGAGGGAGAGAGAGAGAGACAGACATAGAATGAGAGCATCCACACACACTTGTATCATGTCATGTCTGTATGTTTACCTGTATGTTTGACCACAACACAAACTCCCATCATTCCCCAAAGCGCTCTGAACTGATCATTGTTTTACGTAGTGTGTGTGTGTGTGTGTGTGTAAGCAAATGTCCGTGTCAGTCAGTACACAAGGTAAGGTACTGTAGGCAAATGAGTGCCGCACCCTGACCTCAGAAGCAGAAATCACATACCCACCCACAAACGTGTTACCTTGTGGGTAAAAGTGAACTGTTGTTTAACTGCCAAGCTGGGTGACATAGGGACACACACACACACACACACACACACACACACACACACACACACACACACACACACACACACACACACACACACACACACACACACACACACACACACACACACACACACACGTGTGTCTGGAAACAGTCACGCAGGACTAGCTTACAGAGCAGGTTAAGCTTGATCTTGCAGTGGTCGTACAGCCACATACACACGCACAGGGAGGTAAGTGGGTTTAGCGGTGCAGAATGAATGGAGCAAAACGCTTCGAGCTATAACTCGAGAATGACATTTTAATCATGCCACAGCAGAGGCTCGGTAGGTAGAGCGGTTGTCTGGGAATCAGGTCCTAGGTTCGATCCTCGGCTCCTCAGTATCGGCCCAGAATTTCCATATCGGTGCATTTTTGCATATACGTTTTGCTGGGTCTCCCATCGGTCTTCACTTGGTTCCCCTTCTTCTTCCCTCTACACCAAATCTCTTTGTGGAAAATAGCCAATCTGCAAGCTCAAAACGTGATGCGTCGCGGTGTGTTGTTAATTTGTAGATCGGCTATTTTTGCAGAATGTTCACCTATTATGACATGCTCAGAATAGGAGCGATACGTTTCAAGTGGTTAAATGAACACTTTACACACGGTGTAGTCAAGAGGTTCTTGGCTCTTTGGACACCTGCCTCGTCACAACTTCCTCCATACCTTTCGGTTGGCACATCTGCCTGTCAATCTGCATCTATCTGTCAACCTGTCTCCACTCCTCACACAACGACCTGTTTATTCAGCTGTCTTCACCAACCATCCCATTTACAACTCACCTCTCTGCCTTTACTACCTGTTTTTTTAATACCCGGCAGTGGGCACTGACACACACGCGCACACACACACACACAGACACACACGCACAC
The DNA here is from genome assembly GCF_963280865.1 of Gymnoscopelus braueri. NCBI lineage: Eukaryota > Metazoa > Chordata > Actinopteri > Myctophiformes > Myctophidae > Gymnoscopelus > Gymnoscopelus braueri. The sequence continues at coordinate 44,063,534 of NC_137603.1, forward strand.
ACATCCACTCCCCGCCCCGGCGCCTGTAGTGAGAGGCCATCAAACACAGCCTACATTACCCCATCACCACAGAATCCTACAGACTCACCCAGAGACTGCAGAGCAGGAGGGGGTTCAGAAAGAGAGAGAGACATGACTGGGAAGAGTGAGAGTGAGAGAGATATCTTGGCCAAGGAAAACCCTCATTACCCAAACATCCTAAAGTGGTTTTCTCTTCCATCATACAGGCAGACCACACAGCCCAGCAACACAGGCCAACACACACTGTGTGTGTGTGTGTGTGTGTGTGTGTGTGTGTGTGTGTGTGTGTGTGTGTGTGTGTGTGTGTGTGTGTGTGTGTGTGTGTGTGTGTGTGTGTGTGTGTGTGTGTGTGTGCGCACTCACATTTTCATACCACCTAAGGACAATGTTCTGACGCTAGTCAAATCTAGGCCTGACCCAGTCAAACATGTTCCATTCTCTGCAGCAGGGGAGGCTATGTAAACGCATGCAAAGGCCTCCTCTTTACAGTCTGTGCTATTCAAAGCTATCATGGCAGGCTGTTGATAAGGAAATGCAAAGTGGGTCACCTTTAACTCCAGGCTCCCTGTGTAAACAGCGCTAGGGAGCTGCATGGGTCTCTCTCCTCTCTAATCACTCTCTAAACACAGCCAGGTGCTGTTACCACAGACAAACTGTCACCGACACTCTGCTCCGCACGGCACAGCTGCTGTCTAGCCCACAGGACCCCACGGTGCTGCAGGCTGCCACAGCATGTGTAGCCGTAAAACGACACCACAAAGTTTGATAACATGGTGTATCAGACTGTATGTTAGCCTAGAGGTTAGACAACCTTGGCGCTGCAGGTCTTCCTAGATTCCAAGACACTAAAATCCCTTAGTGTTGTTAACTAACATAAACCCTAGCGTCCCTAGCGTCTGGGGCGAACATTCAGCGAAAATAGCAGATCTACAACGTGTTGTGAGCTGGTAGATTGGCTATTTGCGCAGCGGAAAACTTTGGTGTAGAGGGGAATTAAAAGTAGGGGGCCTAGTATTAGACCCCTGGGGGTCAACCAAATAAACACTATAGGGTTTAAATGCTTAATTCATCAATTTGTAATTCCAAAAGTAGCACTGTTGTAGAGAGTTGAGACCTGTCCAACTCAGGCCTACATGTGACCCATTCCAGATTTCAGATATTGCTAAAGTGTACACCAGGTGATGTCCAGCAAGGCACACATCATTCACAATAACAATGTGCAGGGCTTGGCTCTATCACAGGACTGAGTATTAGTTTGACATATCTCTAGCCCCAATCGGTAGCAACTATGCTATCATAACACAAACCGGCAGGGCTTTGTTAACTCCCTGTTGTTCATACAGCCATGCTGTTCACCTTATCAGCAGTAGTTAAATACACAGCCCGTTTCTTCTGGCTGCAGATAGTGTGTGTGTGTGTGTGTGTGTGTGTGTGTGTGTGTGTGTGTGTGTGTGTGTGTACAAGTCCACATGTCACCCAGCTTGGCCCTTAAACAACAGTTCACTTTAACCTACAAGGTAACACGTTTGTGGGTGCGTGTGTGTTGTACAGCCTGACAACTGTTGCCGAGTTTAAAGACTAAAACCAAGGTGTGTGATAACAAGTGTGATGGGCATTTGATGATGAGTCAGAATGTATGTATGTATGTATGTATGTATGTATGTATGTATGTATGTACACACACACACACATGTATATACAGGCCTATGTATGAGGTCACGATAAAAGCAGCTGTTGTAGGCGCCTGCAGTTAACAAGGAGTGTGCACGGGTGCGCGTGGGAAGTGATTCAACACAGTCCACCTGCCCCCACCACACACACACACACACACACACACACTATCGCACCCCAGAGACTACCAAATGGTCACCAGTGTCACCACCATTGCGATTACCATCTTATGTAGGCAATGTCTATTACACACAAGATCACCAGAAAGAGGAAAAGATTGAACTCCAAGAAACTTCCTCATTCACCACAAGCCTTCACATTACCGTCAACTATCTAGTGAATCTATAGCTGTGAACCAGTAGGATGAATCTATAGCTGTGAACCAGGAGAATGAATCTAGAGCTGTGAACCAGGAGGATGAATCTATAGCTGTGAACCAGGAGGATGAATCTATAGCTGTGAACCAGGAGGATGAATCTATAGCTGTGAACCAGTAGGATGAATCTATAGTAGCTGTGAACCAGGAGGATGAATCTATAGCTGTGAACCAGGAGGATGCAGACAGTCATACAATAACAGTTTGGTAACAGTGTTACAAGTTCATTCATACATTGT
>NC_137603.1:44070840-44085840 GCF_963280865.1 Gymnoscopelus braueri
ATATGCAGATCAGATGCAAAATGGAAGGCACAGGAGGGGCTAGGTAATGTGATGTGTGAGTGTGAGTGTGAGTGTGCTTGCTTGCGTGTGCGTGTGTGTGTGTGTATTTACAGGACAAACCACACACTGGCTATGAATCTAAGAGATGATAAGAGATAATAAGTGGAAGGGAGAGAGTGTCATTAACCTCTGTGTCTCACCTGCTGCCATCACCCTGTTAATGCACATCTGTTAGAGGTGTAGGCTACTGTACTCTGTAAGTCCCTACACTCACACATTTATGTACGCCCCCACACACTTGTACACAGTGAATGTTAGACAACAGAAAACAAAACTAAAACACAGCTCACAGCTTCTTTGAGATCTGTACCGCTAGCATATTTTGAAACAATCCTCAAGAACCACCTCACCCCAATACATACAGTATATTTAGTATACAAGAATAACACAGTAACTTGTATGTTACTTAATTATTAATATTGAACATTCATAATCTTAAAGCCCGATTTACAGTTGCCCGCTGGTGTCGCGCCCCGAAAACAGATGAAATATGCCATAATAATTACAGGTGGACCAGTAGTGGTCCATGGACCACTGGTTGAGAAACAGTGCCCTAAACCCTATCTCACACCCTCTGACTGAACCCTACACCTGACCAATCACCAGCCAGACATCCATCCCTCAGCCAATTGGAAGAGGGGAGGTACAGTAGGTGGGCTGAGGGCGTGTTTATCCCCCTGTGTATGAGGGTCGAGTTTGAGGAGATTAGATGAGGGTTGTTCAGTAATCTCTATCATATTTACAGTACATGACTCTAAATATGCTGCTTATTGAGACACTCCCACACACACACACACACACACACACACACACACACACACACACACACACACACACACACACACACACACACACACACACACACACATACACACACACACACACACACACACCATATGTTCCTACTACAAAGCTTTGCAGTTGAAAGGGCACAAAGGTCACAGTTGAGAGAGGAAGGGAAAGGGAGGAGCTGGAAATTACAACAGAGGTTAAGAAGATGTTAAACGTATGTGTGTGTGTGTGTGTGTGTGTGTGTGTGTGTGTGTGTGTGTGTGTGTGTGTGTGTGTGTGTGTGTGTGTGTGTGTGTGTTGTGTGTGTGTGTGTGTGTGTGTGTGCGCGCGCGCGTGTGCGCGCGCGGTGTGTGTGTGTGCGTGTGTGTGTGTGTGTGGCTGTGTGAGTGCGCATGTGCACGCGTGCCCGAGTGTGTGTGCGTGCGCATGCGTGCGGACTGTAGAGGGGCATTACAAGTTACTTTTAGATATAAAGCATAAAACATATGGGTTGTGTGTGTGTGTGTGTGCGTGCGTGCGTGCGTGCGTGCGTGCGTGCGTGCGTGCGTGCGTGCGTGCGTGCGTGCGTGCGTGCGTGCGTGCGTGCGTGCGTGCGTGCGTGCGTGCGTGCGTGCGTGCGTACAGTATGTGCATGCACTTGTGCACGCAGCACCAGCAGCACAGTGCGTCGTGTGGCCTATTAACAGATGTAGTGGTAATAGGTGAGGGAAGCCGGATATGTGTGAACCACTGACCTGCCCATTAGCTCTCTCCACTCTGCTAAGCCCTCTCATCGATCACAGCCACATATCATTGATCTGGAAAACCAGCCACGAGCAGCACACTACTGAGACATCCTCTCAATATGACCACATGTGTAGGCCTAGTAATGTATGTGTGTGAGCTTGTGTGTGTGTGTAGGCGGGGAAACGTTCAAACGCGTGCCTTCACATGTACAATCATCTCCACAGCCCCTGTATCTTTGCATACAAACGACGTTCAACCGGTTTTTCACCTGCAGAAGTACACAATTGTAGAGTGGTTAAGGGCCCTATAGGGAAACAGGACCGTCGCACACGCACAGCCATGAACCGTAGTCAATAGCGTGGCGTAAAGGGCCTAGCAACGGACATCAAATTATCACTTTTAATTAGCTTTAAGCAGTGAGTTGCGCTCAGCACCATGGCATACCGATAATTTCCACAATGGAAGAAAAGCTTCAGAAATGTAATTTCTCCCCGGAGCAAACTGATCATATTAGAGGAAATAGTAAATGCAGTTAATACATCTGGCACCGGTCCTATGAGATGCATTTAAGAAACGGTTCAATGATGTCCGGCAACAAGCCAAAGTGGAGCTGGCAGTATGTGTAATCTATGAAGTTAACCACTCAATAAAACATTAAGGAGAAACCAATATGGAGATATGCTTTCAATATTCTCTGTGTGTCATAAAGCACAATAGATCTTTGTGGAAAATAGCACAAAACGTGTCCGCCTCACTATATGCCTCACTATTGTTAGTTTAACTCTGAGTGTGTACAAATGTAACCAAATGGACCTGTTACATTCGCTGAGTTACAAATGAATGAATTAAAGCCCCTTGCGCATAGTTAGATTTGTTTTGCACAAAAAAAAACTAAACAACAGATGAATAAAATTTCTAAAATGAACATTCACTTCTCTTATGACCTCATGCACACCTACTCTGAAATTGCTGTCCAACAAGTGGCTGTGATGGTGCGTAATTTCTTTTTTACCCAGTTCCGATTCCTGCATTTATCATGATGCGTTAAAAAATTATTGACCAATAACAAATTGCATCAGACTCTGTGTGCAAGGGCATTAACACAGAGGATTTTACTGGGTTGACACCAGAATTACAGTCCGCTGCTGATTTGCAAATGACACACTAGTGTGCCTCTCCTCCGACATTGATGCGCAGAGTCACCAAACTACCAAACACACGAAGGCGAGGAAAAACTCACCACTGTGCCTCATGAAATTGTTAATAGGCCGCACACTCATAGCTACCGATGGAAATCAGTTTATGTGAGGACAAGAGAACAATAAAAACAGCAATGCTGTCTTCTCAGAATCAGAATCAATCTTTATATTGTCACATCACATTACAAGTAAGGTGGGGGAAATTCTTAATTGTGGCTAATCAATGCAGTTAAAAGATAGAGAAGACTTCAGGGTATAAAGTACTCAAGTACACAGATGACACTGATCAGTGATCACCAATAGACACCAACAGGTACGATGGATGTAACCAATCAACAGAAGAGGTTAAGACCACACACACACACACACACACACACACACACACACACACACACACACACACACACACACACACACACACACACACACACACACACACACACACACACACACACACACACTCACACACGCACGCACGCACGCACGCACACACACACATGCAGGCACACACTCACGCACGCACGCACGCACGCACGCACACACGCTTGCACAAGGGATTCAAAGACCCACCTTAATATCATTCCTTTCATTATTCAAATGTATTCCACCTCTCCACCTCTCCACAGTGACATAATTAACAATGTACACTCTATTAGCCACGCTGCCGGCTGCTAATTGTTCGCTGTCAGTGTGAACACTCACAAGGCCACCCTTCACCTGTCAAACACAACAGTTTTGGTCATGAAGGAACACAAATGCACAAAAGTCCAAACACAAGGTCATGCACAGCCTCAGGCACACCCAAACGACAAAACCAGGAATATACTAGTATATGAACACAAATCATGTCCGCAAACACGGACGCACACGCACACACGCACACACACACACACACACACACACACACACACACACACACACACACACACACACACACACACACACACACACACATAAACACTCTCGGTCCCTTGTGGTCCGTTTTTCTCCAGGATGCAGGCAGCAGCAGCAGTTAGCTGTGAGCTGGGTCTTTATGGACGATATATTTCAGCGGATAATTAGAACCAAAATGTTCTCACCTCACTCTGATCATAGAGATGAAGCACCACCGTCTGTTCCCCTCATTACAGGAGCCCACTCAGGCATCTGAACAGCTATTTTACTCCCGGACAGATAGATAGAGGAGGAGAAGGGGAATGAGTGCAAACGAAAAAGAGAGAGAGAGGGGGGGGGGGGGCACCCCTCTTTTTTTCTTTTTCCCCACTAATAGTAGAGACGAACGGAGAGAGAGAGAGATAGAGAAAGAGAGCGAACGCAGCAGGCAGATACACATGGTTATTTTACTCTACAGCAGGTACACAGTAAAACCGAGGCCAGAGTAACTCTAAGAGCGTACAAATTGACCCAAATGGGTGTCATCATGGGTTTACACTCTCAGAGTTAAATGAACACTGAGAGGGATGATGAGAGGAGAGGAACACAAATTGACATTTTATCCCACCAGATCAGAGGGAAGGAAAGAGGGAAGGAGACAGAGGATGAGAGTAATGGAAGAGATACAGGTAGAGAGATGTATCTAATTAAAGAACAATGAATAAACCGTCCAATAGAGACATGGAGCCAAAGAGAGTTGATATTTGAGTTGGTTTGTATACATCCAAACAGACACACACGCATTGCAAACACATACACACACACACACACACACACAAACGTATGCACGCACGCCCGTCGCATGCACACACCTACACGCACGCACACCTACACGCACGCACGCACGCACGCACACACGTACGCACACACGCACGCACGCACGCACGCACACACGCACGCACGCACGCACGCACGCACACACACACGCTTGACAACAAAGAAAGCCACGACACAGGTCGAATACCATAAATAACTTCAATTGTAAACAGAAATTGTAAGAATGCTCTGGTCTATCTCCAGTGTAAAGCTAGAGCTCAGGACACTTCTCTCTGCCCTGTCAGTCCATAATTCCCTGTATGTTTTCCATCAGCCTCACCCCCCCTAACACACGCACGTGTGCGTGCACACACACACACACACACACACACACACACACACACACACACACACACACACACACACACACACACACACACACACACACACACACACACACACACACACACACACACACACACACACCCACCCTGCTTCTCTCGCCCACTCTCAAACAGATGGCACAGGGATGACGAGGGGATAGCCAAACCAATTATTTGTCCAAATATGAAATACCACTTAACAACATAATCTGCAATTGATAGGTTTTCATGGGTAAATGTGGGGGTGTGTGGGAGGCATGTATGGAAAGCAGAACTCTATCATTAGGCTCGTCAGCGCAGTGGGGATCACAGAGAGGAGATGCGAGGTTAGGCCCTGTGAAGGCACTGTTATTGTGTTAATTAAGTATTGTGTTTCTGTTGTGCCTGGTTGGCACTTCCGCAACCGTTCAGCGTGAGATATAGAGGGATAAATATAGACCAGATTACTTTAGATTAGGGGAGGGGGAGAGAGAGAGGGGGGTGGGGGGAGTTCAGGCTCATGCTAATAGGGTAATTGCATCGATTTCCATTTAGCTGCACCCACTGATGTTATTTACAGCATTTAGCCCAGAAAACAAGGCCTCCCTCTCTTCCCCCGACCCGCGCAAGTAACCAGCCCTGACACGTTGTCACGCCCCCCTCGCCTCCCCCTCAAAGCCGTGCCCCCCCCCCTCTCCTACCCTCCTTCTTTTCACAACTGCCAGAGCAGCCAAACACATTATTAGGCCATTAAATACCCCCCCACCCCCCCAGGCCCACCCCACACTCTGCCCTCTCGTTCCTTTTCAGCGCAACGGCCCCTCCTCTCCCCTTGGTCCTGTTGGCACATGGGGGCACAGCGCTGCTTTGAAGTGACCTTGTTTATCTGGTAGTGTCAGGGTGGGGAGGAGGGACTGTTTATAGGAGGAGCAACCTTTTGAGACCTTGCCGAGTCTCTCGCCTCTTAAATTAACACTGTGCAGACAGACAGACAGACAGACAGACAGACAGACAGACAGACAGACAGACAGACAGACAGACAGACAGACAGACAGACAGACAGACAGAGAAAGTGAGATAAACAGAGATGAAGGGGAGGAGACAGTAGGAGCGTGAGGACAGAGGTGATTAGCATGCAGCAGAAAGAAGGTGCTATTAGTGTTATATTAATGGTGGTCACGTCCACGACGCAGACAGACTGCATTAAGCTCATCATCACTCTCCTGCACACATCAAGGACTCCGTGTGGCATCAGTCCACACTAGTTCACCAGCAACAGGAGATGTAGGATGAGGGGGGTGTCTGTGTCTACTATTGTGGGCTCTATATAGAGTACATTATGTATTCAATGAATGCACTATATTATGTTTAAATATTAGGGGTGTGCCGATATATCGTCCCGCGATATATCGCGATACGTTTTCGTGACGATTTTTTTTACAATAATAATAATCAGGCATGCAAACAGCCCCGAGGTGAAAAGGGTGACAACATGTTGGGTTTTTTTGGGTCAGGTGTCACACTATTGCCCTATTTGGATTCAAAACGGCTATTGTAGCTGAAAAGCTACAAGTTTGCATGTCTGAATAATGCAAAAACATAACAATTTGTTTGCATTTGCTTTTTTTCTCCCCCCAATATATTTTCATAATAAAAAAGTGCGTATCGTATCGTATCGAAATCGTATCGAAGTTGTGAGTCCAATATCGTATCGTATCGTTTCGTGAAAATCGGCACACCCCTATTAAATATGGATGGAATAGGAAATTGTACAAAAAACTATGACAGAAAATGAAAACATATACGTTTGACCTGGGAGATAACTTTATACAAAATGCATTTTAAATACATTTTGGGCCGTCAAACTGTGTACAAACAATATAGTATGATTGGGGGCGGGCGGCAGTGGCTCAGGAGGTGGAGTAGTGGCCATCTTTGAATCAGAACGTTCCCGGTTCAATTCCCCCGGCCGCTCCTCCTGGCCGCATGTCAAAGTGTCCGTGCAGCAAGACACTAAAGGCAAAGCTCTCCACCCGCATCGACGTCGTTAATCCCTAACAGCCCGATGAGCAGGATGGTGCCTTGCATGGTTTCCTCCGCCATAGTTTGATGTGAATGTGTTTGTGAATGGGTGAATGTAATGCACATTGTAAAATGCACCATTTAGCCAGATACAGTACACGTATATATGTGTGAATTGTGGAGCCTGTGAAAGGTATGTATTTGCTGCGTGGAGTGGTTTAACGGTCAGTTAAATCACATGTGGTGGCATATGCTATGTGGCGTATGTGTAATACGTTATGTAGTGCCTGCTGTGTTTGTCAGGAACATTTCCACTTATGACTCAGTCCATTCACATCCAAGGGCTGCGTGGGTGGCATAAGTGTGTCTGTGTTCACGTTGAGGACGTGCACTTATCTATGTCTGTGCATGTGCAGTTGTGTGCATAGTGACACGCGTCGTAACGTTGTATGCGCATGCACGAGAAGGCACGTTAAAGCTCAGAGTTAAATGAACACCGAGGATTTTACTGTAAAAGCGTGACAGAAGTGTAGATAGAGTACTAATGATGCAGTAATAATGAACCAGATGGATTGCCAGAGCCCCATCACTGTATTAATTTTGCTCAGAGTGTAAAAATAGAGCTGTGCTGTGTGTAAGGTTGCTTGCCTCTGCTCTCTCTTTCACATCATCTCTAATAGTTATTAGAGATGTGTCATCTTATGAATATTTTAGATCAATGGTTCTCAACCTGTGGTCTGGGGCCCACTGGTGGGACACAAAGGTATTGCAAGTGGGCCCCCAAATAATTGGCAAAAGATTTTAATGATAATAGAACATTAATGTAGTTTTCAAAAATAGCAGATCTACAAGCTCATAATGCGGCACCGAGTATCGCTCTATGAGCTTGTATATCTGCTATTTTTGAATAGCCAAAGTAAAAAATATGGTTAACGTGGTTAAAATTATTGTGACCTTATATTAATTAATTTAGCTGGGGACCCCCTGGTACCCCCCAAGGACCCCTGGGGAGACTCCACTTTGAGAACCAATGATTTAGACATCAAAGCATTCAGGACCGCTACCATCCACCATTCCTCCTTCCCTCTCCTCTCACTGGGGTCTCTGCCAGTCAGTCACACAAGAGCTATACTACTGAGGCCATTTGGCTGATTACTGCGTGTATTTTCATTTATCTTTTCCTTTTACAAAGACTGCATTGTCATGTAAATTGATTATTAACATGATGCAAATTACAATACCGTTATGTAAACTAGCACTAATTTACCATTCTGCACAGCAAAATCCAGACAGTTAATTATCCCCCAGTGTTAAAGCTGCAATCAATTTTTGTGTGAATAAATCATTATTTTAACCAATTTGTATGTTATAACCATTAATACAATATAACTAACACAACTGCTGGTGGCTGTAGTCTGTCTACCTGCTCTTCTATTGAGAAATATCCTATAGAGCGTCGCAGTTCCCGCCCACTTCCTGTTTTTTTTGGTGCCGGAAGAAAAAACTCAATGCATTTTTCCATTGACATTTCCAAAAATATTTATATCTATTAATTTAAGCCTCGAATCAAGCCATCATGACATGACATGAATCATGACCATAAAACGTTTGATTCTGTGATTATTTTTTTTTGAAAACGGCAAAACAAAGGGTATTTATTAAATATAGTATATCATATAATTAAATATAAAATAAAAAAAAATCACAGAAAAAAAAGTTTTGTGGTCATGATTCATGTCATCTCATGATGGCTTGATTCGAGGCTTAAATTAATAGATATAAATATTTTTGGAAATGTCAATGGAAAAATGCATTGAGTTTTTTCTTCCGGCACCAAAAAAACCAGGAAGTGGGCGGGAACTGCGACGCTCTATAGTCAGGTAGGACCACTGCTGGTTGACTAGTGGTATTGCATGAAGGTCAAGGTGAAATCTATCCTCTACCTAATTGGGCTTTCCATCATAGCTCAAGAGCAGAAATGTTGGCACTCGCGTGGGAGAGCCTGGTAATATACATCATTACAGAAATGTAGGTATAACCAGTGTTAATTTAACTCTAACAGTGTTGGAACCAAATGGACCCTTACGGTGCATTTGTACACTCCTAGGGTTAAACGAACAGTGGTGTAAAGTAACTAAGTACATTTACTCAAGTACTGTACTTGGGTACAATTTTGAGGTACTTTTACTTTACTGGAGTATTTCCAATTGTCTGTACTTTTACTTCTACTCCACTACCTCTCATACGCAAATATTGTACTTTTACTCCACTACAATTATTTGAAAATACTTTGTAGATTTTGATTATCATTACAAAACCACTTCAACCCTATATACATTTCGTCCATTTGAAAATAGCCGATCTACAAGCTCACAATGCGTCGCGATGCGACGCATTGTGAGCTTGTAGATCTGCTATTTTCAAACATTTTAGTACTTTTACTTTTGGTACTTTAAGTACATTTTAATACCAATACTCTTGTACTTTTACTAAAGTAAATAAAAAATTCCGGACTTTTACTTGTAACAGATTATCAACATTGCAGTATTGATCATTTTACTTAGGTAACACATTTGAGTACTTTTTCCACCACTGTAAATGAACACTCTGGAGTCGTGCCGTGTGTATTGTGTCCTCCATCGCTCCTCCTCGCTCTGCAGGAGTTCACGCACAACGCAGTACACTGGCGAGCGCCTCCAGTAAGGCGATAAGGGAGGCTAAGGCGCTTCCATCCCCGCAGAACACACGCACTCAGAGGGATAAGCCGTGAACTAGTCCCAAAGAATCCTCCCAAACGCTCACAAAACGCAGACAAGCAGCCGTTCGCAAGAAGTGCCAGCTCTCTCTCTCTCTCATCCGTCTCCCTCGGCTATAAGACGAAGGAGAAGGAGACGTAGAAGGAGAAAGGGAGGAGAACCAAAGGATTTAACTAAGTCATCTGGGGATAAACACGCTGTCTCCTCCTCCTCCTCCTCCTCCTCCTCCTACCTCCTCCTCTTCAGCAAGGAGGTTTTAATTTCTATCACTTGCTGCTGTTTGATATCTCTTTTCATCTCTGGTAGATCCCTCTCACCTTCTCTCCCCGGCTGCCTGGTGTCCTGGTGTAGTGGGGCTAATTGAGTGAGCTGGGGCGGCCTTAAAGCCTGATTCAGTGGTGGAAAAAGTGCTCAGATGTTTTACTTAAGTAAAAGTATCAATACTGCAATGTAGAAGTACTCTGTTACAAATAAAAGTCCAGAATAAAAAATTTACTTGAGTGAAAGTACAAAAGTATTGGTATCAAAATGTACTTGGAAATACTCCAGTAAAGTAAAAGTACCTCAAAATTGAAAGTACAGTACTTGAGTAAATGTACATAGTTACTTTACACCACTGGCCTGATTTTATACTTTGTCGTGTGCCGGTGTCGCACGCCGGCATCGCAGAGCAGATCGACAAGCTCACAATGCGTCACGGTGCGATGCGTGGTGAGCTTGTAGATCTGCTATTTTCGACGACACGCAACACCATCGTACAATGGGGCACAAATGAAGCATTACATTTACTGGCAACGGGTTAGTTGGAGCCAGGGACATTACGAACGCATTCTGCTCGCCAAACACAAGCGTCACACTCTTTTGACACACTTTGCCCACATGCAGATGGCACAGGGTTTTGTAGCCAGCAGGGCAAGGATGTGTGTTTGTGTGTGTGTGTGTGTTTGCGCGCGCACGCGCGCGCGCGCGCGCGCGTGTGTGTGTGTGTGTGTGTGTGTGTGTGTGTGTGTGTGTGCACGTACTGTATGGGCATGTGTTTCCGTCATACGTATCACGGGTGAGCGAGTTTGAGTGTATCTGTGTGCGGCTGTGCGCACAAGAAAGCGCTAGAGGTCTCACCTGGGCAACCAAGCAAATTTTACAGTGCATTTTCATTTTTACGGTTAACAAGACCATCTGCTACCGATCCTGCACCTCACAGGAACAACAGTGAAAAACAACAACAATCGAGAAACAGATTATTCTGCAACCTCTCCACCCCCTCCCCTCATCCTGCCCTCCTTCTCTCTCTCTCTCTCTCTCTGTCTCCGACACAGTGAGGGGCGGCAGAGATAACACCTCGAGGCCACGCTGTTGCTGCCAGGCAGCCTCCCTCTCTCTCTCTCTCTCTCTCTCTCTCTCTCTCCCTCTCCCTCTCCCTCCCTCAGTCTCTTTGGTGTTGGTGATGAAAGAGGGGAGCGGGATCACAGGAAAACATGGCAGCCCTTTAGCACAAAGACACTTGGCCTGAGCCAAGGCTAACGCCACTCACTGCCCTTCACCGCTGCAACCTAGAAACACTGCCCTGCTCCAGAACACATGCCCATGGTCGCTCACTCCCAACACACACACACACACACACACACACACACACACACATGCGCATATACGCACGCACGCACGCACGCACGCACGCACGCACGCACGCACGCACGCACGCACGCACGCACGCACGCACGCACGCACGCACGCACGCTCATCTGGTCATGGGAGAGACCCGCATTATCAGGAACATACAGCCACACGCCGTGCGCTACTGGTGTGATGATATACATACAGTACATATGTACAAACTGTCCACTTTAACTGTATCAACATGTGACTCACAATATGAAAACATGTTACACATTTGATAAAGAGTGAATGTGAGTGTAAGTGTAAGTGTAAGTGTAAGTGTAAGTGTGTGTGTGTGTGTGTGTGTGTGTGTGTGTGTGTGTGTGTGTGTGTGTGTGTGTGTGTGTGTGTGTGTGTGTGTGTGTGTGTGTGTGCGTGCGTGCGTGCGTGCGTGCGTGCGTGCGTGCGTGCGTGCGTGCGTGCGTGCGTGCGTGCGTGCGTGCGTGCGTGCGTGGTGTTATGATACAGATGGGCTCCACTGAGCCGTAACAAACCCTCACTGACAGGGGCTTAACAAGGGCACTGGACTTTAGCTCCTGCATCTGTGTCAGTGTAGAGCAGCCAAATTACACACGCACGCACGCACGCACGCACGCACGCACGCACGCACGCACGCACGCACGCACGCACGCACGCACGCACGCACGCACGCACGCACGCAACGCACGCACGCACGCACGCACGCACCAAACTCCACGCACAAACTCACGCACACACGCATGCACGCACATTGCCCACACTCATACACATGCATGCACATACACACCATATCACCAGACATCTGTCATAATGATGTAGACCTTTCACTCAGCTCATATGGAGGAGGGTGTTATGCTTTGCTATAAACACACTTGGAAGTGTTTTGTTTGTTGGAAATAATGACACAGAACAGCAGCGAGTGGGAGAGTGGAATACACTGATCTAATTAGCAGCTAGTTAGCAGCAAAGTGGTTGAGTCCAATTAGGGGGTATGTTGTAGTGTTTGTAGTGAAGGGCTTAAATGCAGTCCGGGTGATCAAGGCTGTTTATTTGTTCCTCTACCAGGAGACACTCATTGTATGTCTGACTGCTAGAATTAGACAAATAGGGGGGACTTGAGCAAGTGTTTATTTTAGGAGGGATTTTTAAACATCCGTGTGTGTGTTTGAGTCTGAGTGCATGTGTGCATATGTGCATCTGTGCGTGTGGCAATTTGCACGACAGCGGCTGTATGAGACTGTGTTTGCGATCGTGTCCATAAGCATGCCTATTTGTGTGTGTATCCAGTTATGTGTGTGTGTGTGTGTGTGTGTGTGTGTGTGTGTGTGTGTGTGTGTGTGTGTGTGTGTGTGTGTGTGTGTGTGTGTGAGTGCGAGTGCGTGTGTGTTTGTTTGTTTGTTTGTTTGTGTGTGCGTGTGTGTTGTGCATGCGTGCACACTCGTGCGTGTGTGTGTGTGTTTCGTGTGTCTCCTCCAAGAGGGCACACAGTTGTCTGATACACTTAGCCTCCTCATTAATATCCGAAATCTTCAGAGACTGTCTCCAGCGGCCCAAAACCTGCCTCCCTGCACACAGCTCATCTCTCTCTCTCTCTCTCTCTCTCTCTCTCTCTCCTCTCTCTCTCTCTCTCTCTCTCTCTCTCTCTCTCTCTCTCTCTCTCTCTCTCTCTCTCTCTCTCTCTCTCTCTCTCTCTCTCTCTCTCTCTCTCTCTCTCTCTCATTTGGCAGGGCCTCCCCCCGTCGGCAGGTGCACGCACCAGTGGCAGCCAAAGTGCCAACCTGCCCTCCATATGCCCCGCCTCCACAGTGCCAGCTTACTCCCGCCACTCCCCACCAGGCTTTCAGCTGGCCCAACCCTCCCCAAATCTGTTCCCCACTCACTGTACATCGTCCTCCCCCTACACCCGTTGGCACCCCCCCGCCCCCCCCCCCTCCCGGCCCGGTTCCCTCCTAACCTCAGCTACCCCTATCTCACCCCTCCCCCCCCCATTTTCCCCCCTCCTCCCTGCCTCTCTCCTCCCCCCTTTGTCTCATTTGAAGGATGGAAGGATCTCGCTGTGTGCCTGCCCACACACACATCCTGCACTCCTCTCTGAGTCCCCTTTAACCCTCTCTTCACCTTTCATCCCACCACCCTGCGCCCCCCCCCCAGCTCTCTCTCTTCTCTCTCTCTCTCGCTGACCTTCATCTCCTCCTCTCCTTGCCCTCTTGTCCATCCCCCTGTTTCATCCAACAACGCCGAGACCTCCCTTGACACGGCAGAGAGAGAGAGAAGAGAGAGAGAGAGAGAGAGAGAGAGAGAGAGAGAGAGAGAGAGAGAGAGAGAGAGAGAGAGAGAGAGAGAGAGAGAGAGAGAGAGAGACCAGAGTATATATGCAGTAGCAAGGAACCAGTCCATGTCAATCTGAACCAGAGTTCAGGATGGCTCGCATGTCAGATCAATATATCATCGCTCAGCTGGTTATGCTTGGGGATTCATAGAAGCATGGTACCAGAGCAGTGGCTGAAAGTCTGCTCTACCTCCAGTAATATTATTGCCTGATGTTGCCTTGGTTGAACTTGTGCACCATGTCATGCACTGAAAACAGCCGATCTACAAGCCACAGCGCGCCACGTTGTGAGTTGTAGATTGGGCTATTTTGGAGAACGACACTGGCGCGCAAAGTATAAATCACCATTAAGCTAATGCCTAAGGGTGCATAGTGAGAGCCAGTTTCTTTTTTTTTCTCCAAGCATTGTGTGTGCGTGTGCGCGCGTGTGTATGTGTGTGTGTGTGTGTGACTGTGTGTGAGTCCACTCTCTTGGAGGCACTGCTGTAACCTCTGTCTGACCTTTCAGTGCAATTTTCCCTGAGGGTGCAAAACTGGCCAATCCTAGCTGAAGTGTCACACACCAACCAGCCTGCTAAACACACAAATACACTCGCATACACACACGCACGCATGCATGCCCTTCAGTTTGGAAATGAGAGAAGATACTGTATATATCGGCCTCATCGCTCTGTCGTTCCCTCATATCTCTCATGCTCAAGCATGTAGGTTAATCGATTAGTCGAGAAGCTGTATTTTTTACAACGTTTTTTTAATTAACCACTGTGCCACAATGGTAGAGTAAGAAAATGAATCAAAAATAGCCGATCTACAAGCTCACAATGTGTCGCATCGCGATGCGTTGTGAGCTGACAGAGCAGCTATTTTCACTATTTATTTTTCACTATGGATTTAGCTGAGAAGACCTTGTTTGACGGACCCATCCATGCATTAAAGTCACACAAACCATCATCTATCATTTCTCTCTCTCTTCTTTTTGGTCTTCGACTCAGTGTTCCTCACTCGCTCCCACTCTCCGTCTCTCTCTCTCTGCCGCGGTGTGTGTGACACTGATTTTAATAGGATGTTTTCGACCCAGCCACTGATCCTTAGCCCCACGCCAAGCCATTTACTCCCAGAGACAGACAGACACAGAGAGAGAGGGAGATACAGAAAGTGGGACAGATACAGAGAGAGAGAGGGGACAGATAGAGAAAGAGGGGACAGAGAGAGAGAGAGAGAGAGAGAGAGAGAGAGAGAGAGAGAGCGAGAGAAAGAGAGAGAGAGAGAGAGAGAGTGAGAGAGACCTTGCCTCAAGTCCTCCCCAGTCTTTAACAGGATGTGATGAGCTCTCGCCGTTCTCTTAATCTGTCTCCATGATTCATTTCCCATTTCCTGTGTGCCGAGAGCCTGGCAGCTCGGCTTCAATCAGCCACGCTGACACACCACGCTGC
>NC_137603.1:44090840-44096392 GCF_963280865.1 Gymnoscopelus braueri
CTGTGCTCCCATGCGCGCATTGTCTGTGTGAATCTGTGTGTACTGTATGTGTGTGTGCGTTCAAAAGGGTGTGTATGTGTGAACCCAGCCCCATCAGATGCAGGGAGGGTTTAATTAGAATCCTCTGTAGTCTAATTTGATTAGTAGAGGCAGAGGAGGATGGAGGCAATTAGAGCGAGTCTATTTCTAAAGCAGGAGTAATGTTTCAGCAGGGAGGTGACAACAGAGAACACAGACACACAGAAACACCACGCAAGAAACAGACACGCTCTTTGCTCCCGCCTTTGAAAAATTGGGTTCACGTGAGTGCACAAGAGTGGAAGATGAAAGTGTAACACTCGGAATCCTGAAGAGTTAAAGCCAATTTATATACACCGCTCTACGACAAAGTATAAATCAGGCTTCAAAGATGCCTGGTGGCTCAGTTTAGTGCAGGGTTTCACAAACACTGGGTCGGGACCCATTTTGGGGTCACGGACCGGTTGTTATGGGTCGTGACTCGTGGGTAAATATCCCAAATTGTTTTAAAAATTCTTTCAAAATATTTTCCAAAATAAAAACTAGTAGTTTCAGAAATGTTCACCAACATTTTTCAAAAGAAATGCAGAAAATAAATAAGGGACTGTCAGACTGACAAGGCCGTAACAGTGAAAATAACAGAGGACAGGAGAGAGAGAGAGAGACTATAGAGAGGGGAAAAGATGATAGCCATATAGCAAGTGAGAGATAGAAAGATGAGATACAGATACAAAGAGAGAGAGAGAGAGAGAGAGAGAGAGAGAGAGAGAGAGAGAGAGAGAGAGAGAGAGAGAGAGAGAGAGAGAGAGAGAGAGAGAGAGCTGACTGTGGTTCATAAATCATAGCTGTGCTATGACAACCCTAGCGTAGCGGCCTTTACCCCTCTGCACCTGTTAGCTCACAGGATGTGTGTTAGAGCATAAGTCAGTGTGCAGGGTGTGGCTTTCTTACTCAGTACATATCGTGTACATATAACTACATGATGTAGGAGCGTATATAAACCCGAGCACGTACATGTGTCCACGCATCCTCGTGTCCAGTTCACTATCGCTGTGGTAATTGGGCGCAACCGCCCGACTAAGTCGGGCAACCGCAGGTGTGGGGGGTGTCAGCATTTAACGGGCGACCCAGACGGCTCCAGGTTTATGAGGGGTGGGGGTGGGGGGGGGGGTGTGTAGTTTATGGCCGGAGAGGTTGGCCACCACTGGAGCTTTTACGGCTCTGACCCCCACTACACTGCCACCTGCTGACTGGCATGGAGCACATGGCACACAGAGGAATGGGTCAAAGCTTTTACAGCCAGGGCAGGGAGAGAGGGAAAGAAGAAGCCAAGGAGACAGAGAGAGAGAGAGATGAGAGAGAGAGAGAGAGAGAGAGAGAGAGAGAGAGAGAGAGAGAGAGAGGAGAGAGAGAGAGAGAGACAGACAGACAGACAGACAGACAGACAGACAGACAGACAGACAGACAGACAGACAGACAGACAGACAGACAGACAGACA
Organism: Gymnoscopelus braueri; assembly: GCF_963280865.1. Classification (NCBI taxonomy): domain Eukaryota; kingdom Metazoa; phylum Chordata; class Actinopteri; order Myctophiformes; family Myctophidae; genus Gymnoscopelus; species Gymnoscopelus braueri. The sequence continues at coordinate 44,092,358 of NC_137603.1, forward strand.
GACAGACAGACAGACAGACAGACAGAGGAATTGAAAGAGGAAAGGAGAATGGAGGGAGACTGAGGCTGGAGGAGAGAGAAAAAGAGAGAGATAAAATAGATAGAGGGAGAGAGAGAGAGAGAGAGAGAGAAGAGAGAGAGAGAGAGAGAGAGAGAGAGAGCGTGCGCTTCATCATTCTGACTGCTTTACTGCCGCTACTGCCATCTAATGACAGAGCTGTCAGGGCGCACCGAGAGCGAGGGATGGACGGATGGAGGGACGGGGGGTGGGGGCGGTTAAAACAGATAAATGGATACAATGATAGAGTGGACCGGGGAAGAATAAAAGCATGGAGACAGAGGGGGGGAGGGGGGACTAAGGATGGGAGAGGGGGGTGGGGGGTCCCGTAGGGGGGGGGGGGGGGTTGGTGAGGGGGGGCACTCAAGCAGATATCCTACTGTAAAGAGGCAGGGAGATGCTGTGAGGAGATCCAGGGCAGTGTAATTGATCAGGCAGAGAGACAGGCAGGTATGCATGTGCAGAGAAAAACCCTCAGCTGTCATTTAACTCTGAAGTGTGTACAAATGTACAACACACAGATACCTCACCTGTACGGAACAGCGCTAACGCTAATATAGTCATTATACTAATTCATACGCCGCCGTATGATGGCGTCCCGCGCTGAAAATGTGAGCTTGTTGATTGGCTATTTTTTGGTGCGGGATACTGTCATAAGACTATAAGGATACGTCAGGCTTCAGGCTTAAGGTCAAGGTAGATGAGTCCCAGTGGCTCTGTGACACGTGCATGTTGTGTCCAATGCACATGTGCATGTGTAATGCACACACACACACACGCACACACAACACAACACACACACACACACACACACACACACACACAACACACACACACACGTTACCGGCTCAACTCCAAAAATCCATTAAACACACACCATGCTCCTCCTGTCCTCCTCCCAGACAAGCACCCAGTAATCACCAGTGATTAGTCCACACTGTGATCCGATCTGATCCTCACCACCCGCCTCCCCGCTCGCCTCACACACATATCGATTGACCCGCTGAGTGTTGGTGTGTGAGAGAGAAGAGGCCCTTTTCCATATCAACGTGTTTCTCTGAGAATTGATTTTCTCTTTCTTTTTTTTAAGAGTGGGAAGGACAGCAGGAGAGAAAGAACGAGGATGGTGATAGAGAGTGAAGGAGAGAGAGAGAGAGAGAGAGAGAGAGAGAGAGAGAGGGAGAGATAGAGAGGCAGAGAGAGGGAGAGAGAAAGAGAGACGGGGGGGGGGTGTGAGAGAGAGAGGGGTCCCACGTCTATATTAATTATGGGGTGGACCCCGAGAGAGGAGCGAAGTGAGGGGGGAGAGAGGGGGGGAGAGGGAGAGGAGAGAGAGGAGCGTATAACTGTAGTAGATCACAGCAATAAGACTAGCTTAGCCACTGATTGTTATACTGTATGTCTCATTCCTTCCACTACTCTCTGTCTCTCTCTGTCTCTCTCTGTGAGTCTGTGTGTGTGTGTGTTGTGTGTGTGTGTGTGTGTGTGTGTGTGTGTGTGTGTGTGTGTGTGTGTGTGGTGTGTGTGTGTGTTGTGTGTGTGTGTGTGTGTGTGTGTGTGTCTCTTGCTCTCTCAGTGTGACAGCATTTCATAGGGAGGTAAAGGTCAGTTCAAGCTGTCACTCAGCCACTGACCTGTGTCAGGTCCTCCTGAGCAGTGCATTGGATTAGAGGTTAGAAACAGGACAGCTGTCAGTGTCTAGATAAACCTGCCAACCACTGTGAGTCACTGTTTGTACACACAGTACAGTCCTCAGTGTTCTTCTGTCCATGTGGAACTCTGAGAGGGGTATACGGACCTGTACTCTCTCAGAGAGTTCAATGTGTCCATCTGCAATATACAGTATATGAATCTGTGGCATGGTGGATGTATGTTTATGTATGTAATGTGTGTGTGTATGTGTGTATGTGTGATGTATGTATGTATTGTATGTATGATGTTATGTAAGTATGTTGTATGTATGTATGTATGTATGTATGTATGTAATAGTATGTATGTATGTTATGTTATGTATGTATTTGTAATGTATGTATGTATGTTATGTGTGTGTTGTGTAGTGTATGTATTTATGTATGTATGTATGTATGTATGTTGTATGTATGTAAGTTATGTATGTATGTATGTATGTATCAGTATGTATGATTAGTTGTATGTATGTATGTATGTATGTATGTCATGAATGTATGCACCTCTGACTGACTTATCTCTCTCACTCTCTATCTCTTCCTCTCTCATTCCTCTCCTCTCTCTCATCTCTCTCTCACATCTCACGCACTTAAACCTCATCAGCTAGGTCACGCATCACAAAATATTGTGCGTGCGTGTGTGCATGTGTGTGTGTGTGTGTGTGTGTGTGTGACAACAGGGCAGGGATAACCCTACAGAGACCTGAAGATCGAACCACAAACACACACTTGCATGGAGTGAGATTTGGGCACGCATCTTGTTAGTTATCCAGTGTTTTGTGGCTCTCATTTCCCTCGCAAGAACACACTATCGACGATGAGCAACGGACGAGGAGCACACGAGCAGAGGAAGGAGTAGTGTAGGGGAGAGAACGTCAAGGCAGGACGTACGTAGGAGAGTATAGGAAGTCAAAACGCTAGCAAGACGTCCTCCATTTTGGACTCACAGTCCCCTGCTATGATTCCACACATGCCAAAACATCGGTTGTGCTTCCTCTCTCTTTCTATTTATGCCTTTATCTTTTATTTTTCTGCACCCCTTCCTCTCTCTCTCCTCTCTCTCTCTCTATTCCTTTATCTCTCTTTCTGCACCCCTTCCTCCCTCTCCTTCCCTTAATCCTCCTCCCCTCCACCCACTCTCTCTAAAATCATATAAGCCCATTTCGTTCAGTCAGTGATTACTACTCTACTTTCTCTTCCTTTAACACCCCCCCTACACACACACACACACACACACACACGCGCAACGCACACGCACACACACACACACAACACACACACACACACACACACACACACACACACTACACTCACTCTCTCCCTTTTATTTAACCCTCCTCCTCTTTTTTCTTGTCAAGTAATCATAGAGAGCTAGCATGTGTCTGACACACCGTCTCCCAGGCAACCACAGTTAAGACGGGGAAGCAGGCAGGGGCTCATTCACTGCATGAATGACAGAGAGGAGGGAAGAGGCGACCCACAGTGATGAACACGCTCTCTTACACACACACACACACACACACACACACACACACACACACACACACAGCACGCGCAGCGCGCACACACACACACACGCAGTATACGCACACACACGCAAGCATGCATGCACACACATACACACATTTGTGTGCTCGCAGACATACACAAACAGATGCACGCAAGCACACATATACACATGCAAGAAAATGTGTGTGTGTGAGAGAGTGAGAGAGAGAGAGAGAGAGAGAGAGAGAGGCTCCCAAAAATACAGACAGAATACTAAAACAGGCAGACAGGGGTGACCTCTGACTTGGACCGCTGCTCGCCCCCCCTGCTGTGCCTCTAATCTCTGTGGAGGGGTCTCTGGCATGGGCGAGCAGGAGAGGGGGGAGGCGGGGGCAGAGAGACAAACACGGAAAAATGAGGGAGAGAGGAGGAGGAAGAGGAAGAAGAAGAGGAAAGAGGAAGGAGGAAGGAAGGAAGGAAGGAAGGAAGGAAGGAAGGAAGGAAGGAAGGAAGGAAGGAAGGAAGGAAGGAAGGAAGGAAGGAAGGAAGGAAGGACGGAAGGAAGGAAGGAAGACGAGATGGAGGATGAAGATGAGCAGCAGGCCGGCACAGAGGGGACAGAGGAGTCATAAGTCAAGTGCCACTGGTTAGTGGTTAACACCCAAACTAAAGCCCTGGCCTCTCACACACACAGTCAAATCCTCAGTGTTCACTTATTCATTTGTAACAGAGCGTGTACAAATGTAACATTTTCACACGCTCAGGGTTCAATTAACAGTCTCACGACACATATGTCTTTTTTTTT
>NC_137603.1:44099092-44104092 GCF_963280865.1 Gymnoscopelus braueri
TGTTTCCTACCTGTGCCAAAATAAACTCCAATATATCCTCAGCCATGAATTTTACAAAAACATTAGCAGTAACTGTGTTTGGTAGCCAAGTTCTATACATCTTTGACATGGTGAGTTCCCTCAACAGCGAACTCGCAGTTCCTTTTCAGCGCATGGTGATTGGTCAGCTGCCGTTTTATCCGTAGGGAAGATACAGCTTTGACTTGTGATTGGTCAGCTGCCATAAAGACAATTTTTACAGTAGACATGTTGATGGGTAAACACAGCTCAATGTAATAAACTGGATTAGTTTCATTTAGGCGTTACTGTGAGCCAGCATGGATAACTCATGCACAGTTACTGTAACTCCTGTACAACTAAATCTGTCACACCCACAATTAAACTTCAGGGTCCATTAACCATAGGAAAGATAGCTGATATTGGGTATATCACAATACTCTAAGTGTATACAATAAATATATGTATACTATATTATTTTTGAGCTGTGTTGATGATGATCACATTCCTCCTCTCTCTGGCAGATACAGAATCAAACAAACACAATGCATTAAAGAGCATAGACAAACATACCCATGTAACCTCTTTAGCCCCGAGCAAAATGCTCAGATCCTCATCAGATCAGCTCAGCTCTATCTCACACACAGCCAAATACACATTCACACAGGCTAAAACCACACCATCCAATCCGATAGGCTCACTCAATCTGAGCCTCTCTCCCCATTCATTGTTCAGTGTGTGTACGTGTGACTCTGTGTGTGTGACTCTGTGTGTGTGTGTGTGTGTGTTTTGTGTAGGAGAATCCTCTGCCAGTGCTAATCTGCTGGCACAGCCCCCGTCCTCAGCGTTGCCCTCGCGGAGCAGTATTATTCTGGGATTAGCTGGTTTGTTAGCCTAGCCTAGCCACAGCCCACAGCCTTGAGCTTGCTTTGGGAGAGGCAGCCATTTTAGAACAATGCCTATTGATGAAATACTAAGAGCCTTGATTGGATTAATCATCTCTCCCCCTCGGTTATTCCTTCTCTCGCTGTCCATTTCCACTCCTTTTGAGCCTGATTTATACTTGGTTGCATGCCGGTGTCGTAAAACGAAAGCATTCCAATCTACAAGCTCACAACGCGCCACGCTGCAACACGTTGTGAGTTTGTAGATCTGCTCTTATTGCAACCAAGAATAAATCAAGGGCTACTGGATACTGAACTCCCTGCCCGTCCCTCCTTCCCTCACAGCTGTGCCATATAAACAATACATTTATTCACAGTTCAGCCCTGATGATTAGATGTCACTGTTGAGAACTGATCCACACACTCCATGTAATGAGCTTCTAGGTTTCTTCTTCAAAATGGAGGTTGCAGTCACGAAGAGGATGAAATGGAATAGACAATGGGAAACAAAGACATGTCGAAGCTCTACAGTATCCCCCCCTCTCTCTTTCTCTCTCTCTCTCTCTCTCTCAAACACACTGGGACAAATTCAAAAGAGCTGCCAAGGTATGAGAGAAAGACAGCAAAGGGAGACAGCAAAAATATGAGCAGGGTAAGAGAAGAAGAGACTGTGATATAGAGAGAGGGGGAGAGGAGGAGAGAGGGGAGAGAGAGAGGGGGAGAGGAGGAGAGAGAGAGAGGAGAGAGAGGAGGAGGAGAGAGAGAGAGAGAGAGAGAGAGAAAGAAAGAGAGAGAGAGCGAGAGAGAGAGGGGTGAATCTCTGCATTGTTGGCCTGTGTTTAGTTAGGGCAGGCTACCAAGAGGCAGTCACTAGCCTGGGCGGCCTTTGGCCCGCTGTCCCCACCAATCACATTCCAGCTCCAACCCTGCCAGCGTGGACCCACAGCAACCTTCCAGTCCGGTGCCAAACACCTGACACACACACACACACACACACACACACACACACACACACACACACACACACACACACACACACACACACACACACACACACACACACACACACACACACACACACACACACACACACACACACACACACACACACACACACACACACAGACACGTACTCATGCTCTCGCACACACACGGACACACACACACATGTATCTAAGAACAGCCACACACAAAAACAGCAGCCAACTCCATTTTCAAAAAGGGATAACAACTGAATTAACACTCTGTTATCCTGTGCCAAGGCAGAAGGATGCTCCTTTATAAATTAGAACGCACACACAGACACACGTGTGTGCGCGCGCGCACACACACACACACACACACACGGAAACACAAACAATGGGCTGTTGATGTGGAGTGATCTGAGGTTAGGTTTAGATTCATTAATCCCCCTCCTGCTCCTCTCTTCTCTATTTGCCACTGCTAGAAAGATAACAGGCAATCCCTGACTCTCTTGTTGGTGTTGTTACAGTTAAATACTTTTTCTCCTTCTTTTTCTTTCTAGAGATAGCGTGCGCATTGCATGTTTAATGGTCAATGGTGGCGGTGCATTTAAATAGCACCTTTATCCAAAGCGCTTTACAATGCTTTACATTACATTCACCCATTCATTCACACACCGACGGCGGAGGAAACCCTGCATGCAGGCACCAACCTGCTCATCGGGGGAAGTTAGGGATTCAGTGTCTTGCTCCAGGACACTGTGTCACTAACCCAGGGGGAGCCCGGGATCGAACTGGGTACCTTCCCTTTCCCATAAACAGCCGCTCTACCTCCTGAGCCACTGCCGCCCATGCAAAGCATGTGATGCTCTAGTGCAGTGGTTCTCAATCAGTGGTCCGGGGACCACCAGTGGTCCTTGAGGGGGTTCCAGGTGGTCCCCAGCTAAATGATGGAGAGTTGGTAATCAAATGGACCCTTAGAGATATTTAACTCTTGAGCGCCTACAATTAAACCAAATGGACCCACTCTCAAGAGTTAAATTATTGTTAAACATCTGCATTACTTAATTTACAAGAAGTCTACACATTTACAGAATGTAGAAGAACTCTTCTTTTGATCAACGACTACCTGGATCTCTCCTATTGGTACCACATCAAGGAATTGTGGACAAAACGACAACAACATATTCTACGTATTGGGTCTAAGAGGCTAAATCTCATCAAATGGTGGTCCGTGGCTCAAATGCTGAATAACCTTGATATGAAAAAGGTTGAAAACCACTGCTCTAGTGTTAGTTTGGCATGCAGCGGTGAGCTGCAGCCCTGAGTGAGATGAGTGGGGCAGGGTGGAGATCAGACGACACAGCGGCAAGGCGAGGGGAGGGCTGGCTCCACAGCAGACGGTAGCTCTGTGACACATGCATTCACTGACGCCTGAGTCGTACCAAACAAGGATGGAAAAACCAATACCGGCAAACTTTGATTGATTTCCTGTATCGGTGTGACGAGGGTTTAGGAGACCAGAAGTCTACACACTCTCGCAGGATCTACAGTAGCAATTACTGACCATGGGACGTTCGCGAGAATATGACATTCACGTGGAGTGACATTAAAGGCCGGTCCTGTGGCGTTTATAGGAGACTGTTTGTGTACCATGTCATCTCTCAGGTGTCTACAGCTGGTCCAAAATGCTGCGGCTCGCCTTCTCACTGGCACAAAAAGACCAAAAAGATCAGTCCAAAAGTATTGAGATCAAAATATACTTAAAGTACCAAAAGTAAAAGTACCCACTGTGCAGAATGTCCCATTTCACAGGTTTTCAAATGTATAAAATGTATAAAAATCTTTTGAAAATAGCAGATCTACAAGCTTGTAGATCGGCTATTTTCAAATAGCCAAAGTTTAAATACAGCAGAGCTGAAGTGGTTAAAGGTTTCATGACATTCAGTTTTACCACACATTACAAGTCTTTGTCATGGTCTTTCAAACGTGTATAAAAAGTTTTAACAAAAAAATCCACTCCAGTGATCCATGGCAGGTGTTTTTCTCTCACATTTCTAAAGCCTTTTCAACTGCAATGAAAAAAGAAATCTTTGCCTGCGGGTGTCGCTGTTGAGGGATTTTGCCTGTCAATCATCGCCTCTGCTCCGCCCCCCCAAAGGAAAGGATAGGGGAGGGGAGGGGCGAGGAGGAGAGTGGGCGGGATTAATGGCCTGTGACTTCACTGCCCAAGGGCCAAACTCAGATTACTTTTCAGCCTAATTATTCAGAAAACCCCATATATTGTATGAGTGTGTCTGTGTGCAAGTGTGTGCTGTGCATGTACGTGTTCTGACCAAGTGTTCCAAATGCAGTGGTGTAAAGTAACTAAGTACATTTACTCAAGTACTGTACTTAAGTAAAAGTACTTCAAAAGTAAATGTACTTAGTTACTTTCCACCACTGCCATACAGTATACATGTCCTCCTTCCTTTCACTGCCCCCCCCCCCCAACACCTCATAATTCCTCCTATGCAGCTGAGGATTCTTGTGTATTTTATGCTATAATCCTGCTATCATGTTTACGTTCTCATCCGACCACTCATTTGCCCTTCATCCGTTTGCCCGTTTTCCTCCTCTCTCGCCTCCCTTACAATGACAGTTGAGTCATCGCGGCTTATTCCGGGGTGTGTTTACATTTAGTGAATGCCTTTTTTTGTGAATACAAAAACTCTAGCAGGATGCCTATCCCTGCTGAACGACACATCACAGCGGGAGGAAAACAGGCAAGCGGCTAAAAGAGGGAGAGATGGATCAGTAACATGACAACTGTTCACCCAGCAGAGGATGAGCTGTGTTTAGTAAGGTCTTCCAAGAATCCTTCCCTCCTCCTCCTCCTCCTCCTCCTCCTCTCTCTGCCTCTTTTTCCACAGATTAATCTGTCCAACAGCCATATAAATCTGTGTTCTCACTGTACAGAGGGGCTTTGTGTGGATCGTTTATACATCAGACACAATGAAGAGCAGATAAACCTGCCCGAATCGCTGTTAACAAAATGGGACAAAGTGCAAATGTAGACCGACTGTGTTTCTTTGATCGTAAAATCCTCAAACCGGACTGCTCACTGTACTGTACATCATTTACAAAACCAAAGCCTGTGCTTTGTCTGTAAAGTACC
>NC_137603.1:44109092-44121592 GCF_963280865.1 Gymnoscopelus braueri
ATTGTGGGTAGATACATAAAAACAGAACAAAGGACCATGGAAAGAAAACGGAATATAGAAAGAGGAAATTAAAGAAACAAGGGATAGAATTAAAGGATGAACATTGGAAGGGCTTGTACTGAATCCCTCTTCCTATTTGCACTGTGAAATTTGGCAGCAGTCTCAGGTTTCACAGCAGTTATTCGAATAGAACCTTAATTGTTTTTTTCCCCACATTATCCAAGCGTTTTTTTCACGCTTGACTTTGGCCATTTATCCATTGTGGTGAATCAAGAGGTGCTATAGTCCATATTCACATGGCAGAAATTTTTCTCTTAAATTATACTGCAAGTGTCAGGTGCTTCTGTGTTCTTACATTTCCATCAAGAATAAATAGCCTCGACAAACATGGGAGAATATGTTTACAGCTATATAACTCTTAACCATTTAAGCCCTAAGACAAATAACACAAATAGCCCATCTACAAGATGTGAGCTTGTAGATAGAACATTCCTGGACCCTTACATGTCTGCAATTCAGAGTTGTGGGGGTCCTTGAAATTAAAAGGTTTGAGAACCAAATACAGTACAGAACCTCTAACATACCTCCGCATTCATCTTCTTTATGTCTGCATTGGATCTGTTCCCCATGCATCCCTTTCTCCCCCTACACAGTTAATGCCTCAGTGCTCGTTTAACCCTGAGAGTATACAAATGGAACATACCAAATTGACCCATAAGGGTCCATTTGTACCCTCTCAGATTTACAAATGGATAAATGAACACTGATGATTTTACTGTGTGGTCTCTGTAAATTTGTTAACACTGTTCTAAAAACCTGAAACCTGGAAGCATAACGCAGTGGCTCGCTGGAGGATATGGATTATGTATTCAGAGTCTGCTAATTCTTTTCTCTCTCTCTCTGTCTCTCTCTCTCTCTCTCTCTCGCTCTCTCTCATCCTGTGTCTCTCTCACTTTTATGCTTCACTTCCTCTGTAGTGAGTGCTGTAATCTCAACAGCATTTACTGAGCTAATTAATGGGGCAGAGGGCTGAGCACTGCTCAACTGAGAGACTCTCCCTCTCCACAGTTGCGCACACACGCGCACACAGAGAGACAAAAAAAAAGAAAAGGAAGAGAGGTTAAAGACAGGGGCATGCAGGGAAATAAACACTTAAGAATGCAGCACGCCACTTAGAATGGATTTAACTGTTAGCCTACAGTACATAACTGCGTGGATCAAAAGAAGCAGTTTTCTGCTGTCCTTGCAGACACAGAGGAAAGCCATGATGGGCTAATGGAGTAAGTACAGGTTGCCAGGTAGGGTCTGACCCCCCTCACTGACTCACTACTGTAAGTGTGGGTTGCCAAGTTACAATTCTTTATGGGTCCATTATTCTCTCAAGATGATTCCAATAGAAGCCGAATCAAAGTGAGCTTTGGGTTGATGACAGCCAATGATGGTGAGTTTGTGTGGGAGGTAGACCAAGTGAGAGAGAGAGAGAGAGAGAGAGAGAGAGAGAGAGAGAGAGAGAGAGAGAGAGAGAGACACAGACAGAGAGAGAGAGAGAGAGAGACAGACAGACAGACAGAGAAAGACATGCACGCACACGCACACACGTACACGCACACGCACACACACACACACACACACACACACACACACACACACAGACACACAGATGTAGATGTGTGAGAGCAAAGAGAGGAGCTCTTATCCGGAGACCATGCTGTGTAAAATGTCACCTCACTATCAGAGCAGGCAGGCCAACCTCATGTTCCCTCTCTGTCACCCTGGAAACGTGATGAACACACGCTGACAGGTGGAGAGAGGAGAGGTGTGGGTCCACGGAAAAACACCCAGCATGTCACTATGTGTATCTCTATATCTATGTATTTATCTATCCTGTATACAATAGATACCTGTATCCTGTATACAGCGCATAATCTGTGTCTGTGCGTGTGCGTGTGTGTGTATATGAAATTTGAAAGTGGTTAATGGACGATTTTCCCAGATGTGTCATAATCAGAGTAAACACAGCTGCAGCTAATAAATCAATAGTAGGTACGTTTGATTTAGGTGTACCAGTTAGCTAGCATTGACAATACTATTGACTATTATCAGTGTTTGCTCTCATAACTAAACCAAACTCATTATTAATTTAATCAGCTGCAGCTGTCTTTTCCTTGCCCTACTCTGTGAAAAGGGTCTTCTATATTAAAGTTTTTCGTAGATCAAATTCACATTTATAATGGCAGGCAATAACGTGATGATAGTGAGCTGTAATGTTTGCATTCACTATTGTCCCTCTTATTAAATGTACTCATTGATTGTTATGTTAGGCAACCTTGGCCTTTCATCACACAACCTAAGCCTAGTGCCTCACATAACCACAGAGAAATTACACCAGATGTGAGGAAATGATGGGTGTTCAGGTAAAGCCTTTTTACACGTTTCTACTTTAGAGATGTGTGTACTGTACAAGGCATTTACAAATAGGCTTGAATATGTTCCTGCTAAGGATGTTAATAATTAAACGTTTAACTGTTATCTGACAATAAGAATTTTTACTGATTAATACTATCACTTAAACAGTAACAGAAAACGGCATATATTCAAAACAATGTCTTCACAGATAACAACAATGTTTTGCAATAACATGATGATTTGAATCACTATTTTAGCTTTGCATCAATCACAAATTGTGTGGTTATTATATGACTGAGGCAAGTGCACACTATGCACATCGACGCACGCAGCACAGTAGATCTCCATTGTGACAGCAAATCTCTCCATCGAGTGTAGGAAATTCATTCTTCCTACCGTCAGAGTGACGGATGTTCTCCATAATTTAGTCACCAAAGACCACAGTTACCCACATTTGGTTATACTGGGTTCCTGTAGCAGTTTCACGTCCACAAATGCAGTCCTGGACTCCTGACAGGTGTTCATTTGAGACCCTGAGTGAGACTACTAGCTCACTAGCTTTCCATTAGTGACACGAGAGAATCAAAATAACTAGTTGAAGGTGGTGCCCTTAGATTGATGTACTTGCACACAGAATACTTTGGATATTAAACTCCCATTACATTTCACTCATCTGTGTTTTCCCACAGAGCTTTACACCCCAAAAAACTAAACAGAAAACAGCTGTGTGCCAATGCAAAGCCATTCCAAATCGTGAGTGGAATGACTGATTGCATTGTGTAGATTATAGCTAGCCAGCCTGCTAACACAATTTCAAACAGGTTATAACCTATTTGCACGCTTGTTGTCGCAAGGCCATCGGCTGCTTGCCACGGGCGCTCGCTCGGGCGCGCATCACTGTAGGCTCACCCGTCACGTTGATTTGCACACATTTGGCTTTGCTCTGACATTCACGCGTTCCTGCTGATAGATTAAAGAGAACAGAGCACCACCACAGCAGAGAAAGCGGGGAAATGTTTAAAAAACTGTCATTGGCCACGGATCCCAAATCCTTCATCTCCGTTTAATCGAGCCCATTTTCTGCTTTTCTTCCTCCATCTATGTGTCCTCGCCTGTCCTCTCCTTCCATCTGCCAGGCCAGACAGAGTAGACTCACTATTCACTGGATGTCCTACCTCTCTCTCTCTGTCCTCCCTTGTTTGTTTCTGCACTGTGTGTGTACGTTTATCCTCTACTGCAGGGGTTCCCAAAATGTTTTGCTCGAGACCTCAAAAGGAGAAATGTGTTGTCTTCCCAGGAACCAAACTGAAAATAGCAGATCTACAAGCTCACAATGCTTGTGAGCAATTTTGAGAAACATTGCTCTACTGGGTATACTGTATGTTCATTCATTCTATACACTGTGTATGTTCATTGTGTACTGTATCATGGACTCAGCATGCAGGTCTTTGACTGGCTGAACAAGACACAAAGAACCATGTGGTAACTCTGTTACCACATTACCAGCAGAGCCTGGACATCCGTCATTCACCAGCACTGTTGAGTGTGTATGTGTGCTCTGTGTGTGTGTGTGTGTGTGTGTGTGTGTGTGTGTGTGTGTGTGTGTGTGTGTGTGTGTGTGTGTGTGTGTGTGTGTGTGTGTGTGTGTGTGTGTGTGTGTGTGTGTGTGCGTGTGTGCGTGCGCGTGTGTGTGTTTAAGAGTGTAAGAGTAAACAGCAGAGCGAGTAAGGTCTGAGAAGAAAGGCTTTCATTGTCTTTATCAGTGTAAACGTAGGTGGAGCGGGGCAGGTGAGGGTCAAAGGTCATCAGTGTAGGGGAGCCCCCCCCCCTTCCCAGTGGATTCATTGTCACCTTGGCCACTGACCCTTTGATGTAGGTGGGACTCTGTGTACTCTCGCCTTTGCTTGGCCTCTTTCTCCATCTCTCTCTTTCACTCACACACACACACACACTTGTTTAAATGACTATCCTTGTGAGGACATCAACATTTTAATGCAATTTTTACAGTGTTTTAATTTTTTTTACCCTAACCATGATGCCGAAAATAGCCGAGCTACAAGCTGGTGTTGTGAGCTTGTTGTGAGCTTGTTGTGAGCTTGTAGATCGGCTATGTTTGCCGCACGACACTGGCGCGCAACTGAGTATAAATAAGGCGTAACTCTACCCCTAACCCCTAAACTTAACCTCTGAATGTCTAGTACTAATCCTAACCTGACTCTTTTCCTAATTATATGTTTGTTTGTTTGTTTGTTTTATTATTTTTTATTATAAAACAACCACTGTATTTCCTGAAGACCAGGGAAATGGACTGCACAATGTCTATTTCTCAAATTCTACTATACTTGTGGGGACAATTGGCCCTCACAAGTATAGTAATCCAAGTATACAAGTACACACGCACACGCACACGCACACACAAACAGACACACGCACACGCACACGCACACGCACACACGCGCACACACACACACACACACACACACACACACACGCACACACACACACGCACACACACACAGCCAGGAGTCATGTGGATGCTAGCGGGGTCAGGTGTGGGGGGTGGGGGGGGGGGGTTGGAGTGTTATTGATGTTGGCTCTCACAAAGCCAAGGTCTAGGCCATGAATCGCCAGCGTCAGTGTGCGCTGGCCCCATACATTAGCAGCCCCAGATAAGACATGAAGGATGACCTGCATTATAACAACAACAGCTTCACCAGACCCACGCACGCACACACACACACACTCACTCACACAAACACACACAGACACACACACGCACGCACACACACACATTTGTTCAAGTGTGTTTGCTTGAATGTGAGTGCTATTATAGAACACACAGTAAAAAATAAATTAACTCTGAGAATGTACAAATGTAAGCAAATGGACCCAAGGGTCCATTTGCTTACATTTGTACATTCTCAGAGTTACACATGGATAAATGAACACCAATGATTTTACTGTGTATAGTGCAAGATTCACACGTTTTTAGGATGGAAGGTGAATACTGGCAGTGTAGAATAAGTGTCTGGCTTTATTGCACGTGTGTGGCAGAGTGCGGTCAGGCTGGAATAGAATTTGCACACCCATGCAGGAAATGAGAGTGCATTCAGCCAGAGGAGAGACCAGAAAACACACAGCGCATTCTAAACCAGCGAGAGATCAAGACCAAAACCACAAGCAAATTCTCATCTTGCGTCAAGACGCGTGCTTCCTTTGAAATGGAAAGCCTGTAACCGCTGAAGCCCCATATACTTCGTTGCGCGACGAATGGAGAATATAGCAGATCTACAAGCTCAGACGTTTCACTTTTTTTTTGCTTTTTGCTCTTTCACATTTTTTTTGCTCTTTCACAATTTTTTTGCTCTTTCACAATTTTTGAAAATGTTTTTACCCATCTAATGTCATGTCCAAAATAGGGACGCCACGAAAGTGATTAAAGTCATACTTTTTCAATACCTTTTACAATTTCACAATAATCCACATTTTGAACAACTTTAAACACTAAACTCTATTAAACGTTATTTTCATTCCGGCCTAGGTTATTTTGGCCTAGGTTATTATGTTACCGGAAATGTACCGGAAATGTACTTTCCTTTTTCAGCGTTCCTTCCGTAACGGAGTTACAAGAGGTGTCATTATAACAAGACTACTAAAATGAATGTTGCACAGTATGACTTTAAATCGATTGCGAACATTCAGCTCCCCAGATCCCATAGTGCTGCATCGACAATCAACATGACCACATGACTATATCCAACAAGCTCCTGGCACCATTACCAAGTCTGACCTTTGACCTCTCAGCTTTAGGGGTCAGAAAGGCGGGTTTGCTCATTGCTTCTGGTCTTCTGCCTGGACTCTGCAGGTTCAAAGGTCAGATTAGCGGCTCTAAAGGCGGTGAGCACGTGGTTAAAAGCCATCCATAATCATCGATAAACCCCTGACAGCAACAGGCTTTAACAGCCCCCGACCCTTCACCCCGCTGTCATGGAAACACTGCACTGCACCTGAACCGTCAGGGCCCACAATCTGAAAGCATTATGGGATGGCCTATGACAAAATTAAACAGAGCTGGTGGCAGAGGTCACTAAAAGCTTTGAAATTCACACCGGTACACACTCTGAGAGCTCTGCATCCAACCCATCTGCCAGAGGTACATAGATACTTAAAAAAGAGCCTCGATTAGAGAGACACTGCAGTTTGAAATGCAATCGCATGCAGAGTAGGCTTGTGAAGGGAAGATCACGATTGTTTTTCCTACACTGATATTAAGGCACATTTTTTTAACTTACCACCAGAACTGAAATACTATAAAAAGCTCTAGAATCTGCAACCTACTCCGCATTTAGAGTTATTTCTAGTCATTTCATGTCCGCTCACAGAGCTCGGCAGCACGAGTAAGAAGGGCTGAGGTATTTAGTTTGCCGTCTCCTTTGGATCTGACATCTCCTATCTCCATTCTCCAGATGCCTGCTCATCAAAATGTTTCTCTGCGCTCCATAGGTGTAGTTAACGTATGGATATGATTTGGATTGTGATCTTAAATACAGTACAAGATATGTTAAATGCAAAACATAATGCTGTGATATTGTTGCACCAAACACAGACACAGTCTCTGAATAGGGAAGTGGTCACCTTTTTCTTTGATACTAAACCCTAAATAGTCCACGCTGGCATTGATTTGACTGAGCTCCGTGCTGTGAGGTAACTCCCCCTGCAAAAGAGGACGGAGGATTATTTACTCCAATGATGGTCTTTTTACTGAACTCTGTCAATAACAGGTCAACTCCCAAGTCTTGAATAAATCTCTCTGTCTCTGCAAGCCACAGGTCCAACACCAACTCGAAACACATGCAATCCCTTCCGCAGACCCCATTACCGTAATTCCTATAACCTTGCGTGCGTGGTAAATCTTTACAGTATATGACTACCCCCACCCGTCCTACTCCCACCACCCCCTGGCGATCGGATCATGTATCAGCGATTTTGGCCACGAATTACGATATGAAAATAGCATGTGGAGGCCACGTACACAAGTCTGCAATAAAATAAAAACATTCTGAGAGTGATATAGATTGGTGTGGTTTTGAAAATTGGATGAATAATTTAAATAAATGTTGAAAAGGGGGAATCTTTGAGACATCCACAAGCCTCTCAGGTATGTCAAGAACACTGTCCCTCTCTCTGGTTAGATTACATGGCTTCCCTCTAATGTACAGGTGCTGTAGCCTACTGTGCTGTTAGATGCAGGACAATGTGCAAGCTCAGTGCCTGGTTATTATGGGAAGTAGTCTTTGACATCAAATATCTGTGCCTGGACTGCTTCGACAAAACAGGATCTGAAGGTCCGGAGGGCACTCGCCTGGAATGCCTTGCATATGGGATGAGGAGATTGTGGAAATCTGACATGGGAGATGACCCCAGGGGGCGGCTGCTCGTAGCTACAGTGGAGTCAGTACTGCTGTATGGGGCCAAGAAATGGACGCTCACAGTACAGCAGGAAAAGGCCCTGGACGGTGTCTACACAAGAATGGCACTTGGGGTCACATGGGCCGACCACATCCAAAACTTGGACCTCTACGAGGGCCTTCCACGGGTCACAGACAAGATCAGAGAGAGAAGGATGAGGCTGGCTGGGCACTGCGTCAGGCACCCGGAATGGGTGGCAAGCACACTGACCCTGTGGGAGCCAACGAAAGGCACAGCCTAGGGTTGGCTCCCCGTTGGCAGCTTGTAGATACACTTCTGCGCGATTCAGGAGACCCGAATTGGTGTTGGCTAGTCCGCACTCTCGCATCGCATCATGAGTTTATTATGGGTTGCCAGGCCTTGCTAGATGCAAACTAGCATGTATGTACATCACCAAACACATGCATAGTGCACATACTGTACCACACCGACCACATGTCATTTTGACTGATTACAATGTAATACAATATAACACACACACACACACACACACACACACACACACACACACACACACACACACACACACACACACACACACACACACACACACACACACACACACACACACACACACACACACACACACACACACACACACAGCTGGTGCTGACCGTCATAGCAAAGCTCCACTTTGCAGTTACATTATTGAGCATTGTATCTACACACAATTCCTTGCTAAAAGGTGGTGCATGTCTTCTCAGACTCCACTACTTAACAGCTATACAACACATTCTCTCTCTCTCTCTATCTGTCTCTAATGCACTTAGACAGAATGAGGAGAAAGGGGGTTAGCTAACTGAAACTGTATGTTACAGCTTTCACCAACGACTTGGCCGAGGAGAACAGAAAACAGGGAAGAAAACACCTCCCTGGCCCTGCTCTGAGAGTTAAAAAACACCTCTCAGGGCAGAAACATTATTTTCTTTCTTCACCAAATTAGGTACACATAATCCTGGAAGTCTGGGATATTGAATGTCAAACAGCTTTTTGATATTCCATACACATATTGGCTTCCAACATATGTGGGAGGGGCCTATTTTCTACAATAAAATCAGATCACGTGGATCTCAGAATCCACTGAACCAATGGAGTGAGTCCAATGTGGATCTCAGACCTCATGTGGCCAGCCTGTTACGTCTGAAATCAAAGTAAAATATTTCGAAAGAAAAATGCATGGTGGTATTTGGTTGGCCTTCTTGCAGTGTGCATACGTTTAGCACTCATAGGTCTGGTGGTTTACTAGTTTATCTCCAAACACAGACACACACACACACACACACACACACACACACACACACACACACACACACACACACACACACACACACACAGACCGACCCTCTTACAGACGGCTAGCTTCCTCCTAGAGTCACGCCGTAAAAAAAAAACCCGACACACCGAGTTTCACAGACATAAATACAGGATGCAGATGGACAGACAGACGGACTGAGGGACAGGCAGATGGAAGACGCGAGGGCAGACTCTTCACAGTCTCCCATGGACGTCGGAGGGATCAACACCCGTACAAGGCCACAGATTTCCGCAGTCTGTCTCCATCTCCACAGCATCGGCCAGTGAGGTCCGGAGGTCCGCAGGCCTACTTGCTCCCCTGCTCCCCCTGGCCTCCCCTCTCCCCCCCAGGCAGGCCAGCCCCCCTCTCTGTCCGCCCTGCCACATGGAGGAGGCCCTCCCAGCAGGAGCTGGGGTGACTCTTCCAACGAACAGACAGGTGGTGCAGAGGGCTGGGCGGGCACGCGAACACCAGCCCACTGCCAGGGGCGCGTTGCCAGTTGGCACGCAGTCAAGCGACGCGCTCCATCCATTTAGAGCACAGCACACGCGTGAAGATAACAGGCCCACGCACACAGACGCAGAAAGGTTCCATCTCAGATGCGTTGGAAATAGATGCGCGTTTAAGCAAACACAAAGTATGACAGTTCGTGCCGTGACACACTCCTCTAGACAGAAGGAATCACACATGGACAAATGGCTATACTGAGGCAGACATGAAAAACAACCACATAGAGCAAACACGTGTCTACATGCACGTATACATGTACTTTAGTACACAAACACACACACACACACACACACACACACACACACACACACACACACACACACACACACACACACACACACACACACACACACACACACACACACACACACACACACATGCTCTTTCGCACATGCTACTGACAGATGCCATCTTTACAGCATGTGTGTTGATCACCATATGCCAGCTATAAGACAGCACAGTATCTCTCTACATGTGCCCCACACACACACACACACACACACGCACACACGCACACACAGTATCTCTCTACATGTGCCCCACACACACACACACGCACACACGCACACACACACGCACACACGCACACACACACACACACACACACACACACACACACACACACACACACACACACACACACACACACACATACACACAAAGCCTTAATAAATATGACTAGTACAGTGAGATACTGTACAAAGCCTGACCACACTGGACCCCTGCACTCAAACACACGCACGCACTCAAACACACGCACGCACTCAAACACACGCACGCACACGCCCAAACCCAACATCAGACCACCACTTGCTTTATGCTTCGGACACACAATAACAACATCCTGAGTGTTCATTTAACTTAGAACATTTAAAGACTGGTCCTTTTTCACACTCAGAATGTTATTGGGCACTATTGAGCCTTCGCTGGCAGACTGGTGCTAGTATGGCTCTGCTATGGTCCAAAAGAGCCTTGGACACAGATAAAGCAATGCCAGTTCCCCATTGTTGGAGCAGTCCTTCAAATTGTCCGATGGACATTCAAAAGTAATGCCTGAAACGTCTGTGGTACAATTTGAGCTCCATTTCCAATTTTGCCAGTTTAGACTGCGCACCACACACATTTAGGCAAGCATAAGATTACAAGCACCAAGGCAGAAATGCAGACGCACAGACACTGGCAGACAAACAGACAGACAAACTGGACAGGAAGGCAGACAAAAAAAACAAGCATTTAGAGTAGACAGACAGGCAGGGAGACAGATAGGGTTTACTTCATGGGGAGTGTGAAACAGGCTTTCTCAAACCATCATCACTCCAACAACTCAGACAGGCTGAACTTTTTAAAGGAATAATCTAGGGCTGGGCGATACTACTTCAAATCAATATCAAGAATTTTTCCAACCTTGATTACGACTAATGAAAAATTTAGGTTTTCATGTTGATTCGTTGATATATATTAAGAAAAAATATATATATTGAAATAAAAACCTGCTTCTCGATTATTCGATTAAAGGACGACTTCACCCATTTTCAACCTATCTTCATTTAATTGGTCCTCTCTAATACTCTAATACTCTATACATAATATGGTACCATTTTTTTCCTACTCTGTCTGTGTCTCATATAGGACGGCTGTGGACAGTTCAGAAACCCGCCTACCAGTGACATCATCGTTAGGCAGGTTTTATTTTTTCAAACAAGTTTTTTTATTTCGATTAATATTA
Organism: Gymnoscopelus braueri; assembly: GCF_963280865.1. Classification (NCBI taxonomy): domain Eukaryota; kingdom Metazoa; phylum Chordata; class Actinopteri; order Myctophiformes; family Myctophidae; genus Gymnoscopelus; species Gymnoscopelus braueri. The sequence goes on from NC_137603.1 coordinate 44,120,498, forward strand.
AGCTGAGAACAATGGCTTCCATTATAGCATGCTAACGTTCCAGGAATAGGAAGCCTGCAGGGTGGGCGAGTTTCTTAACTGTCCACAGCCCTCATCTGAGACATAGACGAGGTAGACAAAAATGGTACCATATTATCATAGCCTTAGTGAGGACCAATTTTATATGATGACAGGTTATTGGTCAGTTATTGGTTCTAAATCGATTTCTATACATTTTTGGTTAATTGTCCAGCCCTAGAATAATCCTCTGTTCTCCTTCTGTTATTTCTCCATCTCTCCATCCTATTTCATCCTTTCTTTCTCTTACTCTCCTCCTGTGTACATTCAATCAAGCATCATTTCCAATTCCTTTATATTTTGTGCTCAACTCAATCATCCTATTTTCTACACCACCCCTGCATAGATTAAAGGCAGATCTCCACTCTAACCAACCAAAACACATATGAATTTAAACACAGTTTACATTCCCATAAAAGCGCTCAAACAGTCCAACTCAACATTCCCCACACACTCACTCACTCTAACCCTTCATGTGCGTACGTGCGCGCACACACACACACACACACACACACACCGACACACCGACACACACACACACACACACAGACACACGCACACGCACACGCACAAGCACACGCACACGCACACGCACGCACACGCACACACACACACACACACACACACACACTGGCATAAGCCAGGATGAGAGATGTGAGGATAACCGTTACAAAACTAACAGTGCTTAATGGCTTTCTTTTCTCTCCAGTTTCACTCTGGAGCCTCCTCTAGTTGTGTGCTTATAAACACTCCTTCCACTCTCCTCTCCTTCCTCTCCTCTCCTCTCCCCTCCCCTCCCCTCCCCTCCCCTCCTCTCCTCTCCTCTCCTCTCCTCTCCTCTCCTCTCCTCTCCTCTCCCCTCCCCTCCTCTCCTCTCCTCTCCTCTCCTCTCCTCTCCTCTCCTCTTCTCTTCTCTACTCCTCCTCCTCCTCCTCCTCCTCCTCCTCCTCCTCACTACTCTTGAGAGGGTTCCTTTCCAGGGCCAGCAGAGTGGTGGCTGACCTTTCACCCCTGCTTGCTAATTACAGCACCACAGCG
>NC_137603.1:44126592-44131592 GCF_963280865.1 Gymnoscopelus braueri
TTTTCAACTGCTGCCACACGCTGCTGCAGGCAAAGCTTGCTGTCGTGCTGCCATCACTACCCGCTGCTTTGCTTATCGCTATTATTATGCTTATTCATCTGATAATTATTGTCATCTGCTTGTATCAGAGAATTGACAGCTTTGCTGTTACCTCATGTGCCTATGAGTAGGCTGATGATATATGCACAAAATACTCTGCTTTCATGCAATCTTGGTGAAACAGAAAGTTTAAACTGGTTAGAAGAACTCCCACCAAGAAACGGAGATCGCAACCCAAACATTTAAAGAAGCCAAAGCGGCATCAGTTGCAAACATTTTAAGGTCAACTTAAGGTTTATCACACGGTGTTGACCACCGACCCCAGGTCAAAGTGCAGTCTCTGTTCCTGTCCATTAACGCCAAGTTTAACTGTATTCCATTTGTTGCAATAAATGGAAAGCTAATTTTTCAAAGATTTAAAGAAAAAATACCATAACTCTTTTTTACATTTTTTTTTTTCAATATCAATATTATATTATCAATAAAATGATAGTGTGTTGCCAATAATTAGTGAGCCCAATTGCAATATCCTTACAGCCCACAGGCTGAGAATGGCTGGTATGTACTGCACTCTCCTCTGCTTCTCTTTCACCTCTCCTCTCCTCTGCTCTCTGCTCTGCTCCTCTAGTCCCACAGTTCCCTTTGGGCTCATAGAAAGGCCAGCTTAACATTGTACCAAGTTGGCAACCACTCACTAAAGAGGGAGGTGAAAAGAAGAAGAAAAAAAAAACAGCCCTGTGTTTTCCCTAGAGCCTCTTCTCTCCCTCATCTCTGACCCCTCTCTCTCTCTCTCTCTCTCTCTCTGTCTCTCTCTCCCTCTCCCATCTCTCTCGTTCTCTCTCTCTCCATCTCCGTTTGATTCTGTCCTCTAAGCTGGCTGATGTGCGCCAGGGTCGGAGACCCTGGCTGAGTGGAACTCATTACAGAGTCCCTTCATTTCCATTCAGAGTGGGGCCCGCAGAGAGAGAGAGAGAGAGAGAGAGAGAGAGGGAGGGAGGGAGGGAGGGAGAGAGAGGGAGAGAGCACCGGGGCGACGAGGGAGCGGTCGCACAGGGAACAGGGCGAACACACCAAGTGAGACACCGCTTATGAAGAGTGACGGAAGACAGAAACAGCCTTTAATACCCCCACAGAGGAATTGGGGGGGGGGGGTGGGGCGGGAGTCGAGGGTGGGGAGTGGGCTACCACAGATAGAAAAGGAGAGAGGGAGGGGAGAGAAAGAGAGAGAGAGAGAGAGAGAGAGAGAGAGGGACAGAATAAGGAGGCCAAGGCAGAGTGGAAGGCAAGCTGTGGGGGCTGCCGCCCGGCTGACACAACAAGAAAGTCTTATTTAATAAACATGAGCTGGAGCCCGGTGCCATCCTCAGCCTCATCCACATCCACACAGCAGAGAGCTTATGCAGATGAGATCAGACCTAATGACTAAATGGAGTGGATGGAGGGAAATAAAAGAAAAGAAAAGAAAAGGAAGGAGAGATTAAAGTGGGAGTCGAAGAAAGAGAGAGAGAGAGAGAGAGGCGGGCGGGAGTAGTGTTTAAGTGTCTGTGATGAAGTGTAAACAGAGTGTTCTCTCCAGGCTGTGCAGAGGAACGCTGTGTTGAACACAGAAAGGGAGAGAGAGAGCAGGACACAGCTCTCTGCCAAGCCCCGCACTTACACAACTCTATAGGTTAACGCTACAGGATCAAGGCTGCAGCTCACACGGCCTTATTATGCGTGATTGATTTATACTGAAGTGTCATGCACAGAAAATAGTCAATCTACAAGCTCACAATGCATCGCGATGTGACACGCGTGAGCTTGTAGGTCCGCTAGTTTTGGCTCGCAATGCAACCACAATGGGATCTATCTCGCCCCTTATCTTGCAACTAATATATAAATCATGCTATGATCTCACCAGAATATGAACACATATGCACATAAACACAGTAAAATCCTCGTAGAGTGTAGAGTGTAAAAATTGACCCCAAATGGAACCTAATGGGCCCAAACCGTAACGGCCCCTTGTCAGAGTTCAATTAACAGAGGATTTGACTGTGCAGAGTAGAGGAGGAACGTTAAGGCATATTTGCATGCGTGCCACGTTCTCTGCCTTCGCCGCGTCTGGGTTCGGTCTACACACATGGTAATATTTGGGCATTTTCTGGTAATTCATTTGCACAGAGATATATCTGCGGGATATGCCGCTGCATATAAATACATTACCCACGAACGTGACCTCATAACCGGGTGTAACCTTGTATGTGGGACACGCCGTGCATGCTAATGTGCTCATTGAAAATGACACACATATATTAAATAAACGCGGCCGATGACAGCCTAGACAAACAGACTGGTGTTTGTTCAAGCATCTCATCAGGCAACAAGTCAACAAACAACATCAAGCTAATTCTCACCAATTACAGGGCAGAATCCGTGCATTCAGAGCACGCCATTACAGATGACTGCGCCCCGCTGGGCTGAAGGCAAAAAAGAGCTTTATAAAAGGCGAACGCAGATTGCAGACAGCCTTTGATGGCGTGCAAGGGAGATGGGTCCAGGCTGCTTTTTGGGTGGTGGGAGGTGGGGGTGGGCGAGAAAGCTGTTTACCTGGAACAGAGGATTATGGGAAACCTCCCTCTGGCATGTTGGAAGCAGTGGGGGTCTGAGAGGGTCGGACCCAAATCATTTTAGAGAACAGTCACACCTCTCACAGTCCATGAGCTACAGTAGCGGCTTCCTCTCTCACACTGTACACGCACGCACGCACTCACTCACACACGCACCCGCGCACACACACACACACACACCCACTGATTCTTCAACCCAGTAAATTTTCCAAGTTTAATCCAATTCACTCCATGGAAAATTCCCTTTGTGGTTAACAGAAAATGGCACAGTTAAGATTCTTTTTTAAATCTGAGCAAATATATTCAGCATAGACAATAACAAAAACAGTCACTGCCTGCACAGGAAATTGGTAATATTTAGCGATGCTACTAGTCTTATACTGTACCTAGAGAACATTATTAGCTATATTAGCCATTTTAATTAGCGTAAATAATTAGCATTATAATGTTTGGAAACATTAAAAGTACACATTGCTAATATTACTGGCCATCAAATATGCAAAAATAGCCTGCAAAGTTTGAGAACCATTGCTCTACACTACCTGTCAATAAAGGGTCCAAGAACGAAGTTTTCCCCAAAAATGAAATGCCCAAAATATGGATGCCAGGATGAAATGGTTACCAGACTATGTGCTTTGTGTATAGGGCAGGGGGATATACAGTACAGTCAGTGAGGTCAGTCAAGGTTTGGTCTTCAAACACTGTCCTCTACAACAGTACAAGTTTAAGGGATTTATTTTAGCTTCGCATCGATCAACATTTTCAGTTTGATGACTCAGGCAATTAACTAAGTACCACACGACAACACATGCTCACTCACAGCACGTGACAGCAAATCTCTCTCCAGTGCGTGTAGTAAATTCATTCTTCCTACCGGCCAGAGTGACGGATGGCCTCCATAATTTACTCACCAAAGACCACATTTACCCACATTTGTTATACTGGGTTCTGGTAGTAGTTTCACAACCATAAATGCAGTGCTGGCAGGTGTTAATTTGGGACCTTGAGTGAGCCACAAACATTCGTCCATTCTAAATAGTGCATTTACATTTTTATTGGGAAACGGTTAAAGACAGTTAAAGTTCTATTACTATATGTCATTTTCTTTAGTGAATACAATTTTATTTTGTCCAATCTGTATGGAAGAGTGTGTTAATGCAATATAAGTTATACAATTGGGGTGGTCGTATTTGCTCTCCCTGCTCTTCTATTGAGACGTTTAGATCCTGTGTCTAGGTTGGACACAACCTTTGACACGATGCTGTTTCTGGTTCGACACAAATTTTGAACTGAAGGCCACAATACTATTTCTCCCCTGAGCAAGCGGGGGCATCACTAATTTGTACACTCACGCATTGCATACTGCTTTATCAAATCTTTGCACCCCTCACTTTTCTTGCCTCCGGTCCAGATAGCGTGGGTGGACGATTCCTTCCATGAGCGTCTATTTTTATTTCCCGTTTAATTTTTCATTCGATTTTTATATGTGTTGTTGTACTGTAGCTGAACTGACACGTCTGATAGGAGCCGGTGCTCTGTGAGGTGTGCCTCAGTGTGAGTGTGAGTGAGAGTGCATGCGTCGTGCTGCGTTTAATTAGCCTGGGTGGCGCTCATGGTGGAGCTGTGGTCAGACACGACTGTGGAGCAGGTGGCCTCTGCGTCGGGGGGGTGGGGCCAACTGTCCACCCTCTGCACTGGCCCTGACCGCCACTGATGGGGGACAGTTGGCGTACCTGCCACCCCCTCCAGGCCCAAGGCACGCTGGATGGTAATCTTGAACAAAGGCCTTTTGCCGTGCCCTGCCCTGCTCGACCCCACACACTGTGGAAGGAGAAGAGAGGCCACTCTGTCCTCTAAATACAAGTGGCAGGAACAGGCGGTGGCTCTGCACTTGCTGCCTGGACTCAACGGGGGGATGCTGGTGAAGGACTGGGTCAGGAGCTGACAGTATTGTGGCCCAGAAAGAGAGAGAGACAGAGAGAGAGAAAGAGAGAGAGAGAGAGAGAGAGAGAAGGAAGGAAGGAGAGAGATAGTGGGTGAGTGCCAAGTGGCAGCAGTGCCCTCCCTGTGCCACCTGTCCTGGATAATATGAACCCTTCTCACTCCTCCTGTTGTCCCGATGCGGCGTGACACTGACTGACTGTCTGTCTGTCTGTCTGTCTGTGTGCCTGCCTTACCGATTATCAGCCTGTCTGTCTGTCTGTCTGTCTGTCTTCATTCTATCTTTCAGTTGCTCATTCATCTGGCATTTGGCCACCGCCTACCTGCACTTCCCCTGTTCACCTCTTCCATCACCAAACGTTTGCACCTCCGTCTATTTGTACCTCTGTGCCTCTGGGTTTGTTGCCATCT
>NC_137603.1:44136592-44147695 GCF_963280865.1 Gymnoscopelus braueri
AACACACACACAAACACACAAACACACACACAAACACACACAGCAAGACATAGAGGGGGGGGAACATTTTTAATTCTAAAGCCGGCGGTGCCTAATGCTTCATTTATATTCCCTCGTAAAACGGTGTTGTGCGCCAAAAATATCAGATGTACAAGGAGGCCACAACACCACCGTACGTCGAAGTATAAATCGTCGCTGTCGGGCAGAAACCTCTTATCTCCATATTTCGCATTTTTATGTTTTTTCCGTAAATGAATCACACAACTCTACAAGAGTGTCGCACAAAAGTAGAGAAAAACCTCATAACGCGACGCGTTGTGAGCTTGTAGATCGGCTATTTTCACTATTTTAAAAATGATTTTAAAATAATAATAAAAAAACTAATGGTTTTGGACATACAAGGTTTCCGCCCGACAGCAAGGAAATGGAGCTTTAACCCAGATTGATAACAGCACCACAACAAATCAGCCCATCCGAGCTCCCGTCTGCTGCTGACGGGAAGACAACAGCTCCATCAGCAGTGACGTTTGGATTGTTTCATTCTTTACCCTCCTAATTAATTTAGAATGCTTCTAATTTAGATGCCATTAACATTGTAGAGTGGCTGATTTAAGCTATTGCATAAATGAGCAGCTGAAGTCAGCCAGCAGGCTTTGACAGGAGGGATGAAGAATGCTAGACACCCCCTGCTGGACAACTAAAGTAGGACACCCTCAGTGCATCGTTTCCATAACCTCAATCTATACAAACCAGACCGGAGTTGTCTCTGTACTTGGTCCGCTCTTGTTTCCTTCTACATCTACACCAAATCTTTTCGCCAGAAATATCAGATCTACAAGCTTGTAGATCGGCTATTTCTGGCAAATTTTACCCCCAGAGTGCTGGGGTTCAAGTGGTTAAAAACATGCAGGAAACCAATTGGTTTGATTGGTGGATTGCTGGTGAGGAAATTGGTTAAGGCCAAAGTCAATGCTGATTTAGGCTCTGCTGCTCTCCTAAGACATCCAATCCAGTCCCTCAGGAGTCGAGCGGAGGCCAACACGCTAACACAAAGAAAGGGACAAAGTGGGGGGAAAGGGCTGAGCCTGCATTGTCAGTTTTCTGTTTGCGGTGTTTGTGTGAGTGAGTGTGTGTGTGTGTGTGTGTGTGTGTGTGTGTGTGTGTGTGTGTGTGTGTGTGTGTGTGTGTGTGTGTGTGTGTGTGTGTGTGTGTGTGTGTGTGTGTGTGCGTGCGTGCGTGCGTGCGTGCGTGCGTCCATGTGTGTCTGTGCATGATATAACAATGGGAAAAGAAGACACAATATGAACATAAGAACTGAAGCAACGATTTTTAGTATAAAAATGTCAGCATATGTGTGTGTGTGTGTGTGTGTGTGTGTGTGTGTGTGTGTGTGTGTGTGTGTGTGTGTGTGGGGGGGGGGGGGGGGGCGTGTGGGCGTACACGCACGTGCACACATGGGTATGCACGCACCAATTCCCGTGCATGTGTGTGCATTGTCTTATCATTTCCCCCTTTCCTCCCCTCCCTCGCTGACCCCTTCACCCACGCCGCCACCTCGACGCACAGCAACAATTGTCCCTTTGAGGCCATGGGCCCCTAGTGTCCCTAGGGGGAGAGCAAGAGGCTAGGGCCTGGAGGCCAGGCCGGTCTGATCCTGAGCTGAGCTAACAGGATTAGAGGAGCAAAGGGGGGAAGAGACGGGGGGAGCAGAGAACCTCCTCTGCCCGCAGTGCTGTCTCCATCTCCTGGGGAGGAGTGTTGACGCTCACCCCTAGCAGATGCTCTTACAGCTGTTCAGACGGCACACAGAGAACGGAAGGAGCACTCAGCTTAATATTGTGTGATTTATACTTGGCTGTGTGCTGCGATACGCAGTGAGCTCGTGGACCGGCTATTTCCGGCTGCAAGACGCCGGCACGACATAAAAGGATTGTTCACTCCCAGCACTTTAACTATAACGATAACTATATCGTTCACCATTGTCTACGTTTACAGTTGTGGTGTGGAATGACTTTTAAAACGATGTCTTTATAGTTATATAGTGGTAGTTATTAGTGCTTGGTGTGAACATGCCCTAAATCACTGAATTCTGGGGAGAACTCTTGCACAAAATAGCAGATCTATAAGTTCACAAAGCGCTGAGTTGCGACATTGTGAGCTTGTAGATCGCCTATTTTCAGCGAAGATATTTAATGTCGGAGAAAACTGAAAATACACTAGTATAGAGCCCTGAGGGACCCCGGTCAACCAACTTTGTAGTTTAAGTGTATGAATGGCTCTCAATGCATGGTCCAGACTGGAAAAACTGCTACTACTCCAGCTGCAAAGACTAGCAAGGAAACACTGTCTGCCGTCGCCCACAGTTGAGAGGAATTATTATTCTTGCCACTTCTGTTCTACGGAAGGTTTTGGAAAATTGCGATCAGTTAGCGGTCGCGTGTGTGGTCTGGCTGAAACGCGCGGAGATGGCGTATAGGCTTCCAGCGGTCTGCCGTGTCAGGCCAGCTGAAAGCAAATCAAACCACTTCAGACCAGTTTGCATATGGCTCTAACGACAGCTGGCTAAATCTCATTGGTCTAATGGAGTTAGGGGGGTCTCTGATCAGATCTATGTGATCTGGCAACAAGATTGACATCAGTGTGTGTAGTAGCTGTACAGTGTGCGATGTTCATGCCTGTGTGTGCATACACGCACGCTTGTGTGTGTGTCTGTCAGCGTGTATGTGAACACGATCAAACCCAGAGTGTAAATTAAATAAATTAACCCTTTGGATCTTACTGTGTATGTTTTGTGGTTCTGTGCTTGTGTCGTGAGCATGTGTTGATAAGAAGAATAAATATTTCTGTCACTTCTTTATTCTGCTTTTACCTGACCACCTTGATACATTCTGTGTAAACAATTGATTGAACAATTGACTGAGTAGCCACACAGGTGGGTGGAGTATTTTTTTGTCACGGGGGATGTCACTATAAATGACAGTGATCAGTCACGCCTGTGTATATAGCACTTGATGAAGCCAACACGGCGAAACGCGCCGTGCAGAAAAAATAATAAAAAATGAAGCATTAAGTGAGTCCTGTCCATCGTCATTGAAGTGTGCGGTCCCTTCCTGAGAGAAGCAGTGGGAGGTTTTCTGTCTTAAGAATAAATACCCCTTGTGATGCAGTGTGAAGAAAATGGTCTCGCTGTGATGATCAAGTTGAGAACGAAGACAGTAAAGCCATGCAATGCTTTAGACGGTTAGTGCAACTTATAAAGTGTGCGTGTGTGTGTGTGTGTGTGTGTGTGTGTGTGTGTGTGTGTGTGTGTGTGTCTGTGTGTGTGTGTGTGTGCTTGCGTGTTTGCGCGCACACATGCGCGCTCATGACTGTGCATCTGGCTGCCCAAACAGTAAGGTCCCGGAGTGACCCTACTTAGCTCTCATAATACACTCATATTCTCATTACCACCCAGCCTCTTGTGTCCACGTCCGTGTCCATTTGTGTGTGTCCATTTGTGTGTGTGTGTGTGTGTGTGTGTGTGTGTGTGTGTGTGTGTGTGTCATTCTGCCTCTCCTATTATGCAGTGTTTAAACATGAGAGAGCTCTTTGAGACATGAGAGAGCTGCATGAGGGGATCAAACAAGCTCACCCGCGCACACATACACACACACACACACACACACACACACACACGCACACACACGCACACGCACCGCACGCACACACACTACACACACAAACAAACACGGTCTCACTCAAACACACAAGCACATGCACGCCCCCACGTGAATGCTCACACACAAGAATGCTGTACACACCCCCCACTGCTCTGATTAATAAAGGTCAATTAGCAATTATAATTTCCATATTTAATCAGCCCCCTGTGGCGCTACACTGTGGCCTGAGCTCTGATGACTAGCTCTCTCTTCTTCCAACCTCTCTCTCTCTCTCTCTCTCTCTCTCTCTCTCTCTCCGTCACAATCCCCTTCTCTTTCGCTATCTCCCGCTCTCCCTTTGTCTCTCACTATCCTACCTCTTCCACTCTCCGTTCCTACTCGGATGTTTGGCTCTCTTTTATCTATGCCTCTCCTCCTCTCCTCTTATTTTACCATACTGTATGACAGCCTTGGGTCCCTGCACAGTAAAATCCTCAGTGTTGGTTTGACTCTAACACTGTAAATAAAATGGACCTATTGGGTACAAATTGTTACAGTCTCAGAGTTCAGTTAACACTGAGGATTTTGCTGTGTGCCTCCCTCCCTCCCTCCTTCTCTTCCGGCCCCTCCCTACGCCTGTCATCACCCTATCCTCCCCTCCCCACCTCCTCTCTCTCTCTCTCTCTCTCTCTCTCTCTCTCTCTCTCTCTCTCTCTCTCTCTCTCTCTCTCTCCTCTCTCTCTCTCTCTCTCTCTCTCTCTCTCTCTCTCTCTCTCTGATGAATGCCTCCCCTCATTAATCTTGATGCGTCTCCTCTCACTGTGTTCTTCCACAGGCCTTCAAACCTCTCGCTAATTGCAATTAATCACTGAGGGAAACAGATGCTGGGAACAAAGGCAACCTGGGGGAGCATGAGTCCCCTCACTCTCACACACACACACACACACACACACACACACACACACACACACACACACACACACACACACACACACACACACACACACACACACACACACACACACACACACACACACACACGGGTGTATGTACAGTACGTGTGCATGAATTTGTAGTGCAGGGCAGGGGTTTGATGAAGCTGTCAGTCAGGGTGCCACACAGAAGTTGAGTCCCTGCAGGGTTCTGACACCAACTCTTGACTCTGTGCGCGTGTGTGTGTGTGTGTGTGTGTGTGTGTGTGTGTGTGTGTGTGTGTGTGAGAGAGAGAGAGAGAGAGAGAGAGAAGAGAGAGAGAGAGAGAGAGAGAGAGAGAGAGAGAGAGAGAGAGAGAAAGGCAGAGAGCGCGTGCATGCGTGTTTGTGAATGTGTCATATCTCACATGTATACCTGACCCAGACACAGCTCTTACCAGCGTCTGTCAACCCCCACTTTGTGCTGATGACAATGAGAAGTAGTGGAAAACACAAAGACCTGGCTGAGTGGACATGCAGCCTCTCATCTTTATCGGGTCTGGGTGATTGTTTACACACAGTCAAATCCATAGTGCTTTGTTAATCCTAAGTGATACAGTTTCACCCAGCTGCTGGCTGCTCAGATGGTCATGATGAGGGCGCTGTTGTTGGGGGATAAGTGCCTTGCTCAGGGACATCTTCGACACTTCGACAAGGGTGTGCCGGGTGGCGAAACTTGTGATTACCAGACAGCCATTCCACTCAGTTATGGCAAAAGAGGATTACAAATATTACTAACACAACTGTGGAGGTAGTATTTGGTCTTGTGGTTGTGTATGACCACTACTGGTAGAAGGTGGTACTGCTTGAAGGTCAAAATGCTATATAAATGGTGCATTTATATTGCGCCTTCATCCAAGGCGCTTTACAATGTGCATTACATTCACCCATTGACACACCGACGGTGGAGGAAACCATGCAAGGCACCAACCTGCTCATTGGGAGCAATTAGGGGTTCAGTGTATTGCTCAAGGACACTTAAACTCTGGGGGAGCCCGGAATCGAACTGCGTTCCAAGCGGCCAAGCGGTCGCTCTACCGAGAGTTATAAAATCACTATGGATTTTACAGTGCAGGCGAGTGTCTTCTACTCCCAACACCACTCCAGTCATCTGTTTCCCCTCAATGGTGTCTGGACTCGTTAGGGAAGCGGCAGGGAAAAATCACAACTCGCCACGTGTGTTTACATCCACTTCATGATGTTTACGCCAACACAGCAATGCGGCTGAACCCCGCACAGTTATTTTTCTTCCACCTGTGGAGAATAATCAGTCTTTTTTTCTAACCCCGTCTTTGCGATGTGGTGTGACACGTTGTGAGCTTGCAGATTGGCTATTTTCACTATTCACTGTACAAAGAAGTATAGGGCTTAAAGCTAAATTACACTTTGGTGGTATAGTTAATTGCAATGTTGTAACTCCAAATATTTGCCAGATATCGTCAACAGTTACTCCATTGATGAAAAATGTATTATCCTAAAGAGCCTCCCCAGTTACAGTGAAATAGGTCCGGATCTTCAGTTGTAAAGTACATGTTTGTTTATGTGCTAAAAGAGTGACCTGTTGTACTGTGCAATGTCACAAGGGAGGCTATTTTAGATGATCAATTTCGAATCAACGGAGCAACTATTGAGCAAATCTCGCCAATATTTGGAGTTTTATCATATTAAGGTATGATAAAACCCAAACCTCTATCAAAGTGTAATTTTGCTTCAAGTGCTATTTCTTTTTGATAACAGCTCAGACAGAAGAGAAGAACATGCAATACTGTATGTTTCATAGGACTAAAGAGTGCCCACATGTACATGTGCAAGAAACAGTAAATGCACACACAGGAAGTGTACACACACACTTAACACTACGGGGCGCACAAGCAATCAGAGAAAGAGAGAGAGAGAGGGGGGTTTGTAATAAAAGCATTGCGTATGGCAGTGTTATCCATCATAGCTATCTCCATCACTTATCAGCCACAAGGAGACTCCTCCAACATGCACACACACACACTTGAAACAAAATGGAGGAGGGATGAAAGGAAACAACAAGCTATCTATTCCACTGTGCATGCGCAGTTGCGCACAGCGCGTACGCACGCACACACACACGAGCACGCACACGCACACGCACACGCACTCATACACACACACACACACACACACACACACTCAACACCCAGATGACACTGGTGAAAAAAAATCCATCAAATTAACAGTGGGAGGTGACGTGTGCAGAAGAGGCACAAGTCGTTGTGTGGTGTTTTTACTAGAAGTCCCTTCTGTTCCAAATCCCCTCTACGCCAGAGAGAGAGAGAGAGAGAGGAGAGTGAGAGAGAGAGAGAGAGAGAGAGAGAGAGAGAGAGAGAGAGAGAGAGAGAGAGAGATAAGGGCCCACAGCGACCTCCTGGTCCATGGCAGAGCAGTGGATCATTCTAAGTAGCTTTGTGTCTCTGCATATCAGAGGACAGAGGGACAATAATGAAATCAGCGCCGCCTTGTTGCCGATCTGATACGTACACCAGGATGAAAGCAGGATGGTGACCCCCACACGACCCCTGAGACATGCACCACCAGGCTCCCAGCTCCACACATCTGATAGAGCAGCAGGAGGAGAGAGAGAGAGAGGAGGCGAGGGGAGTGGAAGATGGAGCAGGAGGAGGTGGAGTGAGGAGGAGCATAGCGCCTCATAAATTGCTGAGGAGATATGAAGCAGGTGGTGTGTTAGTGGGAGTCTGGGAGCAGCAGTCCATTTGTTTTTTATTAGAATATATATATTTTTTTTTACTATCAATGGGATGAACCCTCTGCTCAGTAAAATCCTCAGTGTTTCTTCCATTTAACTTTGAAGAGGTTTATTTTTTTTAATAATGGACTAATGGTGCATCCAAGTGTCAGCTACTGATCACTTCAACACTCTAATACAGGGGGTTCCAACCTTTTTCAGCTCGAGACCCAAAAAATAAATTTGGTGTCCCAAACCCGGGACCCACAATAATAGGCCTATACATTATGAATGAATCACTTAAGCCCTATTAATAAACAATTGCGAAAATAGCAGATCTACAAATTCACAAGGTGTCGTATTGTGGCGCTGTGAGCTTGTAGATCTGCTCTTTCCACTTAAATGAACACTTTTGAAAATGTCTGAAACATTTTAGACATTACGTTTTAACATTTTACCATAAAATCGGGTGTGAGACCCAAACACTGCTCTAACACAGCTAAGGTGTGGGGGGCCCTCTCACATCCAGGATACCGCACGCACTCCGTACCTGACGACAACCCCCCAAATACAAAGACAAAACAAGAAACAAACGCCTCCCACTTCACCCCCCCCCACGACGGTTCCCTTACATTGGGCACAACTCATCTTTTATTCATTTATTGTACCCCCCCCTCATGCACACACACACACACACACACACACACACACACACACACACACACACACACACACACACACACACACACACACACACACACACACACACACACACACACACACACACCACACACACACACACACACACACACACACACACACCATCCCGTGAGTCCATCGCTCCCGCACGCAAGAAATCGCTGCACTTAACCCATTACGCTCAGCAGCGCTCCAGGAAGCGCTGGCTCCCTCCCCGGGATAAATTATTAACTTCCTCCTCGTTCCGCCATTTATCACCCAGCCTCTGCGAAGCAGAACGGGAGGACCATCGCTCATATCCATGGCAACAAGGGCCCGCTCTGCAGCGGTCGGATGCTGCCGGCGATGAGGGGAGGAACGAGAGGAAGACGAGGAGGAAGAGCTGAGGCAACTAATAGCTGTTTCTTTTTTTTCCTTCTATCAGCCTCTCCATTGTTACCGTACCGGGCGGACTGTTCTCCTCTCTCATCCTTTCTGCATCATTCTGCTCCTCCTCACCTACACTGTAGGCCTGCAACAGCCCATACTAAGTACTAATCGATTGAAATCATAAAACTATTAAAAATACCAAAAGTATCAGATCTACTAGCTCAGTATAGAACAGTTAATTGTTCACGATGATTCGTTGATATATTAATATAGGCTTATATGCTTCCCCTCGATTATTCAATTAATTAATTAAAAGAGTAATGGAATAGCGATCGAATAATCCCTAAGAAATAGTCGATAGTCGCAGCCCTTAACTCACCTCTCCTTATCTGCGAGCATCTCAGCTCCCCTTATCACTGCGTTCTACATCAGTTGAAACCTGCATCGCCTCATCGGCCTCTCACTCTCTTCCTCCGCTCCTGCGCTCGCATCATCCGGCCCTCAGCTCCACTTGGAGAGCGGGAAGGAAGGGGGGGGGGGGGGGGCAGTATGGGTAATTGGATCAGCGCTTTTTCCCCCTCTGGTCTCCATGGAGATGAATCATACAGTCAGGGTGACAGTTTGAGCCTTAGTGCCAAGTGGTAACCTAATCAGAGCCGCAGCGCTGGTACATAACCTAATAATACTGCTGTGAACCCGCCGTGACCCAATCTCCCCGTGCACACTAGCGCTTACAGAGGTGAGGAGCAGACCTGGCTGGTTAAACACTTCAGGTGACTGTGTGTGTGTGTGTGTGTGTGTGTGTGTGTGTGTGTGTGTGTGTGTGTGTGTGTGTGTGTGTGTGTGTGTGTGTGTGTGTGTATGTGTGTGTACTTGAATGACTATATTTGTGAGGGCCAATTGTCCCCACACAAGTATAGCAGAATTTGAGATATAGACATTGCGACGACCATTTTCCTGGTCCTTACAAGAGAATGGTGGTTTTATGGTAAAAAGTTTTTTAGAGTCACTGCCATTGACGAATATATTCGCCATTTCAATCCAAGGCTCAGAGCGCCAATGAAGTATCGTTCGTCATTTGGTGTTTTCAGTGGTTTACGATAGAGGGCGCTCTTCTCCGCAACCTGTGAGTGATCCTTGCAGTTCCGAAGAAGATTACACCCGGAAATCACATGATCACATCATTTCAAGACGGTTTAGTTTAATATTAAAGGATTTATAAAAATTATCTGCTTTCTGTTGCTTTTTGGCGAAAACAAGCTACTTCAACTGCCAATAACTATGTGTGGAGCGAAATATTCGATGGTTCTCGAAAGGTTAGTAAAAGCGCTCTAAAAAACGTTGGCAAAGTCAGCAATAGACAATGTTTTAACTCTGGCAGTTAATGAAAAGATTCAGGTTGGGGTTAGGATTAGACCTGATTTATACTTAGATGCAGCCTATCTACAAGCTCACAACACGTCGCAGTGTGAAGTGTTGTGATCTTGTACAGTAGATCAGCTATAGCTTTAGGGTTAGTTCACTAGGCAAAGAAACACACCTTTATGGAAAGTTTAGGGTATTTATTGAATACATAGAAGGTAATGGAGGGAAGTGAAAAGGGGTTCCGGGGAGGGTCGCCGACCCTGGAGTCTTTGGGGAGGAGGTCGTTAGCGTAGTCAGCACAGTACACGTGGACGGCCGATGGCGTAGTCAGCACGGCACTCATGGACCGATACGAAACGTTATGAGCTTGAGTACGGATGTACGAAAGCGAATAAGGGGCTTCTGGGTAGTTCTGACAAGGTATAAATAGCGCCAGGTAGATTGGTAAAGGGGCGGAGTAAAGGTGTGTATCCCCGCCTCCTGAACATCTGTTGTTCCAACGCCATAAGTCAAAAGGCAAAAAAAAGTTCATAAAATCAACATCCTAACTTTTTTATGTCCTCACAAGTATTGCAATACTGTGTGTGTGTGTGTGTGTGTGTGTGTGTGTGTGTGTGTGTGTGTGTGTGTGTGTGTGTGTGTGTGTGTGTGTGTGTGTGTGTGAGTGAGTGAGTGAGTGAGTGAGTGAGCGTGAGCGTGTGTGTGTGTATCTGAGCACATGCATACAGTACATGGCCATCGCAGATGTCCTAATTCGCTAGCAAACGTAGCTCATGAATAATTAAACATAAAATGCAAATTCCCTCCTTTGATCATTTGCATTCAAGTCTAACAGCATTAATTAATCAAACAAACCTTTTTCTTATTCTCAGAGGAACTGGGAATTAAAACGCACCACCAGCAATCAAAACATGCAAAAAACGCAACCGAGCATGCACACACATACATAAGTGGGCAAACACATGTGCAAATGTGCTAATCATAACGTTTAGGGACTCCTGAAGCATGACGCTAGTACACCCTGAACAAACCAGTGGACATGCAACTCTCTTAAGAGGGATTAGTCTATGAACTTTGAATTTCACCTAATATATTATACTGCAATTACTTTCCACAAAAAACAAAACATGCAGTGAGCCATCGTAGACTTTGGAGGGACCCAGGGGCAAGTGTTTGTGTGTGTTTGTGTGTGTGTGTGTGTGTGTGTATTTTTGTATGTGTGCGTGCGTGTGCAGGAGCACAATGTGCCGTTATTGTGTCCCGTGGGTTTTGCGACATGCCCTTTACCAGATACAGGTGTTGTTGTCTGCCTGCTGACATAGGCATGCATGTATGCCCGCGTGCGCGC
>NC_137603.1:44147895-44167895 GCF_963280865.1 Gymnoscopelus braueri
ACCCACTGCTGAGATGCGCCAGTAGCCTGACCTTCCTGCTACCCCTGCCCTCACACAGGGGGGCCAGCCCTCTCCTTGCTGGGTAATCCCTTGGTCCAGCAGGCATACCACATTAAAAACTATATTCACATGCTGTATTACACACGTGCAGGATCCCTGTGTATGGCATTGATTCACAAAACGTTTAATTTCAAGGACCCCCGTAACTTTGAGAGGGTACAAATGTATCCTCTCAGAGTTTGGAACCCCCCCCCCCCACCCAAGGAACCCTGAGTTTCCCTGGACTCCACTTCGAGAACTACTGCTGTATTGCATTCTGTAACACGCTTTGAATACCAGATGAAAACAATTCAAGGACATCTTCAGCCATTTTCAACCTTTGCTCATGATAATATGGTAACATTTTTGTCTACCCGGTCTGTGTCTCAGAGGAGGGCTGTGGACAGTTCAGAAAGCCGCCTACCAGTGACTACATCGATGGGGAATCCAAGCTAATAGAAACTGCACGCTTTCTATTCCTGTAAAGTATTCTGCAAATAACCGCCATCAGATATAAAATTCCCTTGCCTTAATAATCCCCTCATGAGGACTGATGATGTATGTATCAATATATGCCATACAAAGCATCATATTTGAAAACAAAAAGTTAATCTAAGGAACAATTGTGTACTTGAAACATGTACTTTTTGAATTTGAAAAAAAAAAAAAACTTGCCTAACGATGATGTCACTGGTAGGCGGGTTTCTGAACTGTCCACAGCCCTCCTCTGAGACACAGACCTAGTAAAAAGTAAATGGTACCATATTATCATGAGCATTAGTGAGGACCAGTATGAAGATAGGTTGAAAATGGGTGAAGTCGTCCTTTAAAGGGCCATAACAAAGAGAGGATTATAACTTGCAGCACAAACATTAGTATGGATGATGATGACCCCAGCCTGCTTATCTGTGGCCAAGTACTGACTCACTCGTTGGCTGCGGAGCTATAGGTCCCTCTGTGTCTGACTCCACCAAACCACAGGCAGTCACTAAATCAAACCCTACCAGAGGGAGAGAGAGGGGGTGGGGAGAGAGAGAGAGAGAGAGAGAGAGAGAGAGAGAGAGAGAGAGAGAGAGAAGAGAGAGAGAGAGAGAGAGGAGAGAGAAGAGAGAGAGAGAGAGAGAGAGAGAGAGAGAGAGAGAGGGAGAGAGAGAGAGGGGGGAGAGAGAGAGAGAAAGAGAGAGAGAGAGAAGAAGGGGGGGGAGAGAGAGCGAGAGAGACAGACAGACAGACAGAGAGGAGTAACTGTCTGTCTGTCTGTCACACAGTGAGAGGAATGTGTTGGAAAGGGTACAACTCAACCAGGAGTGACCACCAATAATGTCAGTGTGACCAGAAGAGAATTCTGATTCAAAGGCTGGGTCATAGACATATACACACACACGTATATAAAAAAAAACACACGTGAAACTGCATGTGTGTGCACACGCACTCACACACACAAACGCAAGCACAGAGCACACAGTGAGTGATTGAGCTGGGGCATAACCCCCGTGCCCACGCTGTGTGGGGCTAATAACCCTGGCACGGTGCCAAACCCACTGTCTCCTGACTAATTCTCCACAGTGCCCGCCAGCCCTGGCGCCACTCTGCACAACACAGCTCTGCTTCTGCACAGCTCTGTGATCTTTACATTACTGCATGACTCACACACACTGCAGCTACACACACACGCAACCATTTAACTCACTGGCCTCTGACGTGACACACACAAAAAAAAATTATATGTGCTGGAACAAAGAAATAAAATATGAATACTGTGAATTAATAGCTAGTTGCATAGAGAATGTGCTCTCTCTCTCTCTCTCTCACCCTCCTCTCTCTCTCTCTCACTCAGTCATCCCCCCCCCCCTCTCTCTCTCTCTCCGCTCAGCTGGAAAAAGAGGGCAGTGAGGTGGCACTCTGCCAAGCGTATACTGCCAAGAGACTCAGTATACTGCCTGCCCGCATGCCCGCCCAGGTCTCCAGTGGCATTTTAATCGCGCGCACACCACACACACACACACACACACACACACACACACATCAACACACACACACACACACACACACACACACACACACACACACACACACACAACACACACACACACACACACACACACACACACACACAAGCTCTGCTTCATGGAGGGGCGATGGCAAGCTTGTCCCTGTCATTCAATGTGAGCCCACCCTCCTGCCACATCTCCAGTGAAGGGAAAAGAGAGAGAGAGAAAGAGAGAGAGAGAGAGAGAGATGAGAGAGAGAGAGAGAGAGAGAGAGAGAGAGTGAGGAGAGAGAGAGAGAGAGAGAGAGAGGAGATGAGAGGGGAGCAAAGGGGAAAGAGAGCATAGCAAGCAGTGGCATTCCTCTCCGTTCTTCTCGTTCTCTACCCGTCCCCCCGTTCCCGTCCCCCCGCCCCCCGGTCCCCCCATCTGCCTTTCAAAACACATCTCGAGCCAACGTTCTGTTCATTGTCTCTTCCCAACACTCTCCTCATCCCTTATCCTCCTCTCACTGCCCCCCCCCTCCCCGCACTCCTGTCATCTACCAGCCCTTCCTGCACACTCTGCTCCCTCTCATCCCTCTTTTCTTTCCTTTCCTTTCCTTTCGTCTCATCTCCTTTTCTTTCCACCTGCTGTTGGGTCTAGAGATGGTGGGGGAATGGCTGAGCATCGCTGTAACCACTAGACAGACAGGCCCTCACTCTGTGTGTGTGTGTGTGTGTGTGTGTGTGTGTGTGTGTGTGTGTGTGTGTGTGTGTGTGTGTGTGTGTGTGTGTGTGTGTGTGTGTGTGTGTGTGTGTGTGTGTGTGTGTGTTTCAATGTATAGATTATAGTACAGATTACTGTATGTAAAAAAATAAGAGTGTCTGCTAAATGCCTAAGTTGTAAATTGTAAATTGTGTGTGCACTCGTGCTTCAGTTCATGTTCATAAAACTTCGTCGTACGACAAACAGCCGTGAGCTTATCTCCTATTTGAAATGTTGAAATGTTGAAAATGCTTTTGTAAACGTTTTGCAAACTGTCACCTATAATGACCCTAATTATAGACACCAGGTTTAAAGTGATTAACTTCAAGTCAACACACTTGCATCACACATCAGTTTTTCTTCATGTTTGGGCTTAAGGCATTGAGCCTCTGCAAGGAAATTATGTTGGTGAGATCCAGATTATTGGGATCGGTGCCCCCCCCTCCCACTGACCCGCCCCACCTAGGGGTGCAACAGTTAATAACACTAATCGATTTAACCCATTAGAATTTGTTAATAGCTAACAAATTAAAAAGCAACAATAAACAACAAACCTGTTTCTCGATTACTCGATTAATGGAAAAAGTAAACAACAGGATAATCGCTAAGAAAAGAATGGATAATGGCAGCCACCCCCACCACCCACATCATCGTCCTCACTCATCTAAAGCCCCCCTACCCCCTCCCCCCATCATCGTCCTCCTCATCAGCCACCCCCCCAACATCATCCTCCTCATCACCCCCCCCCCCCCCTCCATGGTCCTCCTCCTGGCGAAGTGGAACAGTAATCATATGGACCTGGCCAGCAGCCAGTACAGAGCCAGGTCCAGCTGTGCTGCTGTAATCAAAACACACTCACAACTCATCTCATGACAGTCACTTCATCAGCAGGCAGAAGGCACGGACGCACACACACACACACACACACACACAAAGCCTCGTGGCTGCACACACACACACACACACACACACACACACACACACACACACACACACACACACACACACACACACACACACACACACACACACACACACACACACACACACACACACACACACACACACACACACCTCTTATGCATCTGCTCCCCACTGGGGGAAGATGGATAGCAGAGGGGTTTCACGATGGAGGAATAAGGGAGTGGGGGGGAGGATGCATGACAAAAAAGGAATATATATGAGAACAGGGGGATAGTAGAACAGAGAGATACTAGGGAGAGATACTGTCGGACAGCGATATACAAAACACATTAGAGACCGTTTCCTCGTTTTACCGTATAATCTCCTCCACAAGTCTCCCTCGTGTCTACTCCGCTCCATCCAGATGTCTGAGCCCACGGTACAACGGCAAAGGCGTCTCCGTGTGTCCCGCGGCGCTATAGCTCTCCTCAAAGGGATTCTGGCGCGGCGTTGAGAAGTGGGACCAACTGTTGATGGATGCAAACCGCTCGGCGAACGCGTTCACATGCCAACAAGTTTGGACTTGTGGTCTGTGAGCCTGATGTCACTTCCTCCGCAACTCAGACCTGTTTCCTGTCTGATAGGGGCTCTCTGCCTCTTGACAGGTTCTTTGTTGTTGTTTTCACTCTTGGAGGGAGGGATGATACTTTTGTTCTTTTATTGTTATGTTCTACCCTGAAACAAGTCTCATTTTGACATATTCATTTTTTCTGTCTCTGACACTCACACACATGCACACGCAACTGCAATATTAGGTCATTTACTCTCTTTACAGTAAAATCCTCAGCGTTCATTTATCCATTTGTAACTCTGGGACTGTAGAAATGGAACCAAATCTCCATCTCACATAGTTAAAGGATCACTTCACCCGTTTTTAACCTATCTTCATATAATTGGTCCTCGCTAATGCCCAATATAAGACCAACTATCATTATACTCACTCTTTGTCTCGGAGGAGGGCGGTGGACAGTTCAGACACCTGCCTACCAGTGACATCATCGAAAGGCAGGTTTGGGCATTTCAAACAAGATTTCTTATTAAACTTTGTATTTAAATTTGTATTAATGCAAGAACAATGGCATCTATTTCTTACTGCTAACTTTCCAGAAAGAGAAAGGATGTAGTTTCTATTAGCTTGGAATCCCCATTGATGATGTCATTAGTGAGACGCTGAGTGAGTAGACAGAAATGGTGCCATATTATAATGAGCATTAGTGAGGACCAATTATATGAAGATAAGATTGAAAATGAGTGAAGCGCTCCTTCAGTGCAGAATTATGCTGTTACTGCACTCTCTACAATCTATTTCTTGCGATCTCATTGCATCTATCTCTGTCTCACATAGACGTTTTAGTTTCAAGGATTTTATGGTGTGGCTCTGCAGTCTAGCCATCTATAAGAGGGTCTGTCTGTCCGTCTGTCAGTCTGTCGGTCTGTGTGTGTCGGTCTGTGTTTCCGTAGCTAATATATCACAAACCACTGGACTGATCAGCGCCAAATCTCTGATGTAATCTCTGTTGAAGTACTTCCGCTATTACTTATCACATAGGTTTTATACCATTATAAATATGTAACTTTTAATGGAAGTTTATAATGGAAGTCAAAGGGGCCAAGATTGGGCCCCTATAGATCTAAATGTCATATAATGCTTTTAAAAAACAGCTTGTGGTAGTAGAAACCATACTATAGCTGTGAGCACTCCATGTTTTAAGCCACAAGTATGCATGCATATCTGTATGCACACCCGCACCTACAGCGCATGTGCGCACAACGCACATACTGTACAGTACATGCACGCACGCACACCTAAACAAACACACACACACACACACACACACACACACACACACACACACACACACACACACACACACACACACACACACACACACACACACACACACACACACACACACACACACACACACACACACACGGCTGTGTGAAGAAGTAGATAGCACACACAGTAGCTGCAGATAACGGGAACAGTTTCAACATGTAGCAGCAGCTATCTCAAACAAGCACCGCTTCCTGCCAGGTGATACTGTACTGGTGATATACTGGTGACACACTGGTGAACTATGGGGGAGCTCTTACACCAACAGTACATTACGCCTACGTATATAAAGACTGAAATCTGCCTGTGTTGCGTGTGTCCTCTTATGCATTGCTCTGTGCAAACACTGCAGTCGTGTCTTGTGTCACGTTTCACCCAGAGCGGAGGAAATGGGCCATGTCATGTCGAGTGTTAGGCGCGGTGGCACACGCATGATCGAGAACACTTAAATAACTCATGAATCCGCCCCTCTCTCCTGTTTTCCACCCACACTACACCACTGGACCTGGAGGGAGGGGGGGGGGGGGGTATTTCGCACAAAGTATGAGTCCATTTGTGTGTGCGCAGTGTGTGTGTTTGTGTGTGTGTGTGTGTGTGTGTGTGTGTGTGTGTGTGTGTGTGTGTGTGTGTGTGGGTGTGTGTGTGTGTGTGTGGTGCTGTTGAGTTGATGGGACAGATAGAGATGAGTTTCTGTAAATGACAGGGGGGCCCTTACGGCTAAACAACAGAAATAGAACGAGAGAGAGAGAGAGAGAGAGAGAGAGAGAGAGAGAGAGAGAGAGAGAGAGAGAACCTGAACAGGAGGGAGCAGTGAAGAGGAGGGGTGGGAGAGGAAGCACAAAAAGAATAATGGGATAGAGTGAGAAAGGACCGACGCAAAGAGGCAAAGAAAGTCATCGGTGTGTGTGCGCGCGCGCGCGTGTGTGTGTGTGTGTGTGTGTGTGTGTGTGTGTGTGTGTGTGTGTGTGTGTGTGTGTGTGTGTGTGTGTGTGTGTGTGTGTGTGTCCGAGTGTGAAAGAGAGAACTAGAGAGATGACAGGAAGAGAGAGAGAGCTAGAGAGAGAGAGAGAGAGAGAGAGAAAGTGAAAGGGCAAAGTCTATACATTGATAAGAGGAGACAGGAGCACTTTCCACATAAACGCACAGAGGCTACTGATGGCCTCCCTCAGGGCGCGCGCACACACACACACACACACACACACACACACACACACACACACACACACACACACACACACACACACACACACACACACACACACACACACACACACACACACACACACACACACACACACACACACACACACACACACACGAGGAGTAGGATGGTTACCCACACCGGCTCCTCACTGGCAGGAGAGCCAGTAGGGTACAACAGCAGCGACAAACCATATAAATTATTATTTGGCATGGCAACTAAATTGATAGAAGAAAACTGGGCTAAGAATTATTGTCTTCTCTGAATTAAAAGTGACAGTGGTGCAGACAACAGACAGCAGGTCTGCATCATCTATAATCCATTGGCCTGTGTTGGGGGCCACAGGGTGTTAAACGGCCCCTATTGGTCACTCAGTAATTAGGCAATAATACAAATGTAGCTCATTGGCTCCCAAACGCTGTTACATTTTCAGACTCTCAGAGTAAAAAGAATAAAACCCACACACTCATGTGCTCCAATACAATGTATTCGACGACGCCCGAGCTGTGAGCTTGTATATCTGCTATTTTTGAACATTCAATGTCTTTAAGAATCGTGAAAGTGTGAGAACTGATTTAGAAGGCATTTGTAGAATCGGCCTCAGGTCTTAATGGGATAAATAAACACTGAGGACTTTACTGTGTATTTGCAGAGTGCACACAAGGGCTCAAAATTGTCTACCAGATCCATCAGACCACACCAGACGCCATCATGCATCCGCGTGTGATGTAGATGAACGGATGAATCGGCGCTGACAGCTAGTCCCACTCTGTGACTGTCATCCTGTCTCTGATGGCGGCGTAATTAAGATGTATCCTGTCAACTGGACAGGAACGAGAACGGGAAGCTTTTGTCTGATTGGTCGAAGCAGATACACAGTAAAATCCCCTCGTTTTAAAATGGATACATAAACACTGAGGATCTCACCGTGCAGGGCCATCCCTCTCTGATGTGTAGGCTGCATAGTGACGGGGTGACCAACGAGTCCAATTAAAGCTGTTGGAGGGATGTTTACCATACAGATGAAACGGGATGACTGGGTGTCTGCGGGCCCGCACGCACATGTGTGTGACTGTGTGTGACTGTGTGTGTGTGTGTGTGTGTGTGCGCGCGCGCGTGCACGCGTGTTTGCAGTGTGCATAATGCGAGTGAGAGGGAATGAGACAGCGAGGGGGGTTGCATACATGTGCTTGACTGTGCATCTATTTTTAATGCATGCCACGCATCATGTTGTACATAGGTATATGTACGTGTGATTGTGTGTGTGTGTGTGTGTGTGTGTGGTGCCGGCAGTGACAGGCTTGTGGGCCAGTGTAAGGCTTGCCGGAGAGCGTCGGAGAGGATTAAAGCAGCAGCTCTGGAACAACAATGAGAGGAGAGCAGATGAAAGCGAGCGAGCGATCCCCTGGACATTTGCAAAACAAACTGCGAGGAAAATTGTTATCATCCCCTGCACCGAGGCTGACTGTAGCCTCGAGATGTAAAACACACACAGGGGGACTGACTGAGATACAGTAAAGTGGGTGATAATATAAGATGGAGAAGGGGACTGAGGTGGGAGCGGGAGCGACTGACAAAGACAAGTTGATGCACAATAATATTTGTAATTCAATTTAACTCTGAGAGTTTAAAAACAGACGCTTACGGGCAACTCGGCAAAGCATTTCCATAGGCTGTTGGTGTCTGGGTTTCTGCATCTATAATTCTGGCCCTGATCTCAGAGTGGTCCCCTCCAGGGCCTCAAGATACTGCAGCTTCCTGTCTTACCACACGCCAGGGTCACAGGGGGCATCTCACGCAGGGAACAGCGAGGAAGCGGGAGATAAGGAGAAACACATTCTCTGGGTTGGTGTACTTTGAAGAGTTTACTAGACAGTTGTGTATGATGGTGCGGTTGCTAAAACCACGAGGCTCCCTGACTCACTGAGCCCCGAGAGAGACACTTCCCTCCCACGATAACGGCCTTGGACACTGATTGCGCCACGAGAGCCATCGCACGCAACGAGACCAACAAGTACAGGAGTTATTTGCATTGCTAGAGACCAGCTACTGGGGGAAACGCGCAACTCAATTTGCATCAGCCTCTGGCGTGATACATCCTATTAGGGAGTGTTTAACTGGACAGAAGGAAAAGTACACAATGTCATATATTGAGGAAACCCGAGATGCTGCATCTCAAGGGGCTTATCCTCTAGTGAAATATAAATACAAAATATATACCGGTAATGTAGTCATTCACACATTACAGACAGGCGTCTGAACCAGAGCCGGCTCTGCAGGTCAGAGTATCATCATGCAACGTGAGAAGCAAGGAGGACAGATGGAGAAGAGAAGGTGAAGGCGTCTGAAGGAAAGTGAAGAAAGCGTAAAATCCTCAATGTTAATTTAACTCGGTGTATACAAATGAATACATTTAACATTGAGGATTTGACAGTCAGGTAGCTTTGGTATTGAGGTCAGTGACACTCACTGGAAAGTGGGCGGTCAGCTCTCTCTGGCTCCGATGGCGCCGGTCGAAAAGCAGTGCGGTCAGCTCCGGACGGCGAGGGCCCTGATTGGCTAACAGGTGTCCCTTGGGCAGCAGAGTCCGCCTCCTTACTTCCTCCCGCCACGGCCCCGATCACAGTGCAAGTCTGAAAGAGACGAAGGTGAGATTAGTAGTGTCCTTAATTAGAATTCTACATAAGGTGAACAGTGACTCTTGGCACTTTCATACGGCCTTCTGTGCGACGCGGCAGAGGTTAATAGTGATTGAATTTAATAGGATGACTGCCAACGCCTCAAGGCTGCTCAAGACAGGACTATCGATCCTGCAACAAGCCATTAAGGCCTACGAGAAGTCAGTAGAAGCTATACTGTATAAAACAGAAAATAGACCCAGTGGATGTTTTGGCTTAAAACAGATAATTGAACTCAAATGGAAAATAATAAAGTGGAGGTGATTGCCAAAACACAATAACTAACTGCTGATGTGGCCCGTCTCTGGTGGAACCATATTTAGCTGCTGTCACAACCCTCAGATGTGTGCTATAAAAAGTCACTCTAAAGGGGATTCAGCCGTGGGTGAAAAATAACCCGTCCCTTCTATGAACTGACAGAGCCATGAAACAGACAGACGGAGATAATAAGAGAGAGAGAGAGAGAGAGCTAGAGAGCTAGAGAGAGAGAAAGGGGGGGGGGCAGCCCAAGCCTGTTTGGATGTGAAGGATGAGCATTTAAGACAGAGGCAGACAGACAGACAGACAGACAGACAGACAGACAGACAGACAGACAGACAGACAGAGAGAGAGAGAGTGAGAGAAAGAAACAGAGAGAGAGTTCTGACCATGAAAAACAGAGGGATGAACAGAAGGAGGCTGTCAGTGAGGGGAGAGAGAGAGGGGGGAGAGAGAGGGAGGGAGGGAGAGAGAGAGACAGAGAGAGACAGTTGGGAGAGAACTTAAAAGAGTCTGCGCTGGCTCCCTCCACTGCTGAGCGGCAGAGACAGGCAGAGAGGCGCGACGCGTCTTAAGACAAAAAGGCACCCGGGGCTTATGAAATATACATACTGTAGCTCTCAGCTGGAGACAGAGACACAGAGCAGAGCAGGGCTCTGAAAGACTGACAACACTAAATACACACTGCTAAAAATAAAACACAAAGACACTCCTAATGACAGAGGGAGAGCAGCACGCGTGTCCGCGTGCACACCCGCCTACATGCACATGCAAATGGTTGTGCGCGCGAACGTGTGATAATGCCGTTTCGACAGTTGCAGCCAAACCACAGTGCTGTGGGTTTGCAGAGAACACAACAGCCCAGTGTGTTGGCTGTTGGCCTAAAGTAAATGCACCTGCTGGTCACGGAATGTTTGCATGGAAGTCCCCTTCAACTGCCTCTGTCAGCCGTGCCCACCTGACCTGACCCTCCAACCTCAAACACCACCACCACCCATTTTAAACAGGATAGAGGATACACTCTGCAACACTGTTTATTGTACGTGTGCGTGCGTACATGTGTGTGAGAGAGAAAGAGGGTGTAACTGTATGTTAAAAGCTACACCATGTTTTTCATTTAAGCTATAATATATCACAGTCACAGCGCTCACAAACAATGCTAGCTATACCTACTGTATCAGTCTACAATATGACCACTATCTTGGAGTGTATTTGTGTACTGTGTTTGAAATATTTATTGTTAAATAGTCATGTCTGAGTCTAGGGATTACTTATAATACTGTATACAATTGTGTCTGTAATGCATTACACAAACACACACACACACACACACACACACACACACACGCAATATTTGTTTTCAAACTGTTTTAAGAGCAACAGGTCGTATAATCTTACGTGTAATTATACTGTGTATATATACACAGTCAAATTGGAACGCCCCATTGGAATGATTGTCTTACCCTAATGTTAATCATGATAGCCCACTGCTACGCTAGCTTTTGGTTAGCAAAATAACATTGATGGTTAAAATTGAGGGGAAATCTTGTTGTTTATCACTGGCAATGTGCAAAGGTGAAACATTAAAAGTTAAACAATCTACTTAACATCAATGTCTCCTCTATTCAAACAACAGCTCCCTTTTAAAAGCCTGTGTCTGTCATTCCTGTGCCAATATTACAACATCATGTTCCATTTAACATGATCTTATCTTTAATATCACAATTCAAATCATATCTATACGTTAACTATGTACTCGTATGGAGTGCAAAGTAACATCACACAGTAGCAGTGAGCAGGCATGGAGAACGGAGATGCAGGATGTCAGCGTTATGGAGAAAAAAAAAATCGGTGATCTTCCTTTAACTTAATCAGTGATATATAATTCTATTGCCGATTGTAACAAGCTTAGCTGCGTTTTGTAATGGGTAAAGCAGTGGTTCTCAAAGTGGGGTCCGGGGACCCCCAGGGGTCCTTGAGTGGGATCCCAGCTAAATTATTGATAGTTAGGAACCAAATGGACGCTTACAGGTCTGTAACTTTGAGAGTGATGGGGGTCTGTGGCCTAATGGATACAAAACTGGAGGTCCGTGAAATAAAATAGTTTGATAACCACTGGGGTAAAGTAACAGGAAGTGGAGAGGTGGGTAATGGGTAAAGGAACAGGAAGTGGTTGGTAATGGCTAAAGCAACAGGAAGTGGTTGGTAATGGGTAAAGGAACAGGAAGTGGAAGAACACTGTCACGAGACATTAGACCAAGATACAACACTGCTACCATAAACACACACCAGCGTGGAGAAAGGTGTGTTTAAGTGTGTGAGTGGGTGGGTGCATGTGTGTGTGTGAGAGAGAGCGAGAGGGAAAGAGACAATCACCACCACTTTAAGAGGCTGACAGGCGAGAAATTGGTTGAAACGGGCTAATGACTGGAGGGAGTGAGACCATCTCGATCGACAACCACAACCACACACACACGGGCGCGCGCGCAGACCCTGACCCCCTGGACTCATTATCACTTCCTCAGGGCACATGTGGAGGTGGGGGAGGGGTTTGTGCTCAGCTCACACATACATGTATGCATCATTTATATGGCTCTCTCCCTCTCTCTCTCTCTCTCTCACACACACACACACACACACACACACACACACACACACACACACACACACACACACACACACACACACACACACACACACACACACACACACACACACACACACACACACACACACACACACACACACACACACACACACACACACACACACACACACACAGACCTAACCCCTTGCCTCACGAGGGACAAGCTCTTTCATCATGGCACCACACTGACAGGTGCAGGTCAGCGCCTCATAGATTCACTGAGGAGGAGAAGGGCTTCAAATGCAAAACATATGTCACTAGGTATGTGTGTTTGTGTGTGTGTGTGTGTGTGTGTGTGTGTGTGTGTGTGTGTGTGTGTGTGTGCGTGCTAGAGATGCGCGGATCGCGGTTTTAGCCGCGGTTGCCGCAGTTAACCGCAGTTTGGGTGGATTTGGGTCAATCAAATATAATAATGAATTAATATTGGATAAACCGCGGGTGAAAACTTTTGGGAATTACATTAATGATATCAATCTATAGGCCTATTATAGCTTTTAAAAAGCACGAAATCTCGCCGTGCGTGCGTTTGTACTGTAGTATTTTAATATTACGTCATTTTACATCAGGCACAAATTAGCCACCTACAGCACGTTACCGGCAAGGGGTCTTTGTACCGGCTCCAGCCAGTGTTGCCATATTTTGCGAGAGAAATAAGCAGCAAGGTCTATGAAAACAAGCCCAAAACAAGCGCCAAATTACCCCAAAAGTCGCTTATAAAACGCAGACATGGCAACAAAGCAAGTTGAAAGCGAAAGCTGTTACCATAGATATGGATTGTATACAGTCACTACATCGCGACAGACATTGGTGAGTAACATTGTTGAAAACTAACGTCAGGAAAATAATAATAATTTTATGAGGTTGGTGCGGATCTAGAAATAGGATGGTATAATTAACCGCGGGTGGATGGCGGGTGGATAATGAACATGTATACGCGGATTCGGGTGACGATAAACCCTATATATAATGTTTGAATGTAAAAACGTTTGCAAAAAAAAAAGGAGGGCACGGTGGCGCAGTCGGTAGCGCTGTCGCCTCACAGCTAGAAGGTCCTGGGTTCGATTCCCGCCGGGGACGCTGTGGGCGCTGGGGGCGTGTCTTCTCCTCCGCGTCATCAGCGCCCATACCCTAGGTGGGGTTGGCGAAAGGGCCTACTCTGTGTGGAGTTTGCATGTTCTCCCCGTGTCTCTCAGGGTAGTTAATACCCTCACAAAAACATGTAGTAATCCTGGTCGCTATACCACCTCCCCCATAACAGCCGGGGCGCCTGATGGAGGAGAAGGGAACTGGTTGGAATAACGTGTTCCTTCCACGCGCTACGTCCAACCAGGGAAACTCCCCCCTGTCAGGTGACAAGAAGGTCAGTTGGCTCTCATGCATTGAAGGAGGCATGAGCTCGGCCCTGGCCTCCCTAGGCTAATGAGGGAAGTGTAGCGCCCAGGATCACTTAGAAAATTGGCACCGGGTGAAAAATAAGGGTTACAAAATCGCGGGATAAAAATTATTAAAAAAAAAAAAAAAAAAAAAAAACCTTTGCAAAAAGTAAAAAAGTTTAACTTAGGTACAATTAGGAAACGATTTGGGTTGCAGTTAGGTTTAGGAGTTAGACTTATGTCTGATTTGTACTTAGTTGCATGCTGGTGTAGCACACTGGAAAATAGCAGATTTACACGATCTGTAGATCTACTACCTTTCAGTAATTCTTCAGCAATTTTCAATGCTGTCCTAAAATGTCCTCATAGGTATAGTAATACACACGTGTATGTGTGTGTTTGTGTGTGTAAGGGTACATGTGTATGTAGTTGCGTGTGTGCCCGTGTGTAACCAGGGATCACAGCCATCCGTAAATACCGCTGACGAAATGGACAGGAAATGCGCTTTAGGATGTCAATAAGTTAGTCAGCGGTGGTGAGGAGGGATCAATGTAAACACAGAATTACACAGTGGACCATTCTGTACAGCAAAACACCTGAGGCTGATATATAGAGGCGGGTGACAAATTAAAGGAAAAACCTGAATACATGAGTGGAGAAATTAAGAATGTCAATGCGGGAAGTGATCAGTCAGAAAGAATTGCAAGAAGAACACTGACGTCCATTGACTATTACATAGAGAAGGATGTTGTAGCAGGGTTGCAGTGCATAAGATTTTCTTTTAACCTATATTAGGCACATTTTCTCATAGCTGAAGAAGGGCGGCTATTATATATTTGCTTCCACAATAAGGAAGACACTATTATGTATGTATACACCGTTGCACTATGGTGTCGCTTGCCTATAATAACTTAACTACATGCAAAAAACACGTCACATCACAATTCAACATCTGTAGATCATATCTAAAAGCTACAAGCTAACAACAGCTAACAAATGCAACACGTACTTAGCTTGTAGATCTGTTCTTTTTGGCAAGCGACACTGCTGTGCGACGGAGTATAATAAACAAGACTTTAAAGCAGCAGTGATTGACATGTTGAGTTCCACAGGGAGGTGGTTCATGGTGACAGTTCAGTGAGTGTGACACTCTCTTGTTTCTTTTATCAACGTTATTCAGCCATCCTATGCAACAGACCAGCATGTAGTCTGCACATAACTATGAAGACTGTCACTGCTTATATTGCACTTATTTGTCTTTTTAATTTTATTTAGGCGTGGTTGCTTGGTATCGTGGCCAAACATGCACTCCTATGGCAAGAAAAATAAGCCGCAGAGCCCAGCGTTAGTGTATCGGCCATTTATTGCGGTTGTGTCAGGCAGTAAACGGGAGAGCTATCCATGTTTGTGTGGCTTTCAAACACTTTCTTATTCATGCATTTAGTGCATTTGTTCATGAGGAGTCTACAATTTGGTACATCATTACATTAAAAAAACACATTATTTTGAATGTCTCCGGAAACAAACACTTTTTCATATTTTATGATGAAAATTAAGCTTCACTGAAAATGTCCAATGAAGCTTCGAAGTGTACAAAACTGGCAAGGGTGTGTGTCTGTGCATGTGCGTCTTCCACTGACATTTCCTCAAACAGACGCTGACATTTACAAGGGATTTCAGGATTTGATCCCTTGGTGTTTGAAGAGTTATTTGCCACCCCATGTTTGGTCCCCGCGGCACTGAGGGAAAGGCAGCTGATGAGCCATGGCTGAGCCCCTGGCCTTCTGGGGCCTTTATTCCACAGCGTTTTGGAGCCCGGCCCATTCTCAGTGACCCGCGGTCTGATCAGGAGGAGACCTGACCTGTGCCATTGTTTTTTTTAAAGAGAAGTTCACTGGATACTGCGTTATTTACTTCTCCTCTTTTCCATCTGAGCTGTGGAGCGTTTCTGACTCGGGCAGCTGAGGCAAAGAGAGAGAGAGAGAGAGAGAGAGAGAGAGAGAGAGAGAGAGAGAGAGAGAGAGAGAGAGAGAGAGAGAGGAGGTGAGCAATAGAGTGTGAGAGAGAAAGACAGAAAGACAGCGAGAGGGGGGAAAGAGAAAGACACAGATAGATGTGTGAGAGTGTGACAGAGACAGATAAGGGAGAGAGAAAGACAAAGAAAGAGGCGGGGAGAGAGAGAGCAGGAAAGATGGAGAGAGAGTGTACTGGAGAAGCTTCTGCTAGAGGCTGGTTAGTGGAGTGAGTTGACACAGACTGACATCTCTCTCCCACGGAGACCGAGCTAGAAAGAGCCTCACTACGCCTTGTCCATCTATCTCTCTATCTCTCAGTGTTTTTACCCGCATCTCCCTCTCTTGCCCCTTTGAACTCACTCTTCTTCACTCCATTTCTCTCTCTCTCTCTCTCTCTCTCTCTCTCTCTCTCTCTCTCTCTCTCTCTCTCTCTCTCTCTCTCTCTCTCTCTCTCTCTCTCTCTCTCTCTCTCTCTCTCTCTCTCTCTCTCTCTCTCTCTCTCTCTCTCTCTCTCTCTCTCTCTCTCTCTCTCTCTCTCTCTCTCTCACCCTGTGGCTCCTATATTGCTTTTCCGGCCGGGTGAACTCAGCAGCAGTTCGCTCCTCGCCTGGGGCTCATATTAGACACAACCACTCACACATGCCGTCGCACACACCTACACATACATGTATGTATATATACTGTATATATATACACACACACAGGGTTGTGAGCAGGCCCAGGTCTGAAGTACAGGTCAGACAGGTGATAGTCAAGGGCAGGGTGACAAGAAGCCAGACGTGCCCACCATGAGATACAGCAGCAGCAGCATCACACACACACACACACACACACACACACACACACACACACACACACACACACACACACACACACACACACACACACACACACACACACACACACACACACACACACACACACACACACACACACACACACATCCCAGCAGTACAGGACAGTGAAATATGATAGATCGGTCAATGTGAATAACAGCCTGACCTTAACAGTCACTGCCATCAGCCACTCATACAGCATGTCCCTACTCCCTGCTGAATAGCATGTAATGTGAAGTACAGTACAGGATGAAGATTGGCTGCAGCACATTAACACTTTACCCATCACACTTTATTGTTTAATACTGTAGGTCAACACATGTGGTGCAGGGATAGGATATGATGAGTTTACATGCACATGCACATGTGCATTTGTGTGTGTGTGTGTGTGTGTGTGTGTGTGTGTGTGTGTGTGTGTGTGTGTGTGTGTGTGTGTGTGTGTGTGTGTGTGTGTGTGTGTGTGTGTGTGTGTGTAGCTCATATATTTAATCTATTTCGCCTAAAACTAATTATTAACTATTGTCACATCACAGGTGTAAAAGAGTGGGAGCAATTTCAAAATAACAGTCATAAGAATAGAGAGAATAGAGAAAGAAACAAGGGGATGGGGAACAAAGTAGGATAACAAGAAGGACACAAGATATAGATAAGGAAGGACACTCAAATATAGATAAGGTGCATGGTCAAACAGAAACAAAACTAGAAAAACTTTTCCTCTGAGCACAGGTCTCCGTCAGGCCAGGTAGGTTATTGTGTGATGTTCGGACAAAAATCTGTAGGAGTAATATAAAAAAATCACACCCTGTGTGAAGTGGGCGGTGTCTTGCTAGCTAATCACAATACTGAATGGAGTCAACCAATCATGTACAAAAGATAAATACATTTATTGAAACACTCTTTATGATGGACGAAACCATAACTTGAAAAAAAAACAAATATTTGGTTTTTTTCAAGTTATGGTTGCTTATATAGGGCTATGCACATGTGTCATGTGACACTGGCCAATCACAGTCCTGAATAGATTGTGATTGGCCAATCACAGCGCAGGATAATTCTACTAATTTCCTGGGCCCAGATCACAGCGCAGGAAAATGTACATTTTTCCAAATCTCACTTATAGGGGCGGTTTCACCGCCCAAAAACAATGTGCAAAAATCGGCCTCCTGGTGGCACCAATATACAGTAGGCCAATGTGAAAAGGGTGGCATTTCTTCCTCTGCCTAGTGGGAATGTGTGTGCAGAGTTTCACATCAATCAGACGCTGCGTTCATGATTTGAGGCCACTCCTGCAAACTTTAGATGCCAATCTTAGCCAATCAGGATGGAATATGAAAAATCGGACAGATCCGTCTTGATCACATGACTATAGAGATAATGTGTGCCGATTTGCGTGATGTTTGGACAAAATCTGTAGGAGTAATCAAAAAGAATGTTTTGCAAAAATCGGCCTCCTGGTGGCGATATAATAGGCTGATGTAAAAAATTTGGGGCAGAGATTCTGCTCTGGCATCCAGGGAGTGTGTGCACAGTTTCACGTCTTGAGGGGTCAGGGAGCAAAACATAGTCTCGGCCACGCCTTCGACCTGGCGGAGACAATGATGCAGAATGTGCCTCTTGTGCGAGTAGAGATAGCATTTAGCAGCAGATATAAATAGCAGCAGATATACAAGAATGAATGTCTCTTATGCAAGTAAGAGACATCACTTAGCAGAGGTCAAACATGTAAGTGTACAGTATGTGTGATAGTGCCAATGCAGCAGCAATGGAGTGCATTCATATAGTCATACAGTATATACATAAAGTTATAATGCCTGTGTGACGGCCTGTGTCACCAAGACTGACATGGCGACAGTCTACCGTTACGTCTGGGGAGGGGATTGGACTCTGGATGATGAGGATTCAGGTTGCCTTAATAGGATAAACCCCTTGAGATGTACCATCTCGTTTTCAAGGGGATCCCAACATAAATATGTCACAGTCGGATTGGACTCAGGAGAAAGCCAGTGGTAACAAACTTACACTCACTCCTTTAAAAACCAGCCCTGATGCGTCCTATTGGAAGAAATACCCTATTGCCGTTGCATTAGTTCTGTAATGCTGTTTCTTTTTTTTACAGTTCCGAATTGTTCCACCCATTCATTGGATTTAGATGTCAACAGACGTACTGTATCAGTGGGTGGAGATCTCTGATCATCTGGCTACGTAAAACTATACCCGTACAGAATTTCTGAATCAGAGTTACCACCACTAACTCAATTACAGTAAGAGTGGTCTGCTATGAGATTGTGCAGTTAGCAAGGATTCTGCATCAATTTAGGGAACATGGGGAAGGTTGGCCTCGTGGTTAGAGAGACTGTCCACTAACTACAAATGTGTGATGTGTCAGAGTGACTTTGAGCAAGACACTCAGCCCACTACCTCCTCAGTGAAATCCTCAGTGCTCATTTGTCATTTATCCATGAGACTGAGAGTGTACAAATTTAACCAAACAGTCCCTTGGTTACTTAAGGGTCCATTTTGTTACTTTTGTACACGTTCAGGTTCAAGGTTTCTTTATTGTTACATCTTGTGTACGGCTACATGAGAGTATAATCCTATTGTTATGGTTCCTCAGACATTGTAGCAGCAATAATGTAATATAGTAATATAGTAATATAATGGAAAACACAGTACAACATTCTCAGAGTAAAATTATTATGTATGTATGAGCTCCAACTACTGGGTGTACAAAAGAAACCATCATGTTCAGAGTGCTATGTGAGGGATTTCCTTGAGGAGGCTGAGGTAGCAGCATACAGTAGAAACATAAAGCTCTGGACACATCAATAAGTCAAGAAGACAGCACTTGTGTGTCAACATGTCCTTTACCTGGTGCTCACAACACGTGAATGCACTCAATCTGCTCACTCAGCCTTACATGTAAAAGAAAAACACAGTGTGCGCACTGCGCAGGGGGCAGGACAGGCACACACAGGTAAAAATAGCCCCATACGTTGTGCACATACACAGACAGTGGGCCAGTGGGCTGGAGTCCAGGGGGAACTGTAACAGGAAGAGGGTAAGTGCTATTGATTGACTCCTTCCTGAATGGACGTGCTGTTAGAGCGAAAACAACCTGACAGCTTGACCGTCTGCCTGTCAGCCTGGCCCTAACCTTACACACACACACACACACACACACACACACACACACACACACACACACACACACACACACACACACACACACACACACACACACACACACACACACACACACACACACACACACACACACACACACACACACGAATGCATAATTGATAGTGTGTTTGTGTGTGTGTGTGTGTGTGTGTGTGTGTGTGTGTGTGTGTGTGTGTGTGTGTGTGTGTGTGTGTGTGTGTGTGTGTGTGTGTGTGTGTGTGTTAGGGCTAGGCAT
>NC_137603.1:44172533-44197533 GCF_963280865.1 Gymnoscopelus braueri
TCCTCAATTCAATCCGGGAACACATCTACAAATGTCTGTCAGGACCCCCATCTGAAGATATTTTGTTCCAAGGACCCCCAGAAGCAAAGATTTGAGTCAAACATGTTCTCTTTAAAAATACATATATTCGTATTCATATTCAACACATTTAAAAAAAAAGCTCATATCGCGGCACTCGGCACGGCGCTATGAGCTTGTATATCTGCTATTTTTGAATAGCCAAAGTATAAAATAATGGTTATAGTTCAAATCTAAAATGACGCAAATGTGTTCCCAGATTGAATGGGTTAAGACTACTAGCTCTTTTACTGTCACAAGCCTCCAGTTCAATCCCACTGTGATGGTTTACTATTCTTCCACTTGAAGCGACAACACAGGGGGGGCCTGTTGTTTTAGATGGAAAAGGAACACAACTTAAAACAGGACAACCTGTACCGTATGAACTGTACCGCGGACAAAACGGGTGATTGACATAGAACAACAAGCATTCTAAAAACCACTATACCCTATACTTTAGTTGACCGAGGTCCCCCAGGGCTCATTACTATAGGTCTGCGCCAAATCTCAGTCCTTGTGAGCTTGTAGATCGGCTATTTCCAGAGAGAATGTTCGCCCCCAGAAAAGGGAGGCTATAGGGTTGCCGTGGTTAATTAGACGTTCTGCCGATATACCTGTGACAGAGCTCTTACGGAGAACCCCCCCCCGCTAGTAATTACAGCTTCTCCACTGAGAAGACACAGAGATACGGATACAGCGAGGTCGCCCAGTGCCTGGTACACTGTAATCAGGGAGTGGCAGTTAATGACAGACATTAACCATCATGCACTTCTTCACACATTACTGAGGCTTAATTACTTTACCTGAGCCGCAGTCAGGTTCCTTTGTGCGAGCATTTGTGTGTGTGTGTGTGTGTGTGTGTGTGTGTGTGTGTGTGTGTGTGTGCGTGTGTGTCTGCGTGCGTGTGTGCGTGCGCGCATGAGCATGTGTGTGTTTCTCAGTGTACGTGTAAGACATACAGCCATGAGGGCGAATGTGAATGTGTGTAGATCTGCATACGGATGTGCACACAAGTGCTTGATGCACAAGTGTGTGTGTGTGTGTGTGTGTGTGTGTGTCTGTGTGTCTGTGTGTCTGTGTGAGTGTGTGTGTGTGTGTGTGTGTGTGTGTGTGTGCGCGCGCTCGTGCGTGTGTGAGCGCGCGCGCGTGCGTGCGTGCGTGCATTTATGCGTGCACGTTACTTGGCCCGTCCGTGCTTTTTTCACGGCAGCACTTCAAAGCGAGCTTTCAATAAGCCTTTGCTCCTCCACCTCCTGCCGCTGTGTGAGCGTGTGGAGCTGAGCCTCCTGTAGCTGTGGGCTACGGCTGGCATGGCATGCCCACTGGCATGCTAACAGGGCACACCTATTTACACAGGCCCAGACTGAAAGGCAGCCATTGTCTGGGTGAGAATGCAACACTTAAGCTCCTGATTAGGGCAGAACAAAGCCCCATGGGGCAACAGGGATAGATGCATGCATGCAGGGAGAGAGAGAGGAGGGGTGGAGAGAGGGAAGGAGGGAGGGATGGATGGATAGAGGGAGGGATGGAGGGAAAGAGCGAGGGAGGTAGGAAAGAAGGAAGGGTGAGCAAAGAGAACAGGGACTCAGATAGAGCAAAGGGAGGACTGCTGCTAGATGAGAAGGAAGTGGTTGCTGGTTGGAACAGGAGGACTGACGTATACAGAGAGCGCCCTCTAATGGTAGAGCTGTAATACCACCTTCTACTCCAGGCTGCCCCCTGCTGATCAGGGCTCTTGGTGTAGATGGGAAAAAGCGGTCCAAATACGTCATTGTGACATGCAAGAGGCTGAATGTGGATATTGCATTTTCATTATTTTGATAGTACATTGTTGATGCTAAGTTCTTGCTTTACCTGACTGTGGTCCTATAGTTTACTGAGGCACTACACTGTCTCTCTGCATTTGATGTGATTACCTTTCTTATTGTAAGTCCCTCGGATAAGAGTGTCTGCTAAATGCTTGAATTGTAAATTGTAATTGTACTACCTCCTGAGCAGGACCCAAATGACGCTCTGAGAACCTTATCTGAAACCGAGCTGTAGCGTATGGAAACAAAAGCTGTGAAATACGTTGCACGGCACGGATCGCTTACTTCCTGTAGTCGAAACAGCCATATGTCGTGATAATGAGGTCCATTTGTTCAGAGGATTCTGACATAGACACAATAGAATGCCTTCCGTGTGACACAAAGGGCATTATGGGATGTGTAGTGTCCTCTCTACTCTAACAACCTTAGTATGTCGTCGCTGTCGGGCATATTTTCAACTTCTTTATGTTTCGTTGTAAATGAATACCCTACTTCGTCATACAAGTAGTGTCGCACAAAAGTAGGGAAAATAGCCGATCTACAAGCTCACAACGCGTCGCGATTGTGAGCTTGTAGATTGGCTATTTTCACTATTTAGATTTTATTTATTTATTATATAATAATAAAAAAGGAACTGTTTTGGACATACAAGGTTTCCACCCGACAGCGACGATGTGTAAGGTCAGAGTTCACACGCACTGTGCTCATTATCCCCACGCCAAAACCAGACACCCAAACTCTCATCACCACAGCAACCAGATGCCCTGCATGTTGGTCCCAAGGGGGGGAAAAAAACAGAATCACAGTGAGTCAACCGTTCAATATTTGTCTTTCCTGACAAGCACCAAACCGTGTGTGTGTGTGTGTGTGTGTGTGTGTGTGTGTGTGTGTGTGTGTGTGTGTGTGTCTCGTGTATAGGTGTGTCTCAGTGTGTGTACACGGCTAGGGGTACCTTGGCAGCGGTCCCTTCGGCGCGTCTGGGCACAAACACAACATGCGTTGATGAGGCCTGATCTACTCCCTCAGTGTGTGTGTGTGTGTGTGTGTGTGTGTGTGTGTGTGTGTGTGTGTGTGTGTGTGTGTGTGTGTGTGTGTGTGTGTGTGTGTGTGTGTGTGTGTGTGTGTATCCTAGCAACAAGACAGACATGGAGGCAACGTGGCGAGCAGCTGGCAGAACACGGAGGCCACAGTGTATTTATGACAATGTGTGTGTTACATTTAACAGCTGTGAGGGGTTTAGGTGTGTGACCACGTGATGTGTGTGTGTGTGTGTGTGTGTGTGTGTGTGTGTGTGTGTGTGTGTGTGTGTGTGTGTGTGTGTGTGTGTCGGCGTTTGTTACGGCGCGCACGCTTGTGTGTTCACTGCTCAAACACCTGCAATCGGCAATCACATCACCACAGTGTAGGTCTGCCAAATACCATGATCACAGCCAATAAAGATAGGCTATCGTTGTTGTCGGGAAGAAACCTTGTATCTCCATGTTTCAATTGTTTATGTTTTGTTCCGTAAATTAATGCGCCAAGCTCACAACGTCTCGCGATACATTGTGAGCTAGTAATTCGGCCGTTTTCACTTTTTTAATACTTACTTACGTACAATTTTTTTGGACATACATGTTTTCCACCTGACAGCCATGCTATGCTATCACATGAGCACAGGCCGTCATGCCAACTTTATCAGACTAATGCACTCTCAACATGGGTTTGGGGGAACCATCACTGGTCTAAATGGACCCTAAACGGGTCGGTAACTCTGAGAGTGTACAAATGGAACATGCTCCATTGTTCCATTTGGAGCACGTTCCAACACTGAGGATTTTAGAGTGTAGACCAGAGTTCCAGAGCAAAAATAAATAAATGAACCTTTATCAAATAGGGGTTTGTGGCCTAATGTATATCAAACAGGTGGTCCTTGAGAATTACTGGACTACTCGGAGCAGTAGGACTCAGTAGGACTGGGCGATACGGACAAAATCTAATATCACAATATTTTGACCGTATTGTGATGATAATTTACAATAAAAGTTTTTTTTGTTTTTTTTATGTTCTAAAATCGACGATCTACAAGGCCACAATGTAATGGAAGTATAAAATAGGGATTACTTGATTAAAACCACTTAAAGACAAGGCTTAACGTTATTGCAATATCCAAAATCCCAGACGATATCTAGTCTTATATCACAATATCAATATAATATGGATTTATTACCCATCCCTCAGCCTCAGTATTAGGCTACACACATTGCACACACAAACTGTTTTAGCCATTGCTGAAACAAGTGCAATTGGAATTAGCAGTGGTGCATGTAGTTATGGCTGTGTCTGTGTGTAGAACCTCCACAATGAGCAGTCTGAGAGGCAGGAGTTAATTGATTTCAAATGTCATCTCTCTCTGTCTCTATCTTTGTCTCTCTCTCTCTCTCTCTCTCTCTCATAGCTGGACAGAATGCACAAGAGACCAGGGAACCAGTCTCATCAGTAAAAGCAACAAACCCCAAGTGATGTTCTATAGTATAGCTACCACATGTTTTTTCAGCTCAGGATCCCAAATGAGAGATTTCGTTTTTTGTTCTGGAACTCAAATACTCTTTCCACTTGGGGACTCCCCACACACAGAGTATAAAGCCTGATTTATTCTTGCGCATCATGTCTCACACCGAAAATAGCAGATCTACAAGCTGAGCTTGAAGATGCAAGATACTAAATATGAATCAGGTTTAAAAAGGCTTCCTCTCCCAAACAATGAGGACTCGAAATGGACGTGGACCTGATAGAATGGATGTGGCCCTGACAGAATGGATGTGGGCCTGATAGAATGGATGTGGGCCTGATAGAATGGATGTGGGCCTGATAGAATGGATGTGGGCCTAATATAATGGACGTGGGCCTGATATAATGGACGTGGGCCTGATAGAATAGACGTGGGCCTGATAGAATGGATGTGGGCCTGATAGAATGGATGTGGGCCTGATAGAATGGATGTGGGCCTGATAGAATGGATGTTGGCCTGATAGAATGGATGTGGGCCTGATAGAATGGACGTGGGCATGATAGAATGGATATTGGACTACAGAGAGCAAGAGCTAATCTAATCTTACAACCCATTTTCTATGCAGGGATATGGGTTTTACAGGCAGAATGCAGATTACACACACATGCAGATTACACACACGCACACGCACACACAGCCAGTGATCTTAAGGCCCAGCTGTGTACCAGGAGTTGTGTGGATGTCCTTAGTGGTGAGAGAGGCTTCCAAACCTCAGGCCCATTCAGAGATCCCTGGCCTGGGCAGATCTGTGTCTCCACGGGCCTCGCTGCCTGCCAACTGCAGCTCTACGCAGGAACATCAGGCTACAGCTAATCACCAAACACCCCCCCCTTCCAGAGGCTGGAGCCAAACCACCAGACACTAGAACACATTCTAACTCTCACCAAACTCTCTCTCTCTCTCTCACACACACACACACACACACACACACACACACACACACACACACACACACACACACATGCTGCTGCAATCATACAACCTCATGCCGCATGCCCTCATGCTCTTTTGCCTGATTTATACTCAGTTGCACGCCTCACACTGAAATCAAACCTACAAGCTCACAAGGCGTTTCACTACGACACATTGTGAGCTTGTAAATCAGCTTTTTTTTTGTGCGAGACACGATGCGCAAAGTATAAGTCAGGCTTTACTCTCTCTCTCTGATGTGTGCAGCTACTATAGGATAACTGTGTAATGTACAGTATATCCAGAATCCACCACTGCCGTTTGCTGACTGTACTCTCCTACCCCTCACTCTCACTCTCTCACTCTCTCTCTCACTCACTCACTCTCTTCCCTAACAAGTGGAGAA
Source organism: Gymnoscopelus braueri (assembly GCF_963280865.1). Lineage (NCBI taxonomy): Eukaryota > Metazoa > Chordata > Actinopteri > Myctophiformes > Myctophidae > Gymnoscopelus > Gymnoscopelus braueri. Next base: position 44,178,265 of record NC_137603.1, read on the forward strand.
TAAAAGTGGAGGTTTTTCCACCTGGAGAAGTGTATATTCGTTCCCAGCGGAACAGTAAACTCTGCACACAATCTCTGACACAATCTGCAGAGAATGTCAACAATAACATCCAAAGGCCTGCTCTTTGTCAAACAAACACACAGCAGAGAAATAGATAGGCAGGGTGTGTGCCTGCGTCTGTGTGCGTCTGCGTGTGCGTGCGTGTGTGTGTGTGTGTGTGTGTATAGCTGTGCTTGTAAGTGTGATTGTTTGTATTTCCATGAAAAATAGGAGTGAAGCAGGACAAGATGGGAAGAAACGGGACTAGAGACCTCTTTGTTCCTCTGATGATGATGTGTCCTCACCTCACCCCCCCCCCCCCACACACACACACATACACATCTCTACTGCCCCCTGTCTCTCCTGCAGCTCTCTGCAGGCTGACTAGAGAGGATATGTCTTCTTAAACAGTGATGGCTCCACACGTTTTATTTTTAACACCTGCTCTTTTTATGTCTACTTGTTAAAAAAAAAAAGCGTCTCTCTTTTACTCTCGCTGACACACAAGACGAGACAAGAGAGGCAGTGGGCCTGACAGCAGAGACAGAGAGATGGAGAGATGGAGGGAGGAAGAGAGAGCAAAAGAAAGAAAGAAAATGAATAAATTATGTGCGAGGGCACAAATAAAGACAGATTGACGAACATGCAAAAAGACATTTAGCAGAAGCTCCTATCCAGAGCAACTCACAAAGTACAGGAAGGGAGTAAGTAGCATGAACCCTGGCCAGCTAATGACAGAGTAAGTAAAGTGCCAAGAAAACGATTAAGTGCTACAAAGAAACCAGGAAATCAAACCCACAATCTATCTAAATAGCATACCACCTACATAACATACTCAGACTAATTTAACCACTTAAACCCTACCGTATATACTTTGTTGACTGGGGTCACACAGGTCTCTATACAAGGTCCGCTCCTTTTTTTCCCCTCAACACCTGAACACTCTTTGCCGAAAATAGCCATCTACAAGCTCCATGCTAGGGTTTAAGTGTTAAGTGCTACAAAGTAACTAAGCAGGTAGATATCAAACCTAGTAATCTATGTATCAATGTAAATAACATACCATGAATAACATACTCAGAGTTACACACCAAAGCCTCTTGGCCTAACATGTTTCTGTATGACTGTACCATTGTTGTGTATGTGTGATACTGTGTGCTGGACTAGTGGGTTGGAGTCCTGGACTCTTTAATTGCACTGCGGTAGCAGTGCAGTCTCCAGGCAAACGTACATAAATGAATGCAGACACAGACAGACAGACACACACACACACACACACACACACACACACACGCATACACGCACACACATCACCACACACAGTCAGTCCACAAAATACAGACCACAGCCTGACCAATAAATTGCCCACCCCACATCCCAAAGTCCTTGCTTGTGTGCACTCGCGAACACACACACATACACACACACACACACACACACACACACACACACACACACACACACACACACACACACACACACACACACACACTTTGTCTGACCATACATTCACATTATTTCCCTTTATCCGTCACCCCTAATATATACCTGCACCGTCCTACATTCCTCCTCTCCCCCTCCTCTCCCCCTCCTCTCTGTCTGTCTGTCTGTCTGTCTGTCTGTCTGTCTGTCTGTCTGTCTGTCTGTCTCTCTCTCTCTCTGCTCCGGCCCACCTGGTAGTGATTCCCCAGCTGGTGTGTGGTGTGTTTTAAAAGTCTGTCAGAGCAGCACATTAAAGTTGCACAGCGGAGCCTCTTTGACCACATTAAAACATCCTACCTCTTCATCTCACCGTCCAACATGTTCTCTCATTCCCTCTATTCCTCTCCCTCTCTCTCGCTCCTCTCTCTTTCTCTCTCCCTCTCTCCCTCCAACGCCTCCTCATCCCATCCTTGTAAGAGTGTGTCCATGGGCTTAACGAGATCGATTGCTCCTCACTCTGTGTACTCTCTCCCCTAAATCAATGCCTTTGTGTGTGTGTGTGTGTGTGTGTGTGTGTGTGTGTGTGTGTGTGTGTGTGTGTGTGTGTGTGTGTGTGTGTGTGTGTGTGTGTGTGTGTGTCTTAGGGCGTTCAGAACTACTGATTTTTAGAAGTAGACTCCCAAAAAATTGGCGATTGATTGATTGAATACTTTATTAACAGTTTGCAAAAGGTACAGAGGTAAAGTTATGCAATAATGCTAAAAGGATAACACAAAAAGCCCTGAGGGCTTGTTTCCTTTGTGGCCCTGTGTATTCAATTGATCAAGGTTAGCCGATTAATCACGGGAAATACCATACTTTTGTCATCCAATAAAAATAAATAAATTTCTCGTTGAAAACTGTCATTATTGATAACATTATAATACTGAGAACAACCGGTGTAATGAAATGGGAGCAGCCCATTGAGGAGTTTCTCAGTGTTTATCCTGGATCAGTTGAACACAGAGTTCTGACTGTCTGCACCTCCTCTGAGGAGCTGAGGAGATCACAGAGGAGAGGAGAGGGTGGAAAAGAGAAGAGGAATGAGGGGAAAATAGACAGAAAAATAAAGAGTGGAGATGACGGCACCAAAGGAGAGAGAGAGAGACGTAAAGTGTGCATGTGCGTGCATGTGTGTGTGTGTACAGTATGTGTGTGTGTGTGTGTGTGTGATAAATGGAGAGAGGGAGAGAGAAGGAGTGTGCATGTTTGAGTATGTGTGTGTCTGCACGTGTGTGTGTGTGTGTGTGTGTGGTGTGTGAGTCCGCCTTTGTGTGCAGTGTTGAGAGACGTAAGCCAAACCTCACCGCTAAGTTGGCCAGGGCCTCTGGAGCCAGAGAAAAAACCCTGCTAACCACACACACACACACACAGACACACACACACACACACACACACACACACACACACACACACACACACACACACACACACACACACACACACACACACACACACACACACACACACACACACACACACACACACACACACACACACACACATCCTTACGGAACAAGCTCTGGCTGTGTGAAGACATCAAGCAGGCAGACAGGGAGCAGAGCAGAGTATGAAACAGATGCATGCTTAGAGAAAGGAAGAGGTCTAAGAAGACAAACAACATCAGGAACAAACTCTCACTCTCTTTTCCTCTCTCTTTCTCACTTCTCAATTATTTGGAACCAAATGTACCCATCATACAAATGAATTAAAACTGAAGAATCTCTCACAGACATGTCCTTTAGGTCCCTTTTAGAACGTTCTGAAACATGCAAACTTTGGAAGGCAATGTGAAAAATCTGACAGATCCTTTTTTATGCAATTGCCTACTGTAGCACTTTGAGATGTTTACAAATGTAAAGTGCATTATAAATTAAATTCATTGTTATTATTATTATTAGATCCATGTTGATTACATGACTATGACAAAAGTCGGCCTCCTGGTGGCGCTATAAAAGACAGATGTGAAAAATGCAGGGCATAGTTTTTTCCTTGGGAGTGTGTGTGCAAAGTTTCACGCAGATTGGTGCAGTTATAGGTAATAACGTAAATCGGCCTGTTATAGCGCCACCATGAGGCTGATTTAAAACATTTCAAGTGGCATTTCTTCCTCGGCCTAGTGGGAATGTGCGTGCAAAATTTCTCAGAAAAGGCACGCTGCGTTCATTCTTTGAGGCATTTCGTTCAAAATGGACTAATCCTGCAAACTTTGGAAGCCAATCTTAGCCAATCAGGATGGAATATGAAAATTCAAACAGATTCGTCTTCATCACATGACTATAGAGATACTGTGTACCGATGTGCATGATGTACGGATACAATCTGTGGGAGTACTATAAAAAAATGTGCCTTCGGTAATATAAAAAAATGTACCTTCGGACTGGCGGAGACAATAAAAAGGAATGAAAACAGACACACACAAATAGAAGACAGTGAATGAGGAGAGGGAGAAAGAGAGAGACATGCTTCCCACACATACTTCCCAAACATCACTAATGACAAGGGTGAAGTACAACAATGTGTAAACACAGCAGCAAGATTTGTGAGCTGTTGTGACAGGAGATGGATGTCTAATGGAACCACCTTAAGGACTACAAATCATTGTGTGTATTCCTGCACTGTTCGCACAGAGTGACCTTGGTACATAGAAATACTGTACATACAAACAGAGCAAATACCTTAATACATTTGAAACATTTGCTGCTCGTTTTATACCAAGTGAAGGGAATGCAAAGCGTTGAAATACTGCTGTGATTTGTTTCATAAGTTCATCCCAAGCTAACCTAATACATGTGGATGTACTGTATAACTATTTCTGACAGAAAATGCACAATTCTTATGGTTTTGTAAGATAGTTTTTCATAAGTTGCAATGTAACACAGCACTGTTTACACATTTCTTTATTACTTAATTATTTAATTATTGAGAGAGAGCACGCTCAGGCACACCAGGCAACAAGTAGGTTATGCTGTGAAATCATGGGCGTGAATGTAAACTCTTAGAATTAATCCAACACTGACAATTTCAGTGTGTGCACACGCAGCAAACAATACACCACCTCATACAGTATGTCCAAAACTGTTACTTTTGAGGAAATAAGAGAGATATGGAGATAAGAGGTTTCTGCCCGACAGTAACGTTATGCAAGATGCTGAATTAGGAGGAAGCCTGTGCATGTATGTGCGCACGGACACACACACACGTGTGCGCACACGCACGCACGCACGCACGCACACACACACACACACACACACGCACAGCTGCAAGGATCTCCGCGTTTGACAGAAACAGAAGGTGCAAGAGACAAGAGAGGAAAAATAAAGAGAAGAACCAGCCCCAGAAAAATGACACCACACAATGTTAAATGAACAGTCAGGATCTGACAGAGCAGTGTGTGTCTGTCTCACCTCCCACTGGTCAGGAAGCCTCCACACTGCTGCCATGCATTATGATGTACAGCTCTCTCTCTCTCTCTCTCTCTCTCACACACACACACACACACACACACACACACACACACACACACACCTTGTTTGGATGAGGGGTGGTGAAGAGGAGGAGCAGGAGGGGGGACTTTCTCCGGTGCGTTTGTTTTTGTTTTGCTTTTTTTATGCAAGCGAGCTGCGTGCATGTGTGCGTGTGTGTGTGTGTGTGTGTGTGTGTGTGTGTGTGTGTGTGTGTGTGTGTGTGTGTGTGTTAACGAGCGGAGACAAAAGGAGCATATGGCAGCAGCAGGCGAGGCTGTAAATTAAACATAGAGGGAGATTAGATAATGAATGTGTGCTCCGAGCTGCACAGACAGCACTGGGCCACAGGCGGGCCAGACCACCACCAGGCCATGAACAGGGGGGTGGGTGGGGGGTGCAAGGGTGCTGTGGAACATAACTAAGTACATTTACTTTGAGTACTGTACTTATTAAGTACATTTTGTGGAGTATTTTTTTGTAAAGATTGTGAGCACATGACTTTCACTCCGCAACATTTCAAATAGAAATATTGTGCTTTTGACTCCACTTCAATTCTTGGAAGGGAAAAGGTACATTATAAATTAACCACTTAAGCCCTATTTCAATTACCGGTACAGTGAAAATAGCTTATGTACAAGCTTGTGAGATCTACTTCTATTTCACTGTTTATGACCGTTTCATTTGTACTTTTGAGTATTTACACTGTGAGTAACATTTTACCTAACGCCTGGGACAGACCAATGGGGTGACGTCTACAGATGTGAAAACAAAGCTATAAAGAACGATACAGAAAAAGATCAGAAGTGAGAAAAAGCGACTAGCAGAGAGAGAAGTTGGTCAGAGTTTAGCAGAAGCAACAGGAGGGTGACCACCCCCGAACCCCCCCCCCCCCCTTCATGTCACGAGGAATGGACCGCTCCACTCCAAACTAACCAGCTGCTGTTAGAGCTGCACTGAAGATGGATGTCAATAGGATTACTGAACCTTGACACACACGCGCGCGTGCGTGCGAACACGTAGTACCCAAACATGAATGCATGCAACCACATAATCCAACATTAATGACCGACACTACAACGCTTTGTAGCCTGGAATGATATAAAGATATTCTGCGCGTGTGCACACACACACACACACACACACACACACACACACACACACACACACACACACACACACACACACACACACACACACACACACACACACACACACACACACACACACACACACACACACTAGTTATGGGATAAACTGAATCAACCTTTTAAGCAACAAGTGTTTAAGGTCTGGTGTGTGCGTGCGTATACGTACGTGGATTCATGGAGTGTGTGATGTTGCATTGCGTTTGCGTTTCAGCCTGATCACTGAAAAAGTGTCACTAAACATCCAACATGGCATTTGAAACCCAATCTGTACCTCATGAACCACATCACAGTCCTGACACCTGAGCTAGTGTGTGTGTGTGTGTGTGTGTGTGTGTGTGTGTGTGTGTGTGTGTGTGTGTGTGTGTGTGTGTGTGTGTGTGTGTGTGTGTGTGTGTGTGTGTGTGTGTGTGTGTGAGAGAGATAGAGAGAAAGAGGGTGAGAGAGACGGAGGGCTGAAGAGGATGGTGGAAGAGAGGAGAGAAGACAGGTATAGATGAAAAGTAGGAGAGAGAGAGAGAGAGAGAGAGAGAGAGAGAGAGAGAGAGAGAGAGAGAGAGAGAGAGAGAGAGAGAGAGAGAGAGAGAGAATGCTGTAGAGATGGTGCAGCCAGTGTGGTTTAGAGTAATCTGTCACTGTCTCATTAACGGGCTCCATAAAAGCGAGAGGGGAGGTTAGCAAGAGAGCATAACACAATAATAGAAAGAAAAGAGAGAAAGACAGATGGGAGGGAGGGAGGGAGAGATGGTCACAGAGAGGTGCAGGAGTCGTCCTGACTCAATAATGTGAAATCACTTTGGGACAAGCAGCAAAGTGTTTATGTAACAGCTAGGGGCTCTACACTGTAGAATCTGCACCTGTGAGGGTCCATTGTTACACGTTCAGAGTTCAGTCAGATAATTTACATACATTTTAATTTATCATGTAAATACAGGTGTTAATATTAAGATTAGATTTTGGCATTCAGGCTCCGCTACATATGACTCCCTACTCACGCACAACGAGAAGACAACTATTTAAACACTTACTGTAAACCATTGGTTCTCAAAGGGGGTCCAGGGGTCCTTGAGGAAGTTCCAGGGGGTCCCCAGCTAAATGATGGATAGTTAGGAACCAAATGGACCCTTATGGGTCTGTAACTCTGAGAGTGTACGAATGGAACCAAATGGGTCCATTTGGTTCCATTTGTACACTCTCAGAGTTAACATTGATTTTACTGAGTTAGCTCTGTACTTGCTTTTTTCCCGTCTAGACCAAATCTCTTCACCAAAAATGTCCGATCTGCTATGTTTGGCTACAATGTTCTCACCATAATATGAATGCTGGGGCTGAAGTGGAGTGTACTGGTGGTGGTGGTGGGTGCACAGAAGCGCATACCACCCTGCAGTATGTGTGACAGTGAGAGGAACAACAGTGGAATCATCAGGTGAGCTTAACCACGTGAACCTTAACCTTTCTGGGCATGTCAGAATACAGTGGTTCTCAACTGGTGGGCCTTGAGGATATTTCAAGTGGGCCTCCCAACTAATTGGCAAAACACAAAGATTTTTATAATAATATAAAATAAAAAATATATTATATATTTTTTTAAAGTCATGGTATTTTTCTTGACAACTTTCTTGTTTCATTGTGATACAAATAAATAGGAACATAGGGCCCTATCTTACCCTTAACTTTCTTTTTTGCCATTTCTTACTATTTTGAAAAACATTTTAAAATAGTGAAATAGCCGATCTACATCGACACGTTGTGAGCTTGCTATTTGTACTATTTTTTAATGTTTTTCAAAATAGTAAAACACGCTTAAAAAGTGTAGGCATGAGGGGTAAGGCGGTGTGCAAGATAGGGCCCCTAATGTTAGTTCTATTGATCCAAGCCAGAACACAAATAAACATGCAAACATGCAAAAAAGGAGGGGACCAAGTATAAACCCCTGGGGGACCCCGGTCAACAAAGCACATAGAGCATAGGGTTTAAATGATTAACTATGCTGCCAAATTGGTCCGCTGCTTGACACATCACATTCACACTTACACAACCAACATAGCGGTGTGCGTGTGCATGTGAACCACTCAAGTAAGTCTGCCTCATCTTGCACACAAGCTACACGTTATTAACAGTCCATTAGACTGTGCAATGTGCATACAGTACAGGTCCCTATCCAACTACAGAAGAACCCTACAGTATCTCTACTCTCTACTGTACCGTTTGACTACGTATGCAAGTTGTCATACACTTTCTACTTCTTTTCTATTTATAGCGTGGGTTGGCATGCATTTATTGTGCGCCCCAGCCCAGCCGCCCACTCACAAACACGCACGTTCCGGTACGTATATAATATATACAGTACATGTACAGTACAAGTTAAAGGGATCTATGATGCTATGATGAAAGAGCGCGCGTGTCTTTGTTTTGGACTCTCCCCATCTGCCAGACAGTCAGTCACCGGATCTCCCTGGGCCTCATAGTTGCCTCTTTCTGAGCCAAACAATCAATGCGGAACCCTCCAAACAAAGCACACACACACACACACACACCACGTATATGTGCATCTCCGTCCAGCAACTCCACACGCACACAGAGGAGGTGAAGGTGATCCGAGGGAGCCATAATGAGGGGACACGGCTGTTGTGATCCTCTCACTGCGGCTCTGATTACAGCCCGGTGTTGGGTTTCTACGCTACGGAGTAAACACATTGACACACACACACACACACCACACACACACACACACACACACACACACGCACACAGTGCGAGGATTTGACAATATTCAAGCGATGCGCACCAGTTGTGGAAAGTAACTAAATACATGTACCCAAGTACTGTACTTAAGTACAATTTTCAGGTACTTCCAATTTGCAATACTTTTATTTCTACTCCACTACATCTTTAGAGGCAAATATTGTACTTTTTACTCCACCACAATTATTTAACCGCTTAAACCCTATATAGGTTTGACCGGAGTCCCTCAGGGCTCCGGTCAACCACTCCAGGTTATTGTGGGGAAAGCTTTCAGTGAAAATAGCCGATCGATCGATCTGCTATTTTTCTGCGAAAGCTTTCCCCACGATACGGATGCTGGGGTTTAAGTGGTTAAAAACTTGATTATTATTATAACAAAACATACATTAACCACTTCATCCCTATATATACTTCGGTTATTTGAAAATAGCTTATAGATCTGCTATTTTCACACACAAATTTTTTTTTGTTGAAAATGTGTAAAATGAGACATTGTGCTATTGAGTATTTTACTTTTGGTTTACGTATATTTTGATGGCAATACTTTTGTACTTTTACTTTTTTTATACCGGACTTTTACTTGTAACGAGTATATCCAGTTCCCACATTGTGGTATTGCTACTTTTAAGTAAAATATAAGAGTACATTTTCCACCACTGACGCGCCCTCACATACAGTACAATACATTGTGCTCGCACACAGGCCCAATGCAGTCAGCAACGGAACAAGAAAGGACACAGCGGGCTTTCATGTGTGTACGTTTAGCAGGCTATCAGCTCATCATCACGCACCACTTTCCCCCCGCTCACCGGCTGTCTCAGGAAGACAAAACGTGGCCTTGGTGCCCTCAGCTCATTAGCAGCAGTGGCAGAGAGAGAGAGAGAGACAAAAAACAGACACTATAACACTACACATACATTACACACACACACACACACACACACACACACATGTATATGCACTCACACACAGACTTATCTACTTGCTATTCGACACGCATTGTCGGGCATTTTAATGACATACCTCAGCGGGTAAAAATTCAACATAAGCGGTTTACTGGAGAGAGTTACCACGCTGCAGCGCTACTAATGCCATGTTTGAACCGGCAATGCCGTCCCAGACTGCTCTTAGACTACCAGTAACAAAGCACGTCCTGCTTTGTTACAAAACCATTAACTAACTGTATTGGAAATACATGGTCTCCCCCCAGTAACTCACAGCACCGCTGCAATTGAACTACAATATAGCACTTTCTACTAGAGGCTGTCAGTGGCTTTAGAGAGCTTCCTGACTCGCCTGCCACCGGGGATTACCTCGACACTCAATTCTCCATTCAATCTGGCCACCGCAGATGCAGTATAGGAGGGATCTCTGTGTGTGTTTGTGTGTGTATGTGTGTGTGTGTGTGTGTGTGTGTGTGTGTGTGTGTGTGTGTGTGTGTGTGTGTGTGTGTGTGTGTGTGTGTGTACATTATATACGCTCCAGGGTGATATTAGTTAATCATAGCCTTCACTCAGCATAAATAAAGACCAATTACTGCACTCCCCTCTGGGACCACTTTACTATTAGCACGCTAAAGACCCTTAAGAGAGCTCCTCCCAGAGCTAACACAGCAGCCCTAATATAGCGATAGACCCACTGGATCAGAATGATAAGAACCATGGGAGGTTCGTCTCACATTAAAGACAACAGCCTCAGCATCAGGATGGAGCTAATGCTGTGGTTCCCTAAAGATTTTAGCTCGAGACCCATAAGAGAAATTCGATGTCTCCCCGGGACCAAAACTTGTGAAAATAGGCGATCTACAAGCTCACAACGTGTTGCAATGCGACACGTTGCGAGCTTGTAGATCGCCTAATTTCACAACTTCTTAATTTTTTAATGGAATTTCTTACATTTTTAGGAAAATTCATGAAATTATTTTTTTACTTTTTAAATAATATAATAATAATAATAATAATAAAAATACGTAAATATACATTGTGATCCATAAAAATGAGTCTGCGACCCAAACATGCGTCCCGGCCCACTGTTTGGGAAAAGGCAAATGTGAAGGATATTATGGAATCTCCACGAATGGAAAAGCAGATCAAGGAATGTGCTGTTCAACACAATAAACAATGTGAGAACAATGTTGAATGTTTAAAATGCAGATCACACTCATTGTGCATGAAAGCATAAGACACTTTTAATACTATAGGAACATTAGAATAGGAGAAGACATGATGAGACAGACACCAGAGGAGATGAGAGGAAAAGGCAGTGTGAAAGTATCACTGAGCCTTTGGAACTAGAGCTGATGAAAACAGAAGAACTCCAGAGAACTGGCAGAACTGGAGGAAGTGTCCTTCAGGTACTTATTATTTATTCAGATAGACTGTAAATGATGGCATGGTAATGTATTTAACACTGTTTGTGTACCATACATTGCTCTAACAAATGCATGCCACCATGCTCTTTTGTCTGTGCAGACACATGTGCGCGCAACCACACACAGACACCACACCCACACACACACACACACACACACACACACACACACACACACACACACACACACACACACACACACACACACACACACACACACACACACACACACACACACACACACACACACACACACACACACACCCCCACACACACACACACACACACACAGAGTGGACCCTTGCTGGCAGCCACTCATCACCCAGAGAGGCCAACCTAATTTGGAGGACAGACTCCTCTCTGCCTGCTGGGGAGGCAGCAGGATTATGAGCCTTTATACACAGTAATCTAGTTTACCCATGCAGGGACAGGGAATCTGTGTGTGTGTGTGTGTGTGTGTGTGTGTGTGTGTGTGTGTGTGTGTGTGTGTGTGTGTGTGTGTGTGTGTGTGTGTGTGTGTGTGTGTGTGTGTGTGTGTGTGTGTGTGTGCGCGCGTGTGCGCGTGTGTGTACATGCACGTGGCACATGTGTAAGTGGATCCATACGTGTGCATGTGAACACACACTTGGTGTGTGTACATGTGTTTATGAGAGAGAAATGAATGTACTTAGATAGAGCGAGCATAAGTGTATATGTGTATGCATGTGCACAAGTGCATATCCCTATATCCCCATAATCATGTGTTTCCAGAGAGAAGGAAATCGAGTGATTGTGTGTGTGTGTGTGTGCGTGTGCCCAGCAGCCTGGTCTGTGTGAGTAGAGATAGGGAGAACCTATCTCACACTGGTTAGACAATGGCTCAGTCTTTTGTCCTCTGAAGGCAGCTGGCAGCACTACATAGGAAAGCATGCACACACACACACACACACACACACACACACACACACACACACACACACACACACACACACACACACACACACACACACACACACACACACACACACACACACACACACACACACACACACACACACACACACACACAGATGTGGATGCAGAGCCAATGAGGTTGTCTTTTCAGCAGTTCTGCAGTGACAGACCCACTGGTATGATCAAAGAAAATACTATGAAAGTACATACTGACTGTGTTTTGTGTCGTGTGTGCACGTGATTGATGTCTGTCTGTGTGTGTGAGAGAGAGAGAGAGAGAGAGAGAGAGAGAGAGAGAGAGTCTGCTCTTCGTTGTACCAGCCAGGGGTCAGAGATCAGCCAGCTGTTATCCCAGGTGTGGCTGGATTTGACCAACAGCTGGTTAACACACACACACACACACACACACACACACACACACACACACACACACACACACACACACACACACACACACACACACACACACACACACACACACACACACACACACACACACACACACACACACACACACACACACACACACACACGACAAGATCAAAACTGTGCACTATTTAAAACGTGTGCTAAAGCAAAACGTTGTATGGGGTCGGATGTAGGGGGGGAGTTGGGGGGGGGCATGTCTTGAGTATTGGGAGTCCTTCACAGGCTTCAGTTAAGAGAGTTATTTAAACCGAAACTTGATGAGACCACTGTCTCTTCTCCTCAGCCATGAAAAGGCTTGATTTGGGGGGTCCAAACAGCTAAATAGACTACTGAGGCAGGATAGGACCAGACAAGCTGACTGTGTGTGAGTGTGACTGTGTGTGACTGTGTGTGTGACTGTGTGTGTGTGTGTGTGTGTGTGTGTGTGTGTGTGTGTGTGTGTGTGTGTGTGTGTGTGTGTGTGTGTGTGTGTGTGTGTGTGTGTGTGTGTGTGTGTGTGCGCGAGTGTGTTCGTGCGTGTGTGAGAGAGAGAGTGTGTGTCCAGGAGAGTTGACAGTGCCGCCAGCGGAGCGTGACCACGAGGGTGAGAGTGGAATTGGCAAGAAGTGCCGACACATTCCAGAACACAGGAGACAGTCCGCATGGCCAGACCAGAGACTGAGACCACACTGGGAAACACACAGGAATACTCATGGGAAACAGAGAGAGAGGGAGAGAGAGAGAGAGAGGGGGATAGAGAGAGAGAGAGAGAGAGAGAGAGAGAGAGAGAGAGAGAGAGAGAGAGGGGGGGGAGAGGGAGAGAGAGAGAGGGGGGGAGATAGGGGGGGAGAGAGAGAGAAGCTTGATTCATACTTGGTCGCGCCACGGTGTTGTGCGCCGAGAATAGCAGACCTACAAGCTCACAAGGCGTCACAGACCCTACAGCCTTGTGAGCTTGTAGGTCTGCTATTCTCGGACGTTCTCGTCGCACGATAGAGCATATATTTGGGGAGAGAGAGAGAGAGAGAGAGAGAGAGAGAGAGAGAGAGAGAGAGAGAGAGAGAGACAACGGTACCGGTACCCTCTCTAAGCATTTCAGTGTGTCTGAACGTTAGCTTGAGTAATTACAGACTTGCCTGGTGTGTGGAGCCGAAAGTCTACCACAACACAGCCAGAGCAATGACACCATACACCGCACGCTAACACACACACACACACACACACACACACGCACACACACAGACACACACACACCGATTACTGTACAAACCATTTAAACAGCTGCTCTGTGTTCCCATTCCCTTCAACCACACATACATTCATACACACTTTTTTCAAGCCACCCACTGATACAGTGATTAGCTCGGTTTTATTATGGACTGCTGCACAACAGCGGGGACCTTTACTCTCACACACACACACACACACACACACACACACACACACACACACACACACACACACACACACACACACACACACACACACACACACACACACACACACACACACACACACACACACACACACTCCTTACTAGGGCTGAGTGGTATACCGATAATCCAACCTAACCGATGATAAGATTCGTTTAACAACGTAATTTCCCCACTTACGGGTAAGTTCAGTAAATGTCTTGGCCCTGTGCACAGTGTGTGTGTGTTCATGTACTTTAACTCAGAGTACACAGAGCGTTTCAAATCACTGTAGATGAGCAACCATGATAGAAAGAAATATATACTTTCCTTTCTTACATTATGCAAAACACCAGTTTATTGTGTAGTATTACTAAACAAGGGTAGATACAGATAGATGCCGCCACAGATTAGTTGAATGGAAAGGGTTTGCGTTGAGGAAATGTTAATCCCAATCTCTTCCAACTACAACTAAATAATATATTTTTATTCACTAAAATGTCTGATTAAGATTACTCGGTAACACTTAACTTAACGGTCGGGTCAAAACACTTGTTATAAATGTTTATAATCATTTATGATAATTTATAACAAGGTTTATGAAGTATTATAAGTGCTGGCCATAGTGCATTATAAGCTCTAGTAGTTACTGTGTAAAGATACTTTAGTTTTAATTTCTTGCTCTGTTTGTCTATGATGTTTGTGTGAGTGTGTGTGAGCACTCCTAGTGGCACTGGTAAAATAATTCAGAAGTGAACCCTGAACGATGTAAAGGTAGTACCTAAACATGATTTGAGCATTGATTTCAGAGGACAAGAAGCAGAATGAAAACAAAAAACAAATAAAAATGCAATGTTACCTTCAATATGCATGAAAACGTAAAGAAAACTAATTATATATAAGTTCACTGAGGTAAACATGCCAAGATATTAACCCCCCTCTCCCCCCACACACACACACACACACACACACACACACACACACACACACACACACACACACACACACACACACACACACACACACACACACACACACACACACACACACACACACACACACACACACACACACACACAGATTCTCTAGGGTTATCCTCAAAGAATCAAAAACACACACATGAATCTATTTTTCCAACTTCTGTTACTTACAACTCCTTCTTTGCCCAATAACTGACCCTTCCAGTCAGTGGAGTGCTGTCGCCATCTGGTGGCCCAGGACGTCATTACACGTACCAGGGGAGAGACACCGCATGTTTAAACTGGCAAACACACCGCTCTCATGTTATCATAACCGCTAATGGCATCAACACCAGATAAAAATACACCATTCTACTCATTCATTTGGGAAATTCAGAAGACAGACTAAAAGTCCCATGGCGTGTAATAAGTGAAGACAGCATGGCTCCAGCAGGAGAACTCATAGAGCATCTGCTCAGGCCACAGACTGCATGTAAATCAAACAGACGATGATAGATGCCAGTGGTCTTGATCTGTGGCGCCTGTCACAAGGTCAAATCTACTCTCTGTAAAGCCCCGATTATGCTGCCTCGTGAGTGGGGAAAATAGCCGATCTACAAGCTCACAAAGCGTCGCATTCGCGACGCTTTGTGAGCTCGTAGATCTGCTATTTTTGGCACTGCGCGACGCCGTCGCACGACAAAGTGTAGTTCACGCTTAACTGGATATCTGTCTCACAGCGCTTCCTGATAGGAAACTCCACAGAGAGAGAGAGAGAGAGAGAGAGCGAGAGAGAGAGAGAGAGAGAAGGGAAGGGAAGAGGAGGGGAGGGTTAGAGGATGGCAGGAGAAGACAGACGGGCAGTGGGGGCAGCAGGGCAGGGTCGCACATTAAGGGAAAGATATTCTACACTCCACAATGTTTGTTCCACGCTACATTCTAAAGCATAACGACATAATGACTTGATCTGTAAGATGTGTACGATGAAAGTGGATATTTTATACAAAGGCGTGCGTGCGCGCGCGCACACACACACACACACACACACACACACACACACACACACACACACACACACACACACACACACACACACACACACACACACACACACACACACACACACACACACACACACACACACACACACACACACACACACACACACACACACACACACACACACACACACACACACACAGTCTCACTCTCTCACATCCCTAGTATACAGTAAGTGGTAGTGGAGCCAGATAGATGAGTCATGGCTGGGTCTGTTTATCCAACCACCCCCCCCCCCCTCCCCACATCTCCTCCGCTTCAATCCCTTTCTTTTCTTTGCACTCCATCTTTCTCTCTCTCCTTCATGCTCACCTCTCTTCCTCCTCTCTCTCTCTCTCTCTCTCTCTCTCTCTCTCTCTCTCTTTTTCTTGGGGTTAGGATCAATCTGTGTCTTCTCTCCCGCTGTGTTTCATCAGGCGTTTACCCTCCCGCTCCGGTCTATTCTCTTCCTCTAATCCCTCCCCCCCCACCCGTGGCCTCTTTCTCTCCTTTGCTGCCCCTGCCGGAAACCCCAGTTGTTCTCATGTCTCACCCATCAATCTTTTTCTCACAGTGGGTCTCCCCCTTCCACAACCCCCCCACACACACACACACACACACACACACACACCTCTGTCTCACCTTCCATTCTTATCACCCTCTCTGCTCTTATCTGTTCCATGTGGGCTCTGTCTCACAGGGAAAGACAGACAGACAGACAGACAGACAGACAGACAGACAGACAGACAGACAGACAGACTAGGGTGAGACCAGCGTGATCTAATATGAGAGTGACGACTATAGCGTTGACTCCCATAGTAAGAATGGAATGCGGAAATGCTCGTTCTATCTCAATGGTATAGTTCCAATGTTTGGAACTATAGCCCATAGCGGCCCGCTTTGCGGCGAGATCAAAGCGTGTCATAACTCTCTCTCTGTGGGTCTGGGTGAGACAGACAGACAGACAGACAGACAGACAGACAGACAGACAGACAGACAGACAGACAGACAGACAGACAGACAGACAGACAGACAGACAGACAGACAGACAGACAGACAAGAGGTGATAGTAAGAGAGTCTGGGGGTGAAGGAGAGAGTGAGAGCAACACAGTGTGTTTATGAGAGGATTAGTGTTCAGGGTGGTGGATACAAGGATCTGCACACGGCCACTGTGAACTTGTTAAAGGTGGAACATCTGTGAAGGGACAGAGAGGGGAGGTGAACACACACACGCAGAGAGAGAGGGGGGGCAGAGAGAGATGGGGGAGAGAGAGAGAGAGAGAGAGAGAGAGAGGGAGGGAGGGAGGGAGGGAGGGAGGGAGGGAGAGGGAGACAGACAAAGATGGAGGAGAGAAAGATAGAGAGAGGAAGGAAAAGAGACAGAGAGATGGGGAGGAGAGAGAGAAAAGAAAGAGGGAGATGGAGAAGAAAGAAAGAGAGAGAGGAAAGTAAGAGAGGAAAGAGAGAGATGGAGAGAGAGAGAGGGAGGGAGAGGGAGGGGGGCAGATCAAGGCATGAGAGCCGAGCGCTCCTGCTCCTGGCAAGACTCTGACTGTCTCAGTGTGTGTGTGTGTGTGTGTGTGTGTGTGTGTGTGTGTGTGTGTGTGTGTGTGTGTGTGTGTGTGTGTGTGTGTGTGTGTGTGTGTGTGTGTGTGTGTGTGTGTGTCTGTGTGTGTGTGTGTGTGTGTGTGTGTGTGTGTGTGTGTGTGTGTGTGTGTGTGTGTGTGTGTGCTGCGCTGTGCTCCTGGCAGACTCAGACGAGGCATTAAAATTATTGGTGCCGCCAGCATGCCGCGGCCCCCGCTGAAAAGGAGGAGGGGGTAGTGTGTGTGTGTGTGTGTGTGTGTGTGTGGGGGTGTGTGTGTGTGTGTGTGTGTGTGTGAGTTAGAGGGATGGAGGCGAGGGAGGAGAGTCACTGAGTGCTAATCAGACCCATGTGTGTGTGTGTGGCCAGCACAGCTCAGAACAGCTGCTCCCACGCTGAAGACCTGGCTGCCGCACACACACACACACACACACACACACACACACACACACAGTGTGTATATACAGTATATGTTACAGTGGAAACCAGTACAAGTGGGAAAAGCGGAACGAGGAGCGTTCGTTTTTCCAGCACGGGAGGCCAGGCCCGTGGCTAGGTGCCTTTGAGCCCCCCGACGGAAACAAACAAAACGCGTCCTCGGAGCCGGGGCGGCGATTAGCGGCGATCGGCAGGCCCGGCCGGCCCGTTGGCTTCCCGTTGCCCGTCATTTTCGTTTAGTTTCTTTTTGCTGCCCACGCGCTCGCCCGGCCTCGTCTCTTCCCACTTGGCCTTCATCAGAGCAATGTGAAATGTTAAATTATTAATAATTATAATAATAATACAGACGATTTACATAGCGCTTTTCTAGGTACTCAAAGTCGCTAGAAGATAAAAACAACTTTATTAGGGTTTTTTTTTCCCAGGAGGTTGGCATCACCCGACCTGAGGGAGCAGGAGGGGCGTGGCGTTCAGAGTTGGCGTTCATGAGTTCAGAGAGGTAGCGGGGGGCCTGGTTGTTGATGGCTTTGTACTAGTAATTAGTATTTTGAAGTCAATTCTGTGCTTGACTGGGAGCCAGTGGAGGTCACGGAGGACTGGTGTGATGTAGCCTGGGATCAATACCATTTTCGGGTTTCTGATCCAGTCGGAGCGAAAATAACTTTACGTCATCAGGTGGCCGGAGCCAACGACCGGAACCAGGTGCGCCGTGCACCTCCAAAATGATTCCCCTAGTTTAAAACTTGTTTAGTTTGGTATAATCACTTTGTTTCTTTTGGTGTAATAATGGTTTGGTATGTCCATTTTCTATTCTAACTCGTAGCGCGACTAGCAAGACTAAACTAATTGATTCTCATTATGTGGGGAACAAAACAATACGACGCCAACCGGAACCAACCACCGGAACCATGATTATTTTTTTCCTTTTTTCTAAACCGGATCACACGGCAGTTTTAGAATGAATACCAGGCTTTCCTCCGCGGTGGAAAGTCTGGTGATGCGAGGTTAGGTGTGATGTGGTCCCTGGATCGGGTTCTGGTGAGCAGGCGGACGGCAGAATTTTGTACATAATGTACTTTCTTGAGAACCTTGGTGGTGACGCCGTTATAGGAGGCTATTGCAGTAGTCGAGTCTGGATGTAATGAAGGCATGAATGAGTGTCTCAGCAGTAGTGTGTGATAGGCTGGGACGAAGGCGGGCAATGTTGTGAAGATGAAAGAAGGCAGTTTTAATGATCTGGTTGACATGGGACTGGAAGGAGAGGGCGG
>NC_137603.1:44202533-44232533 GCF_963280865.1 Gymnoscopelus braueri
ACTGATCTGTTCCTGCTTACTCACCTCCTCTTCCCCAGTGGTGCAAAGAAAGGAACTAAGAACATTTACTCAATAAGTACTGTACTTGAGTGCAATTATGAGGTACTTTTACTTTGCTTGAGTATGTCCATTTTCTTTTTATACTCAAAACTTCCACTCCACTACATCTCAGAGGCAAATATTGTACTTTTTAATCCACCACAATTATTTAGCAACTTTAGTTACTAAAAGTTACTTCGTAGATTTGTCTTATTAATACAAAATAGGCGAGAGGAGAGGAGAGGAAAGGGTGTGAAGTGCTCTGACACAGGCAAAAGAAGGCTACAATGTTGTAAGCGTGCGAGACAATACGGGGGAAGGGGGGGGGGGGTTGGCTGGGTTCAGGACAGGAGTCAGGAAGGAGGGGCTCCGGATTCAGAGTGGAGAGAGGAAAGCCATGCTGATACTGATAGGTCAGAGGTCATGCACCACCAGGTGCATTTGTCAAGTTAGCCCTGCGTACACACACTACTAGACAAACAAATACATCAGCTCACTGAGTGGAGTAAGTGTCGGGGCTGTGTGCACGATGGTGTCGCTCGTCGGAAATAGGCAACCTACGAGCTCACAACACGCCACGGATGTGAGCTCGTAAGTCGGCTATTTCCGACGAAGTATGAATCAGGCTACAGAGAGAGAGGGAGCGGGGCAGGGGAAGGTGTGTGGGAAATAGGCTTCATCAAAAAATTCTAATAGTAAAACATGTAATTTTGCCTACACTGACATGCCCAAATAAGGACGGCAGTTTAAAAGTGGTTAAGCCTTATTTAGATGCATAACGTTAGTACTTGTACTTGTAATCACACGTGTGTGCGTCGACGTCTGGCATTACAGAGTGTGCGTCACAGAAGGGAGGGTGTCTGTCCACCATCTTGGCTGTTAGGTAATGGAGCTGATCACCAGCAGACAGGGAGTCCTGTACTCATCATCAGTGACCTTTCAGGCAGGAAGTGGTGGAAGTGTATTTATGTAAATTAAGTGGAACACATGATGAAAACACACACATCGGTTAAACTGCACAGCCAAGTATGAGTCTTGTATGAGTAGCTATATAAAAACTGCTAGCTTGCTACTACCTCTGTTCATTGTGAATAGTTATTAGTAGTATGTTACAGCTCTTACAAAAGTTACAGTAATTTGTGTATTGTTTAAGTTGACATGAATCAGCTCCAACAATATGTGAAGGTAATACTAGTATTGAATCACAGTGACATCATCACAATCACAGACACCTAACCCTAATCGTGCTCAAAGCGGTGTTAGTGGACCGGTCTTTCAGGGGGTTCCAGACTGAGGTCCCCAACAAAATGAGGAACAGTGTAGTCGATCTACAAGCTCACAACGTGTCATGTCGTGACGCAATATGAGCTCATCTTTTGCTATACTAGAAACATTTTGACAAATGTTCTCTTATGCGTCCCTGCCACAAACTCTTTTCAAATGGCGGTCAAATACATATCAATTTGGGGGTCCTTGACATGAAAATGTTCAAGAACCACTGCTGTATTTATACACCATGAAAATTAAGAGTGCATCCATCAAGCAGCCTGCTTGGATCAGGTACTGGCTTGTGTGTGTGTGTGTGTGTGTGTGTGTGTGTGTGTGTGTGTGTGTGTGTGTGTGTGTGTGTGTGTGTGTGTGTGTGTGTGTGTGTGTGTGTGTGTTTCCCCCGACCCCCTGTATATAAGACTTACATACAGTAAAAAAAAAAAAAAAAGCTCCTAAAGTCCCCCCCAAACACACAATAAAGGCTGGCTAGCAGCCGCGGGACACGGCACCGTTCACACTTTAAAATAAGCAGCAAAACGCTATTTAAACAGTACCAGGTTACAGCTCCTCGTAAAACAAATACACACAGGAATAATTGTATCAACACGCCAACCTGGCAGAAAGGGGGGGGGGGGGGCGCTTGGACATTGCGTTGCTGGAGAGAGGGGTGGTTGTGAGGCATGGGGGGGTGCAGAGAGGGTGGGGGGGTAAAGGAAAAAAAGGGGAGAGGAAGAAAAACAGGTCCCACAGAGCTACCGTGCAGGCGCCAGTGAAGACAGCAAGGGGGGGGGGGGAGGAAGGGGAGGTGAGAGAGAGAAAAGACCCTGGTTGAAACTCTCAACAGATGCGTGAAGCCCTTGTCAGCATTCCTGCTAGGTAACGCAAGGTCAGAAGCAAGCAGGAAGACAATATGAGGACTATTTGGGCTCCCTGAGCGCCAGATGTGTTTTAATAAGACGGCTGCCCTCCCAGCTAATAAGGTCAGCCTCTGGCTCCAGCCAGACGAGCAAACAAGTAGACTCTTGGCAGGAATTCAGCTCCGGCTTGGCACGGCCTCTCTCCCTGCTTCCTGCCTCGCTCGCTTACTCACTCGCTCGCTCGCTCACTCACTCCCACAAGCCTGGAGAAAGCAAGGGGAGGCTGAGTCTCTCTCTCTACAGTATACAATCTCTCTCTCCCTCCCTCCCTCCCTGTAAGTCGCTCTCTCCCTCATACACCCGCCTTTTATTAGACACTTCCCTTTCTCTCCAAGTGGGAGGGAGAAGAGAGCTGCCTAAAAGTTGGAGCCTTTGAGAAAATCTGCACATGGACACTTACACACTTACTTACAGAGTAAGCTTTCATGCACGTGCGTGCACACACACACACACACACACACACACACACACACACACACACACACACACACACACACACACACACACACACACACACACACACACACACACACACACACACACACACACACACACACACACACACACACACACACACACACACACACACACACACACACACTTGCCTTTTCCAGCCCCCTGCCATGCGTTTCAGGTCCCTACCCCTCACCAAAGTAACGTAAAAAACACTCTGCTGCTGTTAATACATAATTGATGAGATTCATTTTAAATAATAATACACAGATATTCAATGAGTCTCTGGTCCTCTCCTGGAGGGACGGAACACCATTCTTCCAAAAGATATTCCCTCATTTTGGTGTTTTGATGATCGTGATGGAGAGCACTGTCTAACACGTCGATCCAAAATCTCAATTGGGTTGAGATCTGGTGACTGTGAAGGTCATAGCCTATGATTCACACCATTTTCATACTAATCAAACCATTCATTGATCCCTCATAACCCGTTGATGGGGGGATTGTCATCCGGGGAGAGACCTCTCCTCTCAGGAAGTGTTTTATCATTGGATAAAGGTGATCACTCAGAATAACTAATTGTATTGATTTGCAGTGACCCTTCCCTCTAAAGGGACACGAGGACTCACTCCATGCCACAAAAATGCCCCCTTCACCACATAATAGAGCCACCAGACTCCCTCAATGTAGGGATCAAGCATTCAGACTATAGTGCCGTTCTTCATTTATTCAGGTTTTCCATTTACTTTGTCACCCATCTGTGTGAATATGAACACTGGAGCAGTAAATCTCCATTCTCCAGAGAGGGGGATAAAACAGTGTTGTGGGCGCCAGAAAAGATTAACTTACTTGCAGAGGAGAGATAGAGAGGAGGTGGTAAAGGAGGAAGAAGTGAGAGAGAAAGAAAGAGGAAGAGACACTAAAGCACAGTGAGAGAGAGACACAGAGAGAGAGAGAGAGAGAGAGAGAGAGAGAGAGAGAGAGAGAGAGGCATCTTGGCATCGGTGGAGGAGGCTCTGTTTACTCAAGTTCCTGCCAATCGCTCATGGGGACAGAAAGAGTAAGAGAGATAGAGAGCGAGAGAGACAGAGAGACGAGACAGAATCAAAGCTAGTCCAAACAATGTCTCACATTTAAACTTGTTTCATTGTCCAATAATCCTGTGAAGCTACAGGATTTAAAGGAGCAGCGAGCAACGCTGTTCCTCATCACAACATGTTTGATGTGTAACTCTTGGTGTGTGTCCAACGGGCAGGATCACTGTGCAGACCTCAGGTGACACAGGAAATGAAAGTGACGAGAGGGGGTGTCTCACACACACGCACGCACGCACGCACGCACGCACGCACGCACGCAAGCGCGCACACTTCGCACATACTACGTACACGCATGTCTTTAACCTAACTGTTCTAGGTGTGAGAGAGGCTTTCAGGCTTTCATCTGACACGCATAAACAACCCTACATGCACTCACATACACAATCTATCTCACATCCTCCTTCTCTGGCAGAGGTGAAGTTGACGTCATCGTCGGCCTCTCACGAAATCAGACCATCAAAGGGTGGCCCCCTCCTCGATATGCCTAAAGCGCTCAAATATTTACCCCAGGACTCGGCCATGCCATACTTCACACCGGCAGCCTGTACAGAACACCCAATACACGCATCATGCACATGCCTTTTTAATCTACCATCATTTGCACACAACAAAAAAATCTAGATTTACTTATGAAGTGTGCTTGTAGTCTCAGAATACAGATTGCGGCATTGTTTTTCTGTGATCGTTATACATTTGTGAGAGGGCATAATGCTTGTTTGAATTCAAACTTCAGACTCGTGCAGGCCTACTGGGCGGATGTTGCTCGTGAACACTTTGGTGTGCACGAGCAACATGTGTGCAGGTGTGCATGTGTACGTTTGTTTGGGGAAGGTGCAAGCACGTCCCCACAGAGCACATAATAATTAGTGTTGTTGTTTAATACAATATTTGAGGATCACCATCACTGGGGCAGAAAATCCTTTTTCCCCCAAGGCTCAACTTTCCCATTTTAACCACATCAACCTGGCGTGCCTATTTTGGGCATGTACTGTAAAATATAGGTGAAAAGTTGGGGAACGAAAATAGCAAATCTATGCGATGCGACACGTTGTGAGCTTGTAGATCAGTTATTTTTGGTATTCATTGTACGACACAGTATACAGGGCTTAAGTGGTTAATGTCAGCAGACAGGGAGCATTTGGTTGGATGTAATCTGAGATGAGCTCCACTCCTCTGCTCTAACAGGCCACGGGGTCAACAGGTCATATAGCTTGTTGTCGGTGGAAACCTTGTATGTTAATGTAGGGTTCCTTTTTTTATTACTATTTTAAAAATAGTGAAAAATAGTGAAAATAGTCGATCTACAAAGTCACAAGCGAGCTTGTAGACTGGCTATTTTCACTATTTTTGTGCAACACTCTTGCATGATGAAGTAGGGCATTAATTTATGGAGAAACGTAAAAAGTTGAAATATGGAGATACAAGGTTTGTGCCCGACAGTAACGATAGTCAGCAGCAGGCCCGGTTTAGCTCCACACTGATTAGGGAGAGAAGGATCTCTCTCTCTCTGTTTCTCACACACACATGCACACACACACGAGCACACACACACACACACACATACAACCACGTGTCTGTGTTCCCACGGTTTTGAGCAGGTCTGTGGGCTGATGTAGAGCAGCTTGTAAAGCAGGCCTGTCCGTCAGCTTTAACAACCTATCACAGAGATCCAACAGGACCCTGGCCATGCGTGCACGCACACACACACACACACACACACACACATCCAGCCAGGACACCCTGGCCATGTACACACACACACACACACACACACACACGCACACGCACGCACACACACGCACACACACACAGAGTCCCAGCCAGGACACAGGCTCAGGTATAAGCCGGAGCCTGGGTCTCACTCTGCTCACTTTGACTCAGCCAAGAAAAGGAAAATAAAGGAAGAAGAAAAAAAAGAAGACCAGCTTTGATCTGAGACGACAGACCTGCGCCACTTGACGTGAACGCTATTTTGTTTCTCTGCACACAATTCTTCTGTCTCACGCTCAGTCGTGCATGCAGGCGCGCACACACACACACACACACACACACACACACACACACACACACACACACACACACACACACACACACACACACACACACACACACACACACACACACACACACACACACACACACACACACACACACATTAGTAACAGCCCACTCATTATTCTTTTTCAGATCTTGTCTGTCTTTTTGTCTGTCTCTGTGGTTTAAGCTCCAGGACTGCTAAGCTTTTGTATTGTACCACACTGCTTCACAAAGACGTCTTGTCAAAACACTGCGAACAACAAGGACATGCATAAATAACACCATGCAGATTTCTTGGATATGCTTGCATTGCAGGAGATCCAAAATATAATAATAAATAAAGAGGAAGTTATCACTGCAAAAATAAGCAATGACAGATTGATGCAGGACCAACAGGAAGCCTCATGTTCAATCAGTGAATGCTAAAATGAAAGCAGAAGGGTCCGACTACGGTCTTCCAAAATTATTCTCTATTTAAGCTTGAATGCATTTGTCTGTCTCAATATCAGATTGCACAGGGAATCTTTAAGTGAAACAGGTACATTACGATGAGATATAATATCAAACGAGCAACAAAGAATATTAAATGAGAAACATTTCCACCAGTGGGTAGCCTAATGCTATATTAGCTATCTGATGAAGGTAACTTAAGTATGGCAGAAGCAAACTTGGGTCAAATGAGTCTAACCTTTACAGATACATATTCATTAGAGGGTTGCTAAGGTACGTAAACTCTGACCCGTTCACTTCCTGCTCTGAGTTCACCAAGGAGCCATGCTGCACATGGACATATTAATGAATTCCCTCTTCACAGCCACTCCCCACTCTTTCTTCTTCCATTTGATTTGCATTAGAGTGGGATTGAAGTGATTCTGCTGTGGAGACACTGACGTAATCGTTTGGAGGGGATGTCATAAAATAACGTTCCAACATCCCAGGGAAATAATTGGCGCAGACCCTTCCACCGCTGACATCTTTATACCCCGGCTGATCTGCAGGTCTAGAAAGCTACCGTATTATCAACGTGCTCAAGACTGGCATGTCTTGATTCGATTGATTCGAATAACAGAGCACAGTCATTTTTGTACAAGAAGGGGCAGAGAAGGGCTTGGCTACTTAAAC
Organism: Gymnoscopelus braueri; assembly: GCF_963280865.1. Taxonomy (NCBI): domain Eukaryota; kingdom Metazoa; phylum Chordata; class Actinopteri; order Myctophiformes; family Myctophidae; genus Gymnoscopelus; species Gymnoscopelus braueri. The sequence goes on from NC_137603.1 coordinate 44,209,468, forward strand.
ATTGTTCAGTAGTTGCATCTGATACTAATCTGAAGATTATTAGGCTATAGGATTAAATATTTGCCTTTACCGTTGCTAAGAAAACCAAAAGCGGAATGTTCTTTATAGGGGATATAATTACCTCACTCAAAAACTAGATATGTTATTGTGTATGCACTACACAGGGCAGAATGAAATACGAAGGAATGGTCCACAGCATGATCTGGATAAAGTGAGCATGAGGCATGGAAAACATGGCAAGAACGACAAATTCCATGAGCCAGAAGAGAGCACTGGAGCTACTGTAACTTCAAGGTAAACAGGTAAACAGACTTTTTAAAGTTTAAGATCATTTCAACTGTCTGTGATTACTGAAGCTAAAACATGGATGCCTTATTCTTGCCAGACTGCTAGTGGCTTATAAGACACAGATGACTTTCAACCGTGTGTGTGTGTGTGTGTGTGTGTGTGTGTGTGTGTGTGTGTGTGTGTGTGTGTGTGTGTGTGTGTGTGTGTGTGTGTGTGTGTGTGTGTGTGTGTGTGTGTGTGTGTTGCCCTTGCACTCAGTCTTTGACCCGCAGCCACAACAGGCGGTAAGAAGGGCTTATGTTACTCAAGAGGAAATCAGGACCTTTGCAAAAGCACATTGGCCCTGACAGCCTCACTGATTATTCACACACAGGAAAAAGCGCACGCACGCGCACGCACGCACGCACGCACACACGCACACACACACTTGCATACATGTTGCATTCAAAACAATGCAACATTCAAAACATTTGATGTCTAACATCTCTGTTGTTAGTGAAAGAGGGTTGTTAGTTAGCGTAACCGGAAGAGTGGGCACCTAAACATTGTGGGCACCTCAATGTTAAGTTGGCCATGTTTTCTAAAAGTGTAACAAAAAAAAGAAAAAATAATTGAACATGCTCGAACATTTGACATTTACAGCCTAATATTTCTACAATATTTCTACAAATGGCTACAAAACCTGTGGCTAGCCAGTCATTATGGGCATAAACAAAAAGTTGAAGGCTAAATAGTTTGATACTGATGTACCGTGCATGTTCTAATCATATTATATTACCATTTTCCAATATTTTTTTCTTTTTTTTTACATTTTGGAAAAACTGAAAAGTGGGAGAGAAAAAGAAAAAAATGGTATCCGTTGGAGAAGTAGCACAATGAGAAAATCATGATTCATGACTCACAGATAGAACACACATAAAACAGTGAGATTTAGGATATCAAGATGGTGATGAGGATCAATCATGACACACACACACATTCCCCTTCACTGTACAAGAAGCTTTATCCGCAGATGCCATGGTTTAAGAACAGGTACGCGCGCGCACGCACGCACGCACGCACGCACGCACGCACGCACGCACGCACGCACGCACGCACGCACGCACGCACGCACGCACGCACGCACGCACGCACGCACGCACCAAGGTGAGCTGCAGGCCAGGGATCACATTGCACAAAACAAACAAATGCATTACTGTTTCTGGAAGAGCAGCAATCACATTACAAATACTTAGAAAAACATAGGTGGAACACCAGAGATCATCAGGCATTTAGTCATCACCAAATGCAGGCTGCCAGATTACATCATCTTAATTTTGAAGAATTCAACGACATAAAAATGTACTTTCTTTGGATTTGGCACCCCTAGGTTAAGGAAATATTTGAGTCAAGTTTGAGTAATCCAAAGGATAACAGTGGCGATTGCAGATTTAAGCAGCTCGTCGCTAAACTGTTACCCATTTCACTGTAAAACTGGCACAGACATGGGGGGAAAAAGAACACAGTTGGTACAGTTTATACCTATGTCTTCTATCATGTCTGTGGCATATGTTTCTATTGAACTGCCCTCTGAGATTATTACAGGAGGAATTTTCTGGCTAGGGGACCGGGGGAGAGGGAGGGGGGAGAGAGAGAGGGGGCAGTCAGAAAAAATAGGAGAAAAGTAGAGAGAGAGGTGTGGAGAGCAAGGTCAGAGGTTATCACCTGGTGGAGCTGGAGCGACATGAAAGGGCCTTTCATCACCTTCCCAAACACAGAGCCGGCCAGGCACACGCATGAACATCCAAAATGTACAAACACACTTTTGCCAGGCTCACAGTACACACAGAATATTGTGCGTTATGTGTGTGCCTGTGTGTGTGCCTGTGTGTGTGCGTACGTACGCACACACGCACGTGTGTGTGTGTGTGTGAGAGTATCTGTGTGAAAAGGGAAGTGGAGGCCATATGGTTGTGTTCAGAAGGCCCCCACTAAGATGGACACCTCCTCAGCCTTCAAGCACCACCCGGCTCCACCAACACCCCCCCCCGAAGCCCCCCAAAGCCCCCACCCCCTCCCGCCAAAGGTGTGAGAACATGTCTGCACCAGTAACACTGCCAACAGCACACCATGCGAGAAACACTCTGTGTGTGTGTGTGTGTGTGTGCGTGTGCGTGTGTGCGTGTGTGTGTGTGTGTCTAATATAATGTACGTGTGCATAATATATAGTATATAGTACACAATACACATACAGTACATACATATATATATATATATATATATATATATATATATATATATATATATATATATACACACATACATATATATATATATATATATATATATATATATATATATATATATATATATATATATATATATATATATATACAGTATATACCTGTGTGTGTGTGTGTGTGTGTGTGTGTGTGTGTGTGTGTGTGTGTGTGTGTGTGTGTGTGTGTGAGAGTGTGTGCGTGTGCACTGTGCGTACGCGTGTGTGTGTGTGTGTGTGTGTGCGTGTGCACTGTGCGTACGCGCGTGTTTGTGTGTGTACACGCGCACACGTGCGTGCACGTGCACATCGGTCCTAAGCGTGTATGTCAAGCAGATGGGAGGAAAGAGAGAAATTAGAGAGGGGTAAGAGGAGAGCAGCGACAGAGAGTCTGGAAGAGCATGTGTGCATGTGTGCATGTGCGTGTGTGTGTGTGTTGGACTGAAGGGGCTGTGTGGGGTAAGGGGGAGTCAGATGGGAGGAGGAGGAGGAGGGGAGGGTGGTGGTGGTTAGTGAACATTCTTCTGGCAGGGCTCTCTCTCTCTTTCCCTCTCTCTCTCTCTCTCTCTCTGTGCTGCTGGCTGCTCGCCCGGCTCTGAAGCAAACTTAAACAAACTCCTGTTGCAGCCATCTGCCGGGCCCGGGGGAGAAATCACAGCACCGCTCCGCTCCGCGCTGCTCAGCCGCCCCACTATCAGGTTACTGTGTGAGCGCCCGCCCGGCCTGCGCGCCTCAAACACACATCATATACATGCAGGCACGCAGGCACACGCACACACACACACACGGACGCGCACACACACCACACACACACATACCAATTCTTTCGTGCAAACACATCCACTTTCAGGCGCGCAGCCGTGCACACGCAGTCTCCCACACACACACACACACACACACACACACACACACACACACACACACACACACACACACACACACACACACACACACACACACACACACACACACACACACACACACACACACACACACACACACACACACACACACACACACACACACACACACACACGGCCCAGGCTACGCGTCAGCCTGGAGCCAGGGCCTGCCATGGGGTTCACACCGCCAGGAGAGGCCAGCAACATGTGGCCCCTTCTAATACCACAGGGAGAGAGACAGAGGAGGAGGAGGGAGTGGGGTGGGGGGTTTGGGGGGGGGTGAGAGAAGAGAAGAGTGGGGACAGCAGAGAGAGAGAGAGAGAGAGGGCAGGAGAACAGCAGAGAGAAAAATGAGAGAGATAAAGAACTCAGACAGATCTGGGAGAAGGAGGTAGAGGAGAGGAGAGGAGAGGAGAGGAGAGGAGAGGAGAGGAGAGGAGAGGAGAGGAGAGGAGAGGAGAGGAGAGGAGAGGAGAGGAGAGGAGAGGAGAAGGAGAAGGAAGTGGAAGTGGAGGAAAAGGAGGTGGAGGAGAGGAGAGGAGACCTCTGGCTCCTAACTCAAACCAAGTGCTATTTTTACTGCCCCCTGCAGAAGACAAGAGACATAAAAACATCCTCAAGCCCTCTACTCTCTTTGCTTTCATAACATCTAAAGCTTTTTATCACACAGTTTTTTTCTTCCTCTCCGTTTTGTTTTCCAAGGAGCAAAGCTCCTAATTTTAACATCGAGTCCTTCTCTTTATGTTTGCATTAGTTTCCCACCGTTGAACTGGAGATAGTGGAGGTTGTGTGTTCGTTGCGATGGGCCCATGAGGGTTTGATTTGGTTTGATCGCTATACCAGTCAGATTGTTTCCATCGTGACGTACGTCCTGCTATGAGGAACCCAAAATGTATGTCTTCTCTTAGCTGTAACATCGCTTGTAAATCCCAATACCATGCCATTTTACTGTCAGATGCAGCAGTTAATCGAACTAATCAATTTAATAAATTATTGAAAAAAAGAATCGGTTTTAATACAAATAATCATTATTATGTCCATAATAAAAAATGTCCCGAAAATTCCCCCCCAAAAGAAAACACACTCCAATTATTCGATAAGATAATCAATAAAATATTCGCTACAGAGCTAATGGATAGTTGCAGCGCTAATACACTCTACTGCAGGTGACAGCACAATCATAGCCTACTGGGGATTGGAGTGTCGGCTCACATTTGTGACCAGTTAAAAACCTGGGCTGGTGGCTAACCACTCCAACTACTGCATTGTGGCCTTGAGGCTGCGCTCTGCAGATTAACCATGACTAGCACGTTGGCCCGCACTGCACACAACCCTCGGCCATGTGGGAAACGCCACGAACCAAGCTGGCGCTTCATATGTCATACTGCAAACCTCATAGACAGGGATTCGGCTAGGTATGTCAGCCGTGACCGACAGACATAACAAACATTATACAGCCAGACCAAATATACAATGCTCCCCATGTCAACAAGGATGAATGCCTTTCTAATAATGACTCGGTGCGTGTGTGCGTGTGTGTGTGTGGGTGTGGGTGTGGGTGTGGGTGTGTGTGTGTGTGTGTGCGCGTGTGCGTGTGTGTGTGTGTGTGTGTGTGCGCGCACACGCTTCTTGGCGAGTGAGCTGATCTTCTATTCACGTCCACACCACCTGGCCGAGGTTGAGGTTTCGGTGGCCAGCCTGTCTTTGTTCTGTCTGATGACCCTGGATTACAACCTGGCCCAGGCAACAGCACCACGAGTCACCACCCCATGAGAAAGCAGGGATTTATAGCGACGGTCAAAGGTTTCCAAGATCTCCCCCGCAGATTGCAGTAGTAGCAGGCAGCGACATAAAGAAGAATGACCCCGATCTTATCTGCAGTCTGCGGGGTCAACAAGTTCATCATTGCATCTGCCATTGCAACCGTAATACACAGGAAGACAGCCAAGTTGCTTAGATGCATAATATTATCATCGTATGGCCATGCCTAGCACTAGATATCTAATTCTGGCATTTGATGAAAGCGGCACTTAACCACTTAAACCCATTAAGATTCTACAAATGCCTTCTAAATCAGTCATTCTCACACTTTCCAGATCTTTCAAAAATGTTCAAAAATAGCAGATGTACAAGCTCGCAGCGCGGCACGAAGTGACGCGCTGTGAGCTTGTATATCTGCTATTTTTGAAAAGCCAACGCAAAATTCTAAAATGACAGATGCCTTCCCGGTCTTAGCGGGTTAAACCCTATTTACGCCATTTTTGGCAATTTTGGTGGCGTTTTTCACCTATAAATCACGTGACTAAAATAGGGATGCCAGGATGAAATCGGATAAAGAGCGGTGAGACGGTGGCAGTGCTGCTTCTACCGCACAGCTGAGCCGCATTCTTCCAGAGAACGCAGAAGCCCTGCCTGGCTTCACGCGCGACTCAGCGCCCCACCGGCCTCTCCCCTCTGTGTCACACTCTCCACCCACAGCTGTCCTGGAGCTGGCAGGGACACCCAGGGCCATGTGAGAGGGCCAGGTGGCTGCTGAGGGAAAGGGAGAGGCTTGGGGGGGGGGGGGGGGGGGGTGGCAGAGCGAGGTCTAAAGGGTCGGGGGACAGTAATCCAAGAAGAGAATGTCCGTCTTCAGCCAAAAACTGCTCCCAGAAGTTCACCACCAGTATGTTAATCACCATCCCTCCTCCAGTTGGTTGACAGGAACAGGGTGAATCTATCTCGTACGGCTGTTTAGGCTGCAGCTATAGTGGAGCTGTGTACGGCTCCGCGTTTAGGGTGACAGGGTGTGGAGTATTATATTTAGGCCACTACGGGGGGCTATTTTGGCCTGGCCAGTTGCACCAAAGCACAGGGGGTGAGAGACTGAAAGCTCTCCCCTCTTCTTCACCCTGTTAGAGCTATCGGCGGAATGAAGCGAGAGCAGGAGGGAGACTGGAGGCAAATTCAGAGCACAGGGGAAAGAGCAGAAAAATACTGCCATGTATGCATGAATTACATGCGTAGTGCTGCCCTTTTGAGTGATAGTGTAGAGACCTCGTGTGTATCAATAAATCACTGTTATGCAATGGAGAGTAGGGGTCACATGTTAAGTATTTGACAAGGAGGCAGCGCCACAATTTGCTACTGTGCTGCCACAGACTCCAGCTGTGTCCAGGTGCACGCGCACACGCACACACACACACACACACACACACACACACACACACACACACACACACACACACTCTCTTCTGTGGCACAATCCAGCTGCCTTTGCCAGCATGTTTCAGGGAGCAAACACCTGCTAGTGCTCCCAACCACCTGGCGCACACACACACACACACATATACAATTGCAGCTGTATGCTGGGTTCATCTGGGTGGCTGTCTGATGATCTCTGTGTGTGTGTGTGTGTGTGTGTGTGTGTGTGTGTGTGTGTGTGTGTGTGTGTGTGTGTGTGTGTGTGTGTGTGTGTGTGTGTGTGTGTGTGTGTGTGTGTGTGTGTGTGTGTGTGTGTGTGTGTGTGTGTGTGTGTGTGTGTGTGTGCGCGTGTGTAAGCGCAGGCCAGAGGGCAGCTGGTGGAGAGAGCTAAGCTGTAGTTACAGTGGCTCCGTCCTCTGTAATTACCACAGTCCAACCTGTTTTACCACTCTAGGAAAAAAAAGCAGAAAGGCAAAGGAGAAAGCAGGGCAGCCCTGTGGGGTTTGATCACTGCTAGTGGCCCATGGCCCGATGCCACGCAGTGCCAACTTCCTGCCGGGTGGCACTGAAATCTGATACAACCCAGAGGACAGATGTAGGCCAAATGTAGGTGGCAATCCTCAGGATGAGCTCAACGGAGAGCATATGGACATGCCGTATCAAATGCCACCAAACTATATACACACATAAGCTATCCGACCAAGAATAGTTGAGCGCATGAGGCCAGTGCTCACTTCAGCACCCTTTGTCTGAGCGAAACCGAGCTCACCAGACAGACAGACAGACAGACAGACACGCTGACCTGGGATTCCCTCCTTCCCACATCTCAACCAGGGAGAGAGAGGGCAAGAGAAAGAGAACGGTATTTTAGGAAACAAATGAAAACATTCCCATACAGTAAAATCCTGAGTATTGATTTACCCATTTGCACACTCCCAGACTTAGATGAACACTGAGGATGTGACAGTGCACAGAGACAGACGTTCCTGCTAAGTAGGGAGAGCTCTTACAGTGTGTTCTCAATGCTCCCTCACGGCTCAGCTCCACATCCATTCATTAACCCCTTAAGACCTGAGGCCCATTCTGACAAATGTCGGTTTTCTGAAAAACGTACGTCGCTATATCAGTGATGCTCAAACTTTCACATGTTAAGGACCCCCAAAATTATAATTTGGCCGCCGCCCCCCGATCTCAAAACATTTTGTTCCAGGGACCCCGAGAAGCAAAGATTTGAGTTAAAAATGTTCGCTTTAAAAGATTTGCACAAATTTTCACGATTTTTCTAAAATAGCAGATCTACAAGAAGCTCGTATGAGCTTGCATATCTGCTGTTTTTGAATAGCCAAAGTATAAAATAATGCTTGAGAACAAAGGGATTCTACCGTTGCGCCTCAGCCTTAAACGGCCAGTCCGGTGCGTCACAGGAGTAGGGACAACAGATGCAGAAGAGATCAACACTGGAGCAACACGGACATTTTAAGCCTTTTATTATTTAGGTGCAAGTATACATTGACTGACGTTTCGGTCTTTCGACCTTCCTCAGAGTCCTCTGAGGAAGGTCGAAAGACCGAAACGAGTAGTAGCTCAAACCAAAAATGACACAGATGCTTTCCCGGTCCTGATGGGTTAATTCACTATGGTCCTGGCCCCAGACTTGTCCTTGGCTGGCCCACAATGGCATTACACCACAATGACAGAGACAGGGAGGAATGGGACAGCGGATGGAAAAGACTGATTAGCAGAGGATGAAGGTAACAGTCGGGGCCGCATCATTATAATGTAGGAGACGGTCCAGAACACAGCAGAGGGCCCGACCAAGCAATAAGTCATTAAATGGAAGAGAGAACCAAGAAGGCCCACAAGAGAAGACATAATGGGACAAAGAATGAGGGAGATTGGGTTGAATGAGGGGGGCCCAGTCCTTGGCCAGGGGCCAGTAGTTGCCAGGGAACAATGTTATCTAGAGGGGAACTGCTCCATGAGAGAGACAGACAGACAGACAGATAGGATAGGACAGACAATAAATAATTAGGCATAAGCATACACTAACATAGTTTGCCTCAATATACACACTGACCCCAAAATTAGGCCAAATTATACTTTGCGCTTCTGCAAAGCCGTGAGGGTCCGCTACGCATGACATACATTTGATCACCAACTCATGTCCGCGAAGACATCCGCGTGCCTCCCGGATTGTGTTACACGTTACGCATGAACAGGTACGCTGACTTCACATGCGCTAGAGTCTAGACCAGTGGTTCTCAAGCTTTTCAGGCCGTGGCCCGTGACCCCCCAAAATAATCATATTTGAACCGGGAACCCTCACCCCGATAAGCACTTGGAATTGTTGAGTTGAGGCATTACATTTCGTTGACTCGGTTCCACAGATAAATATTGTGAAAATAGCAGATCTACGGAGCTCGTAGATCGTCTATTTTCACAAATTTTGCCTCTTTCTTATATTTTTGGACAATTTGGTTGTCCAGTTTTTATAGTTTATATTTTTTGAGGTATTAAAAAGGTCTTAAAAGTCATTAAATTGTCACTTAACTGTAATCTGGGGACCCCCCCAAAAAAGAATTATGTGGGGTTTGAGAGGAGATCCAATCCGTCGCTACCCTGGTCTCTACCCATATGATATTATGTGACAATAAATGACTTTAAGTTGAACTCATTCATTGGAAGTTAAATGTATACAAGCAGAACAGGAAAAAAAACCTGTATGAAAAAAATCTAAACGTTTTGCTGAAGGAATTCATTAGCATCTGAGGTCTTCAGAGGAACACACATAAATCGATGAAAGATAGAGTTGACTAGGACAGTTAGACGTCTTCACAATGGTCTCTTGCCTTGGCAAAAGGTCTGGAAGAGGGTCATTATGTTGTGCCTCGTATTGTGTGCAACAGCCCTGTATCCGCATAGTAGAGATGCGCGGATCGCGGTTGCCGCAGTTAACCGCAGTTTGGATGGATTCAAATATAATAATTAATTAATATTGGATAAACCGCGGTGGGAATTACATTAATGATATCAATCTATAGGCCTATTATAGCTTTTAAAAAGCACGAAATCTCGCCGTGCGTGTGTTTGTAGTATTTTAATATTACGTCATTTTACATCAGGCACAAATTCGCCGCCTACTGCACGTTACCGGCAAGGGGTCTTTGTACCGGCTGCAGCCAGTGTTGCCATACATATATTTGCGAGAGAAATAAGCAGCAAGGTCTATGAAATTTAAACAAGCCCAAAACAAGCGCCAAATTACCCCAAAAGTCGCTTTAAAACGCAGACATGGCAACAAAGCAAGTTGAAAGCGAAAGTAAAAAGCTTCAAGCTCCGTCTTGTTGTTACCATAGATATGGACTGTATACAGTCACTACATCGTGACAGACAGTGGTGAGTAACATTGTTGAAAACTAACTTTAGGAAAATAATAATAATTTGATGCGGTTGGTGCGCATCAAGAAATAGGATGGTATAATTAACCGCGGTTGGATGGCGGGTGGATAATGAACATGTATATGCGGATTCGGGTGACGATAAACCCTATCCGCGCATCTCATATAGCAACAGCTATGCGGATGCACAAAGTATAACCATGCCCTTACAGTTCACACATAGTTTACCAGACTGTGTCTCCAACCTGCACTACTGAAACACACACTATCTGGTGCCAAGTGGGCACACACACAAACACTGATGAAAGCAGTACACAGCAGGATATGCCGGCCCGGCAGGTCCAAGGAGACACTGTCCTCTCTGTTTCCTTTTCAGTCAACTGGCACTGGACATCTATTCCGATTGAGGCAATGTTGCAGGGCACAGTGGACTGTTTGTCCCGTATAACCGTTTCCCTCATTTTGACATCAGTGTCAAAATCCTGAGTTTTTAACCGAACTGCAAAGCATTTTAAAAGATGAATACACTTGTTGGCTCAAAAAGGCTGTGTCAGGGCAGGGGGAGGGGCGGGGGGGGGGGGCAGGGGGGGCGTCCGGGTGGCGCAGGGGTAAAGTTCCTGCCCACCACCATGGAGGTTCAGGTTTGAATCCTTCACAGTGCATCCGGCTAGGTCGTGCATTCCAATGAACACAATTGGTCGTGGCAAGGGAGGGAGATCTCTGTTGCTGCACTAGCGACTCCACAGGCTGGTCAGGGAGCCTGTTCAGCAGGGAGCAGAACTGAGAAGGATAGCGTGTTCCTCTGCATGCTTTACTGTATGTCCTCCTGGTCAGATGAAGGGAGGCGGCTGGCGATGTCGCATGTATCAGACAAGACACGTGGTTGTGTACCCCCCCCCCCCCCCCCTCTAAGACCAACAAGTAGGGGTCAACAGTGACAGTGACTACACTGGGGAATCGGAAATTGGCATGACGACTAAATTGGGAGAAAATGAAAAATAATTGAAAAGAATAATTGAAAAAACAAAAAAAGGTTGTGTCAGCATCCTAAACTGACTCACTTTGATATGACCTTTGATGACCCCCGGGGCCCCAGGCATTGAGCCCCTATCCGTGTCCCCCTCTCAGCTCAGCTCTGCTGGGTTAAAGGTCACTAAGCCTTCATCTGTCAAACTACAAGCTGTCTGAAGTGCAACCAACTTTCCAAGACCACCACTCTCGACCAAGCCCCCCCGAACACCCCGCTTCCTGTCTCAAACCCCCTTTCATGACATAGCCCACCGTATAGGTCTGAGAACTAGAAACCAACCAACTCAAGGCCATGCAACAGCTTTCCTACTGACCCCCTAAACACACGCACGCACACGCACGCACACGCACGCACACGCACGCACACTACCATTCACTCTTTCTACTCAATGACATTCCATATCTAGAAATGACAAAGAAAGAAATCTGAGCAAAGAAAAATATATTTGTCATTCACATTCACTCTTCCCTTCCTTCTTGTTCTAACTCTGGCCCGTTTCCTTCCCGTCTCCTCTCTTCCCTGCCAGGGGGATTTTGCCAATCAACTGCTGTTAAGTTCCCCTTGGCATATTTTAATCCACTTGGGGATACCGCCCTGTGCAAACACAACCAACAGGAGAGGGACCACGCACGGCGTATGTGTGTGTGTGTGTGTGTGTGTGTGTGTGTGTGTGTGTGTGTGTGTGTGCATGCGTGCGTGCGTGCGTGCACAAGGGTGTGAGGCAGCGAGCCAGTGTATGCGTGCTGTGTGAGAGGGTCACCGCTATTCCAGTTAGATCAAAGGCTCTTCTTTTCCATGACGTGGTGGGCTGTGGTTGCAGGCGGCACAATCCCCGCCTTTCACAGCAGAGAGAGAGGTGTGAGGGTGAGGTGTGCTCGCACCGTGGTGTCAAGCACTAGCCAGAACACACAGCGGGCGCAGGGCCAGTAGTAGAGAACGATGGAGCGCACACACACCGGTGTGCTGTATTGGTACCACTGGTGGAGCTATACGCAGTAAAGTCCTCAGTGTTGATTCATCCATTTGTAACTCTGAGAGGCATGGTCAAATGATTTGTAGGCTCTCAGAGTTAATTTAATACTAAGGCAGGGGTCTTCAACAGGGGGTCCGGGACTCGTAGGGGGTCCTCAGAGTTACAACAGGGGGGCGGCCAAATCTTTGTGTGATATGATTTTTTTTTTACACTTGAACCACTTGAACCCTAGTCCCTAGCATCCATTTTCTGAGGATAACCTTAGCCAAAAATAGCAGATCTACAAGCTCACAACGCCTCAAAGCGCGAGGCGTTGTGAGCTTGTAGATTTACTATTTTTGGCTAAAGAGGTATAGGTGTAGAGGGAAAAAAGAGCAGACCAAGTTTTTAAAAAAGAGTTTAATTTGAAACACTATTTTATACAATATAGAGGGGGTCCCTGCTTCATCTCTCTCTCAGCTAAGGGGTCCTTGGGCTGAAAAACGTTGACGACCCCTGCACAAATGATTTTACAGTGTAGAATAGAGGTGGTTCATATCTAGAGTTAGACTTAAATGGCCCCTCTCATGACTGATGCCAGATCTGATTGGGTCATTTAGACACAAGCAGGAATGCAATACTGGAGTGTACCAGGAGGAAGGGAGTGATTAAAGCTCAGAGCGCTGAATCAAAACCCACCTTCAGCAGCTTTGAAATTAAGCCCCCTCAAATACCAGCGGATTCCCTGTGAAACGCAAAGCCAGCCTGTCAGACTCCGCTGCCACGAATAGAGAGAGAGCGCAGCTGCTGAAACTTTATAGAGCACACACGCAATAGTGATGATCACGACCCCGACGGTCACAGTCGGCACAAAGCGCGTGACAGCGTTAGTTAAGACCATCCCCACCCATCAAACGAAGGTCATTTTAATAGCTATGAAACATTCGAGGGGCACAGCGGGTTCTGTCTCCCACTAATGCGGGCCCTGAGGCCGGTGTGGCGTTTCCAAATGTGGAGAATCTCTGATGTATAATTGAGAAATATAGGACTCGACTTTCCGCCGCTCTCTCCTGGCTGCGATACAAATCCCATTAACCCCCACATCCTTAGTTCATGCTGCCTCCCACTCTTCTTTTCTATTCTTTCCATGCTCTTTTTTTCTCTCCTAATAATTTACTCGCCCTTCTATTCTCCAATCTCCCTCCCTCTCTCTCTCTCTCCCACTCCCTCTCTCCCACTCTCTCTCTTGCGTAATAAATCTTCATTGGCAACACTGTCAGGATGCCGGCATGTCTTTCCCGTGACAGCAAATACCTCCTTTACAGGATATGGGCCGTGCAGTGAGAACATGCCCTTATGCTCTTGTACAAAACGCACACGGCTCACACACACACACACACAGTCACACACACACACACACACACACACACACACAGTCACACACACACACACACACACACACACACACACAGTCACACAGAAAGGTGAATGCACACTTATAGTGGTGGAGCATCATTACGTCAATGCAGTGTGTCGCAGATGGACACACAGACACAAACACATTATACACACATCCTGACTGAAATCGGGCTCAGGAGCCCAGGAGCCTAGTCTCCATTCTTTCAACAGGTCAACAGTCATCATCCACCCAGAACACTCAGCAGACCTCCATACAAAGATAAATAAACACACTGTATGCACGCATGGATGCATACATACAGTGTGTGTGTGTGTGTGTGTGTGTGTGTGTGTGTGTGTGTGTGTGTGTGTGTGTGTGTGTGTGTGTGTGTGTGTGTGTGTGTGTGTGTGTGTGTGTGTGTGCGTGCGTGTGCGCATGTGCGTGCGTGTGTACTGTGTACATGCCTACACATACAGTACCTGCATTTACTGTATGTGTGATAATGCATGTTTATTTTTGCACGGCTCTATTGATTCAAGCACATTGATTCTATCTCAGATGACAGTGGTGCTCTCCCATAGCACAGCCAGGAGGTGGTAATGCTATGGGTGGGTCGGGGGGGGGGGGGGGGGGGGGTGTTTGGACATCAGCCATAATAGTATGCCGTATCTTGCTATATCTTTGACCCATACAGGAACAGTACTAACATACACACTATGTTGTGGCCTGGTGGCTTACTGGGCTATAAGTAGAGCGGGGTAATAATATATTGATATTACATACATTGATATTATGATATGAGACTACTAGATATCTGGGATTTTGGATATTGTAATATCGTGATATGGTATATATGTTGTATTTTCCTGGTTTTAATCCCTTAAGCCTAATTTTAAACTTTCAAAACGTTTCTAAAATTAAAAAGAAAATCGTCACAATACAATAATTTATTATCATTACAAAATCAATATTGAGGTATTTGGTAAGAATATTGTCATATTTCATTTTGTTCATATCACCCAACCCTACCTGGTGAATTACTGGGCTTTTTCAGGAAATTAACCAACACCAAACCAACTGATTAATCGATTCATCAACTATGACAGGGCAGTAATACAATCTCATAAAACACAAATTCAATTGACAAAGAAAATAAAGCTAATTACTAGTTCATTTAAAATCAATAGACATTAGACACCTCTCTTACATTTAGTGTTCGAGAAATTAATTGTGCTGTTTTACGTTCCCAGAGGTACTGTCAAAGACAATGTCCAATTGCTCACAGCAACAACACCACAGAGAACATGATAACAAGCAAATATTCGTGTGTGTGTGTGTGTGTGTGTGTGTGTGTGTGTGTGTGTGTGTGTGTGTGTGTGTGTGTGTGTGTGTGTGTGTAATATGTGTTGTATTTAATAGGTCTGGCTTCTGGAGAGTAGCAGTGTATCTCATTTCTCACTGAACGAGGAAACAGACAACACTCCAGCATTCTCCCTTTTCACGGCTAACAAGGTACGCACGCACGCACACGCACACACACACACACACACACACACACACACACACACACACACAGTCTGAAAACGCTTCAATACGGGCAGTCTCATGACGTAAAAACTCATGATCTCGGCATGGTCTCCATATGATGCAAGTTGTCTATGTCTTGTCTTGGTCTAAGCTAAGGTATCAGTCTCAACGTTCTGAACACAAGACTTAGAATCTCCCTAGTGACAGTGTTGGCATGTTACTCTGAGTTGTTACTCTGAGTTTGCAGGTAACACTGGCTAAAGGTCAACATGTATAAAAGGTTCAAGATGATTTATAGTCACATGCACAACAATACAGCAGGCAGCAACAATGCAGGCAGTGAAATCTTTCAGTGTATCATATGTTATGAGTAAAATGTGTGTGTGTGTGTGTGTGTGTGTGTGTGTGTGTGTGTGTGTGTGTGTGTGTGTGTGTGTGTGTGTGTGTGTGTGTGTGTGTGTGTGTGTGTGTGTGTAGACCGCAGATGTACAGTATGTGTGCGTGCGTGCATGTGTTTATCTCCTCCAGTCACACACAGGGGCTGAGGGCAGGCAGATGGGAGCTCCTCTGGCAGAGGGGTGATGACAGCCTCTCCAAAGCAGATAGTGTGACACTGGAGGACAGAGCACCTGTTTCCCATAGCCCCTTCACACCCTATCCCTCTCTCAACACACACCCACTAGCATTTCCACAGCCATGAGCTCATCGGCTCGCCCGACGCCAAAAATGGCTCTGTCACCTGCAATCCCCCGCAACACTCAAAAGCCCCTCCCTCTTGCCCGACGCCTGGGCTCTGTGGCGGTCCAAAAAATAGCCGGCTCCAGCAGTATACGCTGCACAGGGGGCTCTGATCTGAAGTGTAATTTATACTCTTGCCGTGAGAGCACGTCACTTGCTGAAAATGAGTTATTTTCGGTGAGTGACGTGTTTGTTGTGTGGAAGTATAAGAAAGTTAGGCCTTGTCCGTGTTCATCTGTGGACTGTGGCTTACATCTGTGTGGACATGCGCACACTAAAGCACAGAGCTTATGACAGGCGGGACAGAAATACAAAGAGAAGAGGGAGAGGGAAAGAAAACTTGAGAGACAAAGAAAAAAATGAGAGGAAGAAGAAGAGAAACAAAGATAAATAGAATGAGAGACAGCAAGAGAGCGAAAATTAAGTGAACAGGGGAGAGCTCCCAGACAGCTGGTATGTGTGTGTGTGTGTGTGTGTGTGTGTGTGTGTGTGTGTGTGTGTGTGTGTGTGTGTGTGTGTGTGTGTGTGTGTGTGTGTGTGTGTGTGTGTGTGTGTGTGTGTGTGTGTGTGTGTATATGTGAGACACATTGAGCTTGCAGAGTGTGAATGGCATCCACAGATGTTCACCCCCTATGAGGCGTCCTCCATGGCCGGACCGTCCCGTGTCTGTGAGCGCTCCTCCTGAGTGAGCTGTCCTCTGAGAGGCTCCACGGCTCTGCATTAACACATCACCCACCTCCCCACTGCCCCCCCACACTGATCCTGCCTCCATAAAACACAAACTCATCATCTATTAGTCATCTGGAAAACACGGTGACACAGAGACGGGATGGGAAAAGATTTGTTGAACAGAATGAACACCACGGCTTCCCTCATATAAAGTCATTTCAGTGGGATCACCGGCGTTGATGGCAGGGCTGCAACGATTTTCGATTAATCAAATAATCGACCAAGTTTTTTTAATAATTTGTTTTAATTTTTTATAAATCAACCACTCAATGCAACGACTCTATTTTATACTCTGTTGTACAACAGAGTGTCGCACAAAGGTACAGTAGCGAAAATAGCCTATCTACAAGCTCTCAACCCGTCGCATCACGACGTGCTGCGAGCTTGAAGATTGTCTATTTCCGCAATTTTTAAAACACTTTTTTTTTTTGTTATCAATTAGTTTGATTAAGTTTTGCACCCATAGTTGACAGTAGAGAAACAAAGAAACAAAGATACATAGCTTAGCCTAAATGTCAGACTGTACCTCATATGCTGTTTACATTTCTGTCTAATTAAGTATTCAATCAAGCAATCAAGAAAGACAATGTGGAGCAATTAACAGAGATTGAGAATGGGGAACAATGATGGAAGCTCTGCCGAGCAAGTGTGAATGTGTACCGTTCACTGAGCCTGTCCAGCTGGACCACCAAGCTGAACGCAAGCATCAACACACATCACAGTCACAGATTACAACATCACCCTGCCGGCTCTTGTATATTACAACCGTTGTGTTGTATATTCTGCTGTAGTAATGATTTACTCTCATATGCAGGCCAAAGGCTCCACCGCCAAAACGCGCTCTTTTCCTGCCAAGTCAGGAACATATAGAGAACCTGCCAGGCCTGGGAAACATGATTTACATCAAGCCTTCTGCATATCGTTTGATATCTAATGGACTGTTCACATCGTAGGAAGAGTTTTCACTTTCATTTCAACAATTTCTAACTTCTGGATGGAGGTTTATAGTCCAACGGTGTAGAACAAAGCAGTATAAAAATAACTTCCAGCAGCCATCACTCAGATGAACAAGACATACCAACATTGTACAGATGCTATAGAAGTAATGTATTCTATTATATATATATATATATATATATATATATATATATATATATATATAGATATTTTATTTTATTTTTACCTGCATTGATTGTATATAATTCATTCTAGTGGTAACTTATTTCAGAGTCTGTTTGTTTTTTGTTTTATTCTCATTTTAAGTCCTGATTATTTGAGCACTAGGGAACTTGATCATGTTTGTCTATTCTTGTCTGTGTTGATTGAAGTGTTTGTCAAGATGGATGCCTTGTACTGTAGGCCAAACCTACCTACAAATAAAGTAACCTGAACATTGGTTTTGACACTGGATGAAACAACGTAGTCCATATTATTCCTGTCTAGAAATACTGGAAGAGGGTACCCACTTTGATCTCACTTATATATATAGCACTGGAGATATTCAATACGCCAATCTCCAAAACAAGCTGTCCAGCACAGAGAGAGACATAAGCCTGGTTTATATGTCGCCGTACGGCTGTGTCACGCCGAGCTTGTAGATCGTCTATTTTCGGCATAAGACACCGCTGTACGACGAAGCATAAATTCAGTATTACTGACTCACTCTCACTCAGATAAACACACACACGCACGCGGGTGCACGTGTGCATGGCAAAAATAAAGCTGGCCTTGGCCTCGACATCCCATGGTGTTGTTTACAGAAATTCTGATGGAAATGTTTGTTTGACTAATCATGTTCTGCAAGCTGTGTAGATGGCCCCTGCCTGATCTGTTCAGCTTTCTGCTGCCACGCACGCACGCACGCACGCACACACACACACACACACACACACACACACACACACACACACACACACACACACACACACACACACACACACACACACACACACACACACACACACACACACACACACACACACACACACACACACACACACACACACACACACACACACACACTCCAACTCTACTTTGAGTAGTACTGTAGAATCCACACCACACATACAATAGAAATACTCAGTGAAGTCAGTGAAGATACATTGTAAGTCCCTTTGAGCCAAATAGCACCAGCCACATAAAGATGGTGGCTACATGGTTTGAAGTAAATATAGTTACCATAGTGTAACTGTACAACCACTCTTCAGTTATGACATGAGAACAAAGGCTTATACTTTTGATTTATACCTGGTCAAAAACAACTGCTACAGTCACTAGCACTAGCACTGCTAGATGGCTGCGAAGGTTAAATGATGTCATCCAGGTGGCATAGCCTTCGTTATTTTTGTCACAATGCATATCTGTACTGTATCTGGTAGCATTTAGGTTCTGTGGCAGTTTGTTTTGTCTTACCTTGTGCCTGGGTCGTGGTGGCGTTGATTCTGTTTCTTTTGCGTCCCTGTTCCCTGCTTCATGTGCATCCCTGTCCCTCTGACTTTCCTGCTGCATGTTCTGGCCCACCTGCACCATGGCCTTACAATCCACACACGAGCCAATCACCAGTCTGCGGCCGTCATCCACCAGGAGCGTGCGCCTGCTGCGTGGCGCGTACAGGAACACGGGCAGTCTGGCCACGGTGACGGCACACAGACCATCCAGCCTGCTCCGCTCCTGTCTGCAGAAAAAACACACAAAGACCTCACAGCTGTACTGACGAGCCCAAGGCGAGCTGGTGGGCTGTGGGGTGGCCCTGGATGAGCCGGGCGTGGAGGTACCCGAGCCCTGGCTCTCATGCTGGGCCCACTGAGCATGCAGGTCATGGTAGCAAAGGACGCAGGCCGATACCAGGCCAGTGGCATCAACCGGCTTGGCTCGGGGTGCAGGAGGGTGGACGGTGAGAAAGGGGAAGAAGGGTTCCCTCTCCCCACAGCGTCCCGGAGGGTTGACGTGCAGCTGGAACTCCCCCCCTGGACCCAGCTCCACCCCACACAGGTAACACACCGACACTGACCCCCCAGGCCTGGAGGTCACTCCTGTCTGGGAATGGGCTAGTCCCAACCCCCCTGCGGCCATGCCAGCATGGTACCTGACCAGGAAGGAGCTGACAGAGGTGATGAGGTCTTCGCTGAGGCTGAGACGATATGCTGCCCATATATCCTCCAGGATGCCATGGCATGGCGGGCAGCAGTGTACACAGCCATTCCTCACCCCTTGGGCATTGGGTGGGCACGGTAGTAGATTGATGAAGGGGAAGTACATGGCCCCACGGGATTTACCGACACCAGCCTGTGCATACGCCACCCTCATATCCTTCCCGCACTCCTGACCACAGAGCAAACACGCCTCGTGAGAAGCCTTGGGTTCGGGTAGGCACTCCTGTAGCTCCAGAGGTCTCCGCTCATGGGGAGGGAGGTGGTGAGGAGGATGGTGCGTGCTCATGGAGGCCTGGTTCAGGGGGACCACATAGAGGCGCTGGAGGACTGGCACATCTGCTCGCTGGAAGCCCTGCCACTGTTGCATGAGGGAGGCGTGGCAGCTGCCACACACCAGGGTGGTGCCCGCTGCACTGATAGGCACTGCACCCTGGGGAGGGGAGTGAAGCCACAGGAAAGGGAAGAAGGGCTCACTCTGTGCTCTCTCCTGCTTCTGAACACTGACAGTGAAACGCCCATCCTGCCTCAGTCCGCTGCCACAGATGAAGCAAACACACTCCTTTGGACTGGCATCCGCAATGACATTTCCACCACTCAGATGCTGCACGGCATTGCTCCTCCCTGTTGTGGGATCCCTGGCTGATCTGAGATGGGCCGTTGGTCGCGACCTGCTGTCATACATGTCCCTGTCGTCATCATCACTAGTAATGTTGATTTCGTCCTCAGAGTTGTCCGAGTTATTGATCCGCAGAGGGTTGCCTTCCCTGGCCATGTCACGTTTTGAGATGACAGCGGAACCAACAGGTGACAGTGCAGCATGTGCGTCTGAGAGATCCTCACCTCTCCCGCGGTACAGCAGCGACTGATGTCTGGCTGAAGCACATGAACCGCTGTCTGCAGATCGCTGGATTTGACGCGGCTCCGAATGTCTGACATTCCCGTCCGCCAGCCACTGCCTGTTGCGCATAATGATCCCGTTGTCCTGCACAGGTGTGTCTGTGAGAGGACCGTCGTAGCCCCGCTGGGGGATTCTCTCTTGGGGCTTTGCCAGAGACTCTGATTGAGAGACATGATTTATAATTTTAGCCCCGCGCCTCGGAGGCAGAACACTATCCGCTTTCGGCGACCCCTGTGCCCCATAAACACCCACGGGGTACCGGACTGCCCTCTGGGAGTCTGGGCTGTTTTTAACACTGATTGCATTGTTGTTTTTCTTGCTAATGTCTTTTGGCGCTTTGCCAGATGTTCTCAAGCACTTGTCCTTGCCCGCCGCGCCGATCCGCTCCACCAGATCCAGCTCCTGGTCGTCTGACATGTTGTCGTTTTCGGAGAAATCGGAGAAATCGGACTCGGCGCCCTCGTAGTTCTGGCTGCTGACACTGATCCTCCTCTCCAGGTCGTAGGAGATGTTCCACTCCTGCGGAACCCGCCTGGAGTCGCACTGGTACGGCCGCTTGAGCCAGTACATGCGCTTCTCCACGGGCGTGCGGCTCCGCTCGAACGAGTTCCACTGCTCCGACAGAAAGCACTGGCACACCGCGCACACCAGCGCGTGTCCGTCCGGGGTCAGCTCGCACGCACCCGGGGCTGGCTCCTGGCTCTGCAGGAACGGGAAAAACGGACCGTTCTCCTTCTGGTACTTGACCGGCAGTCTCAGCTCCTTCCCGGGCGTCACGCCGCTGCCGCAGATGAAACAGTGCACCAGCAGTCCTATTCCGTTGCGATCGCTCCTTGAAGTGTTACAGCCGGGCAGCGGGCTCTCCTCACCGGGCATGGCTGCGGCCATGAGTCGGTGTTTCCGAGATAAGGAGGGTGCCAGGTCCGTGTCACCACGGGGGGAGTTCATTGTTTTAAAACAACCGACTGTAGACTACATGATATAACATCTACGGTTAAAGTCATTCTTTACGGACACGCTTGTTCTAGGCAGCAAATCAATGTTATTCAAAGTTACTCACTGAGTGATAAGAGACGATAGATAGTCCATTGAAACGACAGCGTGCAGCGGCGACCGAGAGGCAGTAAAACCGTTAACTCCTGTTACATGAAGAAAAGTCTTTGAAATGATCCCAAAACACAGCCGAGGATTCCCTGCTATCTGCAGTCTGCAGTCTGCATGGTTGCACTGGAAGTCCGTGGGTAATATAGTAATATAATATGAGAGGAAAACCTGGAACCACGGCGAGCCTCTCCAGCGAACTTTCCTTCCCTGCCTGCGCTCTGCAAACTTTTGGCTGCTAACTGGCTCCCACTGTACACAGTAACACAGCGCCATCTCCAATTCACCAGACCCCCGGTTCACAGCACTGGTGTAAAGTAACTAAGTACATTTACTCAAGTACTGTACTTATGTACAATTGTGAGGCACTTTTACTTTACTGGAGTATTTCTAAATTTCTGTACTTTTACTTCTACCCCAGCCATTACACATCTCAGAGGAAAATATTGTACTTTTACTCCACTACAATTATTTGACAACTTTAGTTACTAGTTACTTTGTACATTTTGATTATTATTACAAAACATATATTAACCACTTCAGCCCTATTTAAACTTTGACTATTTTCAAAAGATTTTTTATACATCTGAAAACCTTCTGCACAATGAGTACTTTTACTTTTGGTACTTTAAGTACATTTTGATACCAATACTTTTGTACTTTTACTCAAGTACATTTTGAATTCTGGACTTTTACTTGTAACTGAGTATGTTTACATTGCAGTATTGATACTTTTGAGTACTTTTTCCACCACTGCCCAACCTCCACCCCCTGCCAGCCCCCAATAGCTGCACACATTATGAGCCTCAACAAGAAAGATTCACAACAAGATTCAAGATTTTTGTATTCATTACATCTCATAGCCTATACATGAGAGTATCCTATGAGTAAAAGTCTTTAGTAAGTTTTTTTTCAGTCCCTCGTCATTATTAAAAGAAAATTAAAGAATAATAAAAGGAGATAAAAAAAATAGCTAAACTATATT
The DNA here is from genome assembly GCF_963280865.1 of Gymnoscopelus braueri. Classification (NCBI taxonomy): domain Eukaryota; kingdom Metazoa; phylum Chordata; class Actinopteri; order Myctophiformes; family Myctophidae; genus Gymnoscopelus; species Gymnoscopelus braueri. The sequence continues at coordinate 44,232,007 of NC_137603.1, forward strand.
TACAGTAATAATGATTTACATTTTGTAACGCACTTTATATTTGACACAAATCTCAAAGTGCTACATTGCATAGAAGTCAATAAAAAATAATTAAAAATAAGATTTAAAAAATAATAATGGAAACAATTAAATGAACAAAATTCAGATCAATAATCATCATAGCAATACACACACGTGTGTGTGTGTGTGTGTGTGTGTGTGTGTGTGTGTGTGTGTGTGTGTGTGTGTGTGTGTGTGTGATCATGATTCATGGATGTATCTACATTGTTTCCCCAATATCAAATGAATAATGGAGCCGTTACATCGACATGACAGGGTCAATAGACTAGCCTACAATACCACTTATACGCCTATTGAGAAAAGAATGGAAAGCTTGTTTGTTGGACAAGATAATCATCACCATGTGCAATTTTACAAACATTTCTGGGGGGGGAAAAAGCAATGCAAGATGTTAGTCCACTCACTCTGAGGTTCTCATGATCTTTACGCCCCAGTTTGACACATTTCCCGAAATTATTTTGCAACAA
>NC_137603.1:44239634-44244634 GCF_963280865.1 Gymnoscopelus braueri
GCACACGCACACACACACACACACACACACACACACACAGAGGGTGGGATCATTGAGGCTTAGCGGCAGCAGCAGCCCATCAAACCCCTGGCCCTCCCTCACACCACCATCCTCAGCAAAAGCAGCAGCTAATAACACGGAATAATGAGGATGAGGATGAAAACAGAGGGGGTGTGGGGTGGGGTGTGTGTGTGTGTGTGTGTGTGTGTGTGTGTGTGTGTGTGTGTGTGTGTGTGTGTGTGTGTGTGTGTGTGTGTGTGTGTGTGCGTGCGTTGCGCGTGAGCGAGGTGGAAGAAAGGCTGGCTAAATCCAGGGATGGCGCTGCTCGTAAAGGGACGGCTGGAATAATGGGAAAGGAATGTAGTGTAAAGACTCCCCTGGGAAGGACCCTCTGGCTCACCACCAACAACAAGCGAGGGGTGGGGGGGGGGGGGTATGCTGAAGGGGGGCGCCAGGCGTGCACATCAGCCTCTAAGGCCCCACCACCCCCACCCCCTCCTTCCTGTGCCGACCTACTGGAGTCGGCTGTTGTTGTTGGCTGCCTGCCTCCTTCGGAAGAACACCCCCCCCCCCCCCCCCCCCACCACTCACGCACACGCACACGCACACACACGCACACACACACACACACACACACACACACACACACACACACACACACACACACACACACACACATGCACCTCCCTCCTTCCCTTCCCTCTCTCTCTCGCTTTCTGTCTCTCCCTGCGAGCTGCCGGGGGAAATGCTGATGACATGACATCTTCAGAGAGGTCGCTGGAAAAAAAAAGTGATCGCCGCCCACCCGTCCTGTCCCTGTCAGATGATTGGCCGGCCATCAGCCCTGTACCTATCAAATGATTGTACCACCCCACCTGTCGTCTCTGTCAAACGATTGTACCACCCACCCGTGCTTTCCTTATCAGATGATTAGACCGCCCACTCGCACTCGCCCTGTCCCTATCACGTGATTGGCCGGCCCATCAGCCCTGTACCAATCAAATGATTGCACCACCTACCTGTCGTCTCTGTCAAATGATTGTACCGCCCATGCACCCGTGCTGTCCCTATTAGGTGATTGCACCCTCTTGGGCTTGGTGCAGCCACAGCCATCCAGCCCACTCAATCAGCCCACCACCTTCACCCCCTCATCCCACATCGCTCATGTTCTCTGTCTGTCTGTCTGTCTGTCTGTCTGTCTGTCTGTCTGCCTGCCTGTCTGTCTGTCTGTCTGTCTGTCTGTCTGTCTGTCTGTCTGTCTGTCTGTCTGTCTGTCTGTCTGTCTCTCTCTCTGTGTCTCTCAGTCTGATTCTCCCACACACACACACACACACACACACACACACAACACCACACACACACACACACACACACACACACACACACACACACACACACACACACACACACACACACACACACAGCAGCAGCAGCAACTACAGTGTAGTGCTGGCATGCAGCCAGTGTAAAGTGTAACACTATGCATGTGTGTGTGTGTGTGTGTGTGTGTGTGTGTGTGTGTGTGTGTGTGTGTGTGTGTGTGTGTGTGCGCGTGCGTGCGTGCGTGTGTGCATGAATGTTTCTGTTGGCATCAATTGCTACACAACTTGCCCTTTGCCTTAGAGAACTTCTGGCAAAACTATACATTATATATAGAACCATAAACAGCCAGGTCTCTCTCCTCTTAAAGTTTAAACCCTTGAACCCATGTAATCTCATATCACCCCAAACTGTGTGTGTGTGGGTGGGTGGGGTATTTACTTCACATAGGAGAAACCTTTGTCTGCTGTGTTCTCTCCATGGTGTGTCCACTTCATTTCACCTCAGCGAACAGAGGTGCTGTCTGATACATGGGGTGATTGTCTGATGAGCAAAGCCCCCCCGAAGCCCCCTCCCCCTGCCCCTCTTTCTCCCCCCTGTCTCTCTCCCCAGAGACACACACAAACACACAAACTCCAGTGTGGTGGTCACGCGAGGCGCAGCATGATTGTGGAGTGGGAGCCAATGCTCAGCAGCAGGAGGAAAACCTCTGAAGCCTGGAGGAAGCGAGGCAAGGCTGCTTGCGGTTGGGTCCGAGCCTGCTGCTTTACATTCAGCCCATTGAGTCATAGCACGGCCCCCTGTTTCCAGCACCATTAAATCAGTATGTGTGCTCCGAATCCCTCCCAGGCAGGCTGGGAAAACAACAAGGAAACACTTGTGGATGCTTCTAGATGGCCGGGAGTTCCTCTTTTATCACGGCAATCTTTTCACTGTCACCGTGGAACGCTTCCAACGGCATCCTCGTTTTTGCATGCGCGTCTACATTGCCTTGATAATTGCCCTGTCTCTAATATCATTCTGTCTGTCTCTGTCCTTAAAAACATCTTTCATCCTCCCTTCCTTCACTCCCTCGCTCGCTCCCTCTCTCTTCTCTGTGTCCTGTCCTCCAGCCCTGGCTCTGTGTTGGTGTGTGAGCTTATAAAACAGACTCACAAAAGCAGAGAGATTAAACGAGCAGTAGCGGAGACCTCTGGGGAGTAGCTCTCTTTTTCCCCCTCTTTTCCTCCATCTTTCTCTCTATTCCCCTCTCTTCCCTGACAACAATCTCCCTTTTCCAAGCCATGGTCGGCCAAGGGCCAACATTAGAGAGTATCTCTCTTCCCCTCTCTCTCTCTCTCTCTCTCTCTCTCTCTCTCTCCTCTCTCTCTCTCCCCCCCCCACCATTCCATTATATGGTAACTCAAACTCAAGTACTCACAGTCCTCCTCTGTTTTCTTTATGGACTTCCTAGACTGTTTCTCCATCTATTCAAAGGCAAGCTCTATTTGAATATATTATAGAATTAGAGCATGTTAAAGGACCACGATATAATTGAACTCTCAAGCTTTATTGTGTTTTGAACGTTGAACGGTGTACAAATATATGTTAATGCTTATGTATTTTGTCAATAAAATGTCAATCAATCAATCAATCAATCAATCAATCAATCAATCAATCAATCAATCAATCAATCAATCAATCAATCAATCAATAGTGATGTACAGTATTGCAAACAATACGTACTGGACGTAAAGGGAATCTGAACAAGTTTTTTCTGGTAAACCCAGTGCATTTACTATACCCATTTAAAAGTGGTGCCAAATCTCAACTTCTTGCTCTTGAAGTTTGTTGATCCAAATTCACTTTGCGGACAGTGACTATAGAAACATCCTTCTGGTTTCCATCACCTGTCTTCTCAACGGGACATCTCTGTAGCTTGACAGTACAGTCCATCTATTCACAGGAGTGTGTGATTTATTTCTGCTTCATGTCACAGACATTTTTGTTTTTATCATGTTGGAAGATCTAATGCATATGCGTGCATGCGCATGTACACCACACACACACACACACACACACACACACACACACACACACACACACACACACACACACACACACACACACACACACACACACACACACACACACACACACACACACACACACACGCGCGCAGCGCGCACACGCACCTACAGTATGCATTTACAGTATGTAGTCTGATCTTCAGTTCCATATGGCACCATCTGTCCATGAGCAACAAAGGAAAAGGTGGAACTATGTAAAAAACAATCAATCTTTTCCTGGTTGATACACGCAACGTAGTCTTGGATAATGGATTAACCACATGAGGGTATGCAAGGGGCTAGTGTCCGGCTTGTAAATTGAGGCTATATAGGAAGTGTGACAGTTCATATGAATGGCCTGTTGTCTTGCTGTTTCACAGCTGTTTCACCCCTTCTGGTTGCAGAAGCAATTAGGTTAGCAATTAGGTTTTTGGCCGAACTTCACACTTGATTTTATTACCTTAAACATTGTCATAAATACTATATGCTTCCAGTCATTCATTTAACCCTTGCATTGTGTTAGAAAACTGCATCCACTTGTGGTGTTAGCGGGTCAAATTTGACCCGTGATTTAAATCAGCCCAAATGTTTTTCTCCCACCTCATAGCTGACTTGTAATGTAAACACTTTTAAAAATATTATGTTGGGTTAGGGCTAGGGTTTCATCTTTCAATATATCTCGTTTTCTATTATAAAAATGTTAAAATTCACTCATTAAATTTCCTATAATGAAGGCAATGGATAATTATGTTATCTAGCTATAATAGAATAATTAAGAATAAAAATTAGAACACACTTCCAAAAAATAAATAAAAATATACTTGTTTTCGTTTTTTAACTTAAAAAAATGTTAATATTATTAAAAATAGTGACACTAGTGGTGTTAGGGTCATTATTTACCCGTATACCATAGAAGGTAAAAAGTCATTTATTTTACATAAACTCAAACTTTATTTTACTCCTGATAGCAAATGCTAATTGAGGACAAGTCTCTCTCACTCTCAAACATGTAAACATTGAATATTGACAATTTGGGGGGAATTGAGCCACACTTCTCTTCTGGGTCATTTCGGACCCTAACACCACAAGTGTCACTTTTTTTATAGAGACAATCAGAATTAATTAAAAATGATGATAAATAATGTTGTTGCGTTAAAATGGCCATTTCTGAGGATATCATGAAGCCTCTTTCCAATAAAGAAATGTAAAGGGTACTTTTTACCTATTTAAACTTGAAAACGGGTCAAAGATTACCCTAACACAATGGAAGGATTAAAGTCTTCTTTTAATCACCATGATATGAGTTTTGGTAAATTATGGTCCCATTTATTAAAACATTTATGATAAAGTAGGGTATGTTTCTAGGGTTTCTACTGGTTCTACCGAGTGAAGAACCACCATCGCTGCGGTTTCAGCCAATAGCATAAATTTTTCGTTAGCATTTCGGACCGGATATCAACCGGATATAGAAAGAAAAATAATTAAATACTGTATGGCTCTCATGGAGGGGAAAGGGAAAAGTTCGAGGGGAAAGTTCACATACATAAACTAGATGTCTAATATTGAATTCAAAACCACAGGGCAGTGGATTGTGTTGTTTTAAGCCCCACTAATGGTGGGCTCTAAGGGTGG
>NC_137603.1:44254634-44324634 GCF_963280865.1 Gymnoscopelus braueri
CTCACCCCCAGTCTCAGGTAATACGATGTGTCAGAGTCAGACTGTGTTCAGTAAAGCTATGGTAAGGGTATTTATAGATGTGTGTGGCTGTGTTGTGGATGACAGGCAGAGGTCAGTGTCCAGAAGGCCACAAACAATGCCCAGCGCAGCACCAGGCAAATGGAGGAGACCATCACTGACTTCCAGAGGCAGAAATTAGAAGACGTCAAAGTTAGCCTCAAATGAACAGCTTGGACACGTGTGTGTGTGTGCATTCTCAGCCCTGTACAAATAATGTTTGTTTGAAATGCTCATTAATGCTAATCTCTTGCCAGAGGATTTTCAAAGAGTTCATCACGGTGGAGATGATCTTCCATTGCAAAGCTCTTGAAATCTACAGGGTCATGTTCCAAAACCTGGAGGTCATGGACGTAGACAAGGATCTGGAGGTAACACACACACACAGTCACACACACACACACACACACACACACACACACACACACACACACACACACACACACACACACACACACACACACACACACACACACACACACACACACACACACACACACACACACACACACACACACACACACACCATACTCTATGTAAGTATGACGTTGCGACACTTTGTGAGCTTGTAGATCAGCTATTTCTGCCGAATGTTTGCCTATATTCTTGCCGAATGTTTGCCTATTACAACATGCCCAGAATAGGGACACAAGGGTTCAAGTGGTTAAAGAGACTCTGAGCCTGATGATATATCCACAGATGTTCAGCAGGAGGATCAGGATGTCCGAGTCTCTACCTGGCCGTCCGGACACGCTGCTGACCAGCCACTCCACTTCTTCCATGGACCCCCATGCTAGCCCCACAGCGGCCTCCACCAGGCGCCTCAGCCTCAGCCCTACGCTGACCTCTACCAGAGGCCAAAGCTTCAGGCCAGCCCGGGACCACAGCCTCAGGTCAACGTTAGCCTCCACCAGGGGCCACAGCCTCCCAGTGCAACCCAGCAAGCATCCAGAGGCCTCCAGTAGGGTGAGTTCACATGTCTCCAGTGGTGGAAAAAGTATTCACATTTGTTTTACTTAAGTAAAATATCAATACTGCAATGTAGAAATAGTCTGTTACAAGTGAGAGTCTGGTATTCAAAATTTACTTGAGTAAAAGTACAAAAGTATTGGTATCAAAATGTACTTAAAGTACCAAAAGTAGAAAGTACTCATTAGGCAGAATGTCCCATTTCACAAGTTTTCACATCTTTTGTAAATAGCAGATCTAAAAGCTCACAATGCGTCGCATCGCAACGCATTGTGAGCTTGTAGATCGGCTATTTTCAAATGGCAGAAATGTATATAGGGCTGAAGTGGGTAATGTATGTTTTGTAATAATAATCAAAATCTACAAAGTAACTAGTAACTAAAGTTTTCAAATCATTGTAGTGGAGTAAAAGTATAATATTTGCCTCTGATTAAAGGTAGGTTAAAACAAAAAGTTTTTTGTTAAAAGGTTAAAGCACTATATTTTGATAGTAATCATTTGTATAGAGTGTTTGTTCAGTAACAGGAGTCTCCCTGTCTCTCCAGCTCTTTAATAAACAGAAAATACATTTTCAGGTAGGTGACAAAATCTCAGCCAATCAGGAGAAAGTACCCATTTATCACCTTCATTTTTGTAGTGTTCCAGTTCCAATTTTTTCTGCTCATTTCTTAGTGTCATCACTTCCAATTTCACTTGTTTAATCTATATCCTGACTGAGTTCTCTATCTTGATTGGATAAAATTGGAAATGAAACTGAAACTGACCTGAAAATGCATTTTCTGTTTTATAAAGAAGTGGAGAGACAAGGAGACTCCTGTTACTGAACAATCACTCTATAGCAACAGGTACTATCAGAGTATAGAGCTATTTAACACTTATTTTAACCAAAGAAAATCACTTACCCTACCTTTAAGTGGAGTAGAAGTAAAAGTACTGAAAATTAGAAATTCTCTGGTAAAAAATACCTCAAAATTGTACTTAAGTAAATGTACTTAGTTACTTTACACCACTGCATCTCTCTGTTGTCATTGGATCATGAGAATAATGATACATGACAAGAATCATTCTCAAATCAGTCTTAGCTACAGAAAGACAATCCGTACACAGTAAGAATCCTCAGTATTAATTTAACTCAGAGTGTTAGAGTTCACTCTGTGCAGTTCGCCGCTAACCTTTAGAGCTAACTGTATTCACTCACAGTCTCGTACAAGCACCCTTCAGCGGCAGAGTGAAGTTGATGAAGAGGAAGAGGAGGAGGAGGAGGAGGAAGATGAAGATGAAGAGGAAGAGACGTACGAGTCAGAGTTAGAGGAGGCTCAGTACCCCGCCAGGCAATCTTACTCTGCTCAATATGTCCAAAAGCACAGACATCAGAAGTGACATGACACACACACACACAAACATAGATTCCCAAAGTCGCTAACAGTGGGGATATGTCATTAGCCACTGCTTAGATGAATATTTATAATGCTGAGTTTGAACTGTGAAGTTATAGATGTTGTGAGTTGTATGAGGGTCTGTTCACTGTCAGCATGCTCAGGGAAATGCAGTTATTTCTTCAAGACAAATCACAACCTCTCCAAGTTATGGATACAGCTGGGCTGTATAATGTGTCTGTAATGTTAGAAACACAGTAAAGCAATGTTTACTTCAGATATAATTGCTCAATGCTGGAATGGAAACTGAAAACACCCCTCCCCCATCTCAACAGCCCATGAAAGCTAAATTGTGTTGTATGTGTTGTGTTTACAATAAACCTTCTTGTGACCCGTCATTATTATCTTCTTTCCATATAAACTAGTCCATACCCGGGGATGTGCATACCCAAACTATGTGCAGACTTGAGACTGCAACTGGCACTACAGATCCCATAGCCCGTGGGAAAAACACACACGTAGTGCACCACGTCTATATAGGCTATGTGTAGCCCACCCTTTCTGTGTCTGTTGCTAATAAACAGCTTACATTTGGGAAAAGTTAAGAATCGGCCTATTCACTCCATGCATATGCCAATGGCCAATGCCATGTGCAATTTGAGATTGGTCAACCCACTGAGGAGAAAAATGTATGAGGACAGACAGAAGCACAGAGGTTTCCTCATTTTATAGTAGGACAGTAGGATTATTGTGGGATAGTAGGATACATTCATCAATATTAACTTAGGGGTGCCCCTAGCACATGAAAGGAATTCTGAATGTGCTGGCTTCCTGGCTAGTCGTTAAAAAACACAGGCTCTGTAAGAAAACAACATGCACCGGCATGATTTACAGTAGGCACTAGGCCTACATGAGGCTTCACTTTTACCATCTTATCAGTCTTCATCATTCTGTTTGCAATACGGAGTTAAAGCATATGAAACAGGCATCCATATAAACTAGCATGCATGATATAACCAGAAATGTTTTTAGTCGCCCAATGCAAACACATGGTATTACCACAGATGTGCTCATATTTTTTCATCCGTCTCACACAATACACAACACAGGCTCACACACACACTCCACATTTTTGTATGTATCTGCCTGTCAGTCTCACTTCCAACACTGTGGTAGGCTAATGGTCTGGCTGCTGTAGGTCGGGACCTATTTTTATGGGTCACGACTCATTTTACAGTCTAGACTGTAAAATATATGGACGAAGGGAACCGTCGCGTGACCCATTGGTTTCTACAGACCCGTTTTGAAGTCACTTTTTTGGCGAATTCAAATCCACCATCTTGGATCTTCAAGTCCTGAAAAGCAACCGGAAACAACTACTATTGACTGCAACCGCAGCGAGGGCAGGTCTTCACTCGGTAGAACCGGTAGAAGCCCTAGAAGCATACCCTACTTTATCATAATTTTTTTTATTAATGGGACCATTATTTACAAAACGCATATCATGATAATTGCAAAAATACTTTAAACTAGCGATTGAAAATATTAAGTATTTATGAAAATGTTTACTACAGTAATAAAATCAAGTGTAAAGTCCGGCCAAAACCTCATTAACTTGGATGGAGTGTAAATGCTTCTGCAGCCAGCAGGAGGTGAAATAGAGAAAGAATCACTTCCTGAGCTTCAAATCCAGCAAGAGTAAATATCCCTTTTTCCCCGTTTCCTACAATTTTTTTTATTATATCAAAAGACATACAATTTATCTTTTGGGTCTCAAGCTAAAAAGTTTGGGAACCACTGCTGCCCAGATGAAACAACACTGAATGGAACACAACCTCACTGCCTCTCAGCCAGCTTGATCTGCCCTTGTTACAAGTTGAATTGTTGTCCTAAGGGGTTTGATACTGGATAGCTTTTTAAACTCTACTCCTGTTAACAATTAAAAAAACGATCCCACAGTTAATCCTTTTGTGAAAAACACTATTGTTGTCTGGCATGAAGTTCAAGAATATCTGGGCAACTCCCCAGTGTTGTCTTGTGTTTCAGCAGTTTTGGGCAATGAACACTTCAGCCTGTCTAAAAAATACATGGGGATTTAAATCATGGTTAAGTAAGGGTATAATTAAAATAATGGATGTCTATGAGAAAATGTCGTTTAATGAGCTAAAAAAGCGAAATAGGACGTGCCACAGAAAAATTCAAGAATTGTGTGCAACAACCTCCAATGTCCATACTGGAGATACACTTTCCACAAAACAATGTTCAGTAAAGGTTTGGTTACTCTATAATATAATATATATTATATTATATAATATAATATATATAATACAGCGACTGGCTTACACTTGGGGTTCCACCTGGGAAAATCTGCTTTCTGCTTTGATGCTCCTATTTCATGGAACACTACAACTTACGCTAAAAATCAATGCATCAATATCCTATGGACAATGTAATAAACTGCTCTTAAATCTCCCTACCACACCATGTAACTGTTTTTAACTTACAAGTTATGGTTTTATTTTTTGTTGTTTCTGTGTTTTTTATCTGTTCAATTAATTGTAATCTCAACAGCATTGCAAATGAGGGTAAACCTCAATGCTCTTTTCGAGAATAAATAAAGGTTTCAATCAATCAATATAATATAAATGTATAATATAATATAATATAATATAATATAATATAATATAATACGGTGAGGCCTTTAGGAGGGCCATTCCAGCAAACCGCAAGTGGAGCTAATACCATTAGACGGCCCAATCTAGTGGTATCGGCCCAAGGAACCATCACGCCAGAAGGAAATGTTTGGATCGGGGCGGTGCAGCGGATCTGGTGCAGCGGATTTGGTCTGGGCTCAGGTCATGGACCTGGTGAGACGAAGGAGGAGCCCCTCCACGTGCCAGAGCCTCCCCGTGTTCAGGCAGAGTAGTTCCGGAGAAGCGGACTGAATGGCCCTGTCTTTCCCTATAGGACTGACCGTGGGTAGCTACCTGGGATGTAAGTTGGGGCTTGATCAACCCCCACCTGGGCGAGGGTGTATGTTACGAGACCCGAAACACCCTATGACCCCAGGCTACAACACTGATGATACATCCCAGGTGCATCCATGTGATGTATTCTTTATAATATAATGATGGACAACCATGAAGATAACTTTGAAAGTAAGAGACATGGAGTGAATACAAAACTTAGAAAAGGCTATCTGAGTAGATGAAAAGGGTTTAATTTGTTCAAAGGCACAAACCTAAACCATCTATAGCTACTCGATAGAGATTAACACAATACTAGAGTTCACATCTAGAGTTCTGGGACTTTGTCAGAGTACCCGTTGTACCCGTCTGTCTGTGATCCTTTTGTGCTCATATATGGGTGATCCTTTTGTGCCCATATATGGAGATCTCTGTATCTGTCTGTCTACCTGTGTCCCTTTTATGCCCATATATGGAGATCTTTTTCTTCTTTTCTTTCATGTGACTTTTCTTCTGCCCGTTTCTGTGTTTATTTCATGTGGATTGTCTTCTACCAGTCACTGTGTGTACATGGACATGTGAGCATCTTGTCTCTCCATGCTTGTATATTTTTGTGCAATTGTGTAAATTCAAATTATAATCCTGTTATGTGTACTGTATACACGTTTACTGCCTGAGTTTGTACGTTTTCAATATAGATACATACTGTATATCTGTGTACGTAAGCAGGTTCTAGACCCAGCCATCTGATCATAATATATGCATGTAGGTTCTAGACTATGTCCTCTCTCTCTCTCTGCCTATTCATGAAGCCAGCAGCTGTGTTTAAACTCCTGGCTCTTCTCCATCAGCTCAAATAGTCTACAGTACTCGTCTGCATACACGTGTCCGGTCAGTATGTCCTGTTGCATACACATCTCTGATAACAGTTTGCTGCCGCTGTCTGGAGACCATTGATTTAGTCTGTCGATGAGCTTAGCTTTCCTCTTGGCCAGACACTGTTTAACCATGATGAGCACAGTGAAGGCATTGGAAGGAGTCAAACCGGAGGAGAACAGATCAGCTCTGGGACGCAGATGAACCAGACACAGGTGATTGTTAGGGAGTTTGCCTTTCCTCTTCTTGAGCGCCAAACTCAGTTTGGACGTCACAAACGACTCCCAGGGCTCCTTGTGTAGTAACTGGATGTCATAGGCCATCTGGCAGAAGACACTGAAGGCTCTGTATTGCATCATATCACCTGGCCTTGACATCATCTTCAGATATTCACGTTCGCTGATGAAGAGGAAGAGTTCTATTCTTCCGTATCTGTAGACAGATAAGCGTTCAAACAGAGCGTACAGCATCTTCAACAGCATGGCTCGTTCATTCATCTGTGGCAGTATCCCCACCACCTTCACTGGGATGTCATCAGTCCATTTGGCTTCTGATATCCCCAGATCAGTAAAGAGTTTATCAGCGGTCATGATAGGAGGTTTCGTGTGTCCACCACAGATGGTATCCAATTTAAAATAATCACAGTGGACCACTTCTAACTGGCCATCAAGACACCCCTCCAACTCCTGTAGGTAAGGTAGGTAGAACTTGTCTCCTTCGAGAGCCACCAGTCTCTGAGCTCCAGCATTCAACAATGCTCGAGTCAACACTCCTGGTCCTGGATTGCATTCAAAGATGGCTGTTTTGGCATTGTCTAGATCAGGACCTAGGTGTTGTGTTACCAGCTGGGCCAGTGCTGGATCCACTATGTAGTGTTTGGAAGTCCTCTCAGCCCGAGGTGTTTGCGAGGGGGTGCCAAGTGAGGGCCGACTGGGCCCCGAAGAGAGAGCATCCAGGCTGTAGGCTCTTCTCTGGGGCACGAGGACACAGGGCCCAGAGGGTCCTTTAGGAGCCAACACTCCTCTAAGAATACAGGGTCTACTGCTGTGTGTGTGGCAGCAGACAGAGTGCATTGCCAACACCCCCAGTCTACACATCTGAGTGGACATGATGGGGATGGATGGATGGACGGACTGTGAGGGAAAGGTGGTCAGTGCCTTTATTTGAAGCTCCTCTTATTTGTCCCTAGCCTACGCCAGCAGTCACGCAGTGTGTGTTTAGACATGGTAAATACTGTGACATTGAACACGCTGCGACGATCCCTGATGTCATTAACATATTATGTCCATACCCTGTATATTGGCATGCCCATATATGGGCCTATTGGTTGGATCGGCGGTTCTGGACAACTGGATATCCATATATGCCCGTATATGGACATATCCGTTGGATCAGCGGGTCTGGACAACCTAATATCCGAACAACTCGGCGGCTGGCACCGCACTCCCTCGAGTCCTTTCCAGTGGGTGCGCCAGGTTTGAAGTCGGTCTTCCCATATATGCACATGACCATATCACGGGCAGAGCTGTCGGATCTGTGGCTCTGGACATCCGGATCTGTAGATATGTCTATATATATGGGCATATCGGTTTTGTTTATGGTTATGTCTGAGTCATAGTGACATGCCTATATATGGGCATATTGGGTTTGTTTATGGTTATGTCTAAGTCATAGTGATATGCCTATATATGGGCGTATGGGTTATGTATGATTCAGCGATGTGGCCGTGGTCCTGCGTATATATGGGCGTATGCGGTTTGTTTATGGTTATGTCTGAGTCGGAGTGATGCCAGAGGTCTGCCGATCCTCCCTTAAAGACGGGGTGCCGTGATTTTCAGTGATCCCCCCCCCTAAAACATAATCATCAGGTATTATGGTTATACTAGGAGGAAGATCTTTTTCAAAAAAGTGTACAGAAAGTGTTAAAATTATGTTTTTGTGTGGACACGCCTCCAGTTCATTAAGTATACCTGGTTCTCACCTTAGCACCTCCTCCACCACCTTAGCACCACCCACCTGTCCTAGTCCCTCCTCCTCCTCATGCCCACACTTGTTGTGTTATGATAATGAGGGGGAGGGTATAATTTGTCATTTTGTCATTAAAGTTCTGTTTTTCTATTGGCACGTTTGACCCTCAAGGTTTCAGCCTCCAGGAAGAAACTCAAAATAGTCAGAGAAGACATAAAACACCATAAAAACACCACCAGGGGGCTTAATGAAGTTCTATCAACCTCAGACACATGAAAAACAGAAAAAGTGCAAAACCATGGCACCACCTCTTTAATGTATGGAAATCTGGTGTCTTTCACTCTGATATATCTGATCATTATCCTGTATTTCACTTCACATCAATAACCTCAGCTAACCATCAGGAGACTGACAAAGTTATAAGGTTTAGAGTGTTTAACAAAAGAAACATTGACCGGTTTGAGGAGCTGATTGATGACATCCTCTGGGATGATGTATACACTCATGATGATGCTGAACAAGCATATCAGTCATTTTTAAAGTCTTTTAACTCTGTATTCAACAGGTGCTTTCCTCTTGTTAATAAGCAAGCAAATAAGGTCAGTGCATTCAGAAAACCCTGGTTTACACCAGATCTCAATAAATCTTTGAAAGCTAAGAATAGGTTGTATAAGAAATATATCTGTAATCCAACCCCAATTAATATAGCAAATTATAAGAAATATCGTAATAAATACAATCATGTTATTAGAATTGCTAAGAAAAAGTACTTTTCAGACAAGTTCAATGAGGCTTCAAATAACATCAAAACCACCTGGGGAGTCATCAACCAGCTTCTAAATAGGAAAAAGGCTTCAGCCACTCTTCCATCCCAATTTATCGATGAAAATAGAGTTTACTCTGATCCATCTGACATTGCATGTGCTTTTAACAATTATTTTGTCAATATTGGTTCAGTTCTATCAGAGAAGATAAGTCCTATGGCCGGGTCTCCATCTGAGTTTCTGACAGATTGCCATCCTTCTGTTCAGACCTTCAAGCCTCCTACTGAGAAGGAAATCATAGATATAATTATGTGTCTGAAAGATTCAGCTGCTGGTCATGATGAGGTCAGGTCTAACCTAATCATCAAAACTAGTCATTCAATTATTAAGCCTTTGACCTACATCTTCACCAAATCATTAGAAACTGGAATAATACCCAATGACCTTAAAATTGCTAAAGTAGTTCCTGTTTACAAATCTGGAGACCGTAGTGTATTTAGCAACTACCGCCCTATTTCTGTTCTCCCATGTTTCTCTAAGATTCTGGAGAAGTTGGTCTGTAACAGAACATCTGCAGGAGTGCAACATTCTGTATGAACACCAATATGGATTTAGGAAAAAACATTCTACTGAAATGGCCATACTTCAATTGGTTGATAAAATTCATACTGCATTCAATAATAATGAATATGCTTTGGGAATTTTTCTTGACTTATCCAAAGCATTCGACACTGTTAATTATGACATCTTACTTCAAAAGCTGTTACATTATGGATTTGCTGGAATCACTCATACATGGTTTTACAATTATATTCATAACCGACAACAATTTGTTATCATTAATGGAAGGTCATCAGATAGTGCCACTTTAACATGTGGGGTCCCACAGGGATCTATACTAGGTCCACTCTTATTCCTTATTTATATCAATGACTTGGCTTCAGCTTTGTCCTCCTTGTTTCCTGTACTTTTTGCAGATGATACAAATTTATTTATTTCACATCCTGATTTTTCTGTTCTTATGGCAAAAGCAAATCACGATTTAGAAAATATTTCAAAATGGTTCACATTAAACAAATTATCTCTCAATATAAAAAAATCTAATTTTATTATATTTACATCAAAAAACAAAAAATATTGTAAATCTAACACCTGTCTGTCTATAGGAGATAACCCAATCACTCAGGTTTCATCAACAACTTTCCTTGGAGTAATTATCCATGAAAGACTAAGCTGGAAAAGCCACATTAGCCATGTCTGTAAAAAAATATCTAAATCTGTCGGCATTATTGGCAAATTCCGTAGTTGTGTTCATCATAAGTGTCTCCTAACCCTTTATTATAGTTTAATTTATCCGTATCTTATATATTGCAAATATCATTTGGGGAGCTACTTATCCTTCACATCTAAACAAACTCCATATGTTGCAAAAAAGATTCTGCAGGATTGCTACATGTAGTGATTGGTCTGCTCATTCTGCCCCACTTTTCAAACAACTTAATATTTTATCCATTTTTAATTTACATAAATACCAAACCTGTAACTTTATTTTCAAAATACTGCTTCAGCCAGATTCATTTTCTTTGCCCTGTAAAGCCTTCTTCCAGTTCAACAGTGATGTACACCATTTTAATACAAGACAGGCAAATCATTTACATATCCCAAAGTTCCGTACTGGTCTGTGTCAATTTTCCATTAGGTATAGGGGGGCTCAGCTATGGAACAGCTATATTAAAATCTCATCGAAGGCTGATTTGCCTAATCATTTTAAATATAAGCTAAAAACCCATTTGATTAATCAAATTTAACAACTCCCAGAGACATCCACTCTTACACCCACCCACACACACTTGCACCTACACCATTTTATACTAATAATGTATTTTCTCTAGTATTCATACTGTGTATCTATTGTTGTATTTGTATTTTTGTATAATTGTATGTATGTTGCCAAATAATTTACTTTTGGTTTCTATTACTTTGTATTTCTTTCTTGTATTTCTCAAGTGAGGTGAGATTAACCTTATAAACCCGAAAGGGTTTTCTAAATCTCACCTGCACATCCAACATAATATTATGCTGTTGCTTTGTTTGTTGTGTTGTTTTAAATGTGCAAATAAAAAAAAATAAAAAAAAATAAGCCAATGTTACCCTATAGTAAAAATGGCTATTAGGAGGGTGGGTGGGCGGGCGGACCACGGCCACATCATTCTGACATAACCATAAACAAACCGGCCAAGTCACTATGACTCATAACATCATTATGCAAACCCGATGACTCATTGTGACATCATCATGACGACATCATGGCATCAAGCGCAAACAAATCAGTCAGCTCCATATATGGGAACAAAAAGGGGCATGCCCATATTTGGGCATATATTGATGACATAAGCAATCTCCATTTATGGGCATAAAAGGGACAAGGACTGACAGATACAGATATCCGGTTGTCCAGAGCAACAGGTACGACCGCTATGCCCATATACGGTACAGGTATGGTCATGTGCATGCGCGCCGACTTCAAACTCGGCGCGCGCAGCCGAAAGGACTCGAAGGAGGGCAGTGCCTGCCGTCAAGTAGTTTGGATATCCGGTTGTCCAGAACCACCGATCCAACCAATATGCCCATATATGGGCATTCCGATATATGGCCATATACTGATGACATCAGGGAACTCCATATATGGGCATAAAAGGGACAAGGACTGACAGATACAGGGATCTCCATATACAGGGATCTCCATATATGGGCATAAAAGGGACACAGGTAGACAGACAGAAACAGACATCTCCATATATGGGCTCAAAAGGGACACAGACGGGTACAACAGGTACTCTGACAAAGCCCGCGACACTATGACTCGGACATGAGTTGGATCGGCAGTGCCATGTAGGTGTGAGGGCCGTGTAGCGGCCCAAACCTCTAGTATAGGATAATTGGATAATGAAAGTATACTGTAGTGTACATCACCCCGGTGAAGTGACATAAATTTGATCCTAATAATATTCCTGACCAACGTTATAACTGCAAGATACAGCAAGGTACTTTATATCACTGCCTGTGGGAATGTTAGATTCAAATATTTTGGAGGTTGGTGATGCATTATATATATCTCAAATGAGCCCTTCTAGGCAGCCATAGCTGAGTGGGTAGAGAGGTAATCAGAAGGTTCAGGGTTCTCCCCAGCTCACCCGAAAAGTCAGAAGGTTTTTTCTGTTTATGCAATGAGAGCATCAGAGAGTTGCCAAGAAAGGAGGTGTTCGTTCTTCTTCTCCTTTACCCGAGCTCGACTCATATCAAAAGGTGTGCATGGTTGACAGTTTTCTGGTTGACTGTTCAGCCTCTCCACCTGTTTGTGGAGAGGCAAGAATTGGAGATGGTCAAAAGGAAGTTGGTTGATAATGAAAGGGAAATGTATGAGCTGGAGATTAAGCAGAAAGTGGACAAGTTGAACAGGCTCCAAGCTGACACTGGTTCAGAACAGTGGGTTGCGCACATTCAGTTTGTTGCCGGTACTGGACACAGTTACAGTTAAAACAATAAAAGTCTGCACAACAGCATTGCTCCTCAGTGTTTAGTTTACTTTAAAACACAGAAAGAGTCACATGGTAAGACGTTTTGGGCACAGCTGGCCTTCAGACATCATTTGTGACCCACCCCCCTATATAGTTGTGGGTCACAACATGTGACATATACAGGTCACTTTGTTAAAAGCAACCAACTTCTACAAGTGGGTTACTTTTAACACAAGCTATGAATAATTAATACTGTGGATATCCCACCACATGACAGACAAGTATAAAGACATTTTTAGCATTTAAAATATTTGTAGTTTTACAAAAAATAAATAAATGTAGTACTAGTGCTTGAGGCTTAGCAATCTGCTCGGAGCACAATAATAGGTGAAGAACTCTAATACAGTACCTTTAGAGGCACACTAAGGACAAGGAGGCAACAATACACACAAGATTCAGTGAATCCAGACGACAGTCTGTTTTAAAAAAAAGAAATCAGTAAAGTCATCGTAACAGGAAGACAAGCATCCATTTATTTGTGTGCAGACATAAAGTGACCCTTCTCCATGTTTCAGAGTGTTTACAGAAACGCTGATAGGTCATAGTCCTCATTTAGCCCATCGGGCTGCAGTGTGCGGAGGGTGTAGATCCAATAGGCCTCCTTTCTGTGAAGGAGGTTATGGATATCTCCACCTCTGCGTGGTAACTGTACCCTGTCTAGCTAAGTGATGCAACGTGTGTCCCATTTTATTGAAGTGTAGGGCTACTGTGCTTTTGGGGTTGCTGGTTATGATGTTGGATCTATGTTCGTGTGACGGTGGCCAACTAAGTCACATTTGACTTGCCCAGTTATACTCAAGAATGACACTTGAGTTTGATACTCCTTTGTTTAATCTTACTGAGTTTACAACAATAATTTAGATTACACTATTTAAAGTGCAAAGTGAGTAACTGTTGTAAAACCCAATAAAAGACAATTTTCGACTACGCCACCTTTGTTAAAGAGGATGGGTCCCCTATATAAACCACTTTAATTTACAGGACACACAGGTCCGAATTGAATACCAGGTAAGAAGAGCAACACTTTAACCCCGGAGAGAACTGACACAGAAACGGTTGGTAAAAAGTATACAGTTATTTAATTGTTCCCTTTACAGAGGCTTCTGTGCCATAAAATACAAAAAGAAAACCCTAACCTCCTATGGCGCTGCTAACTAATTAAAATGCAATATTCTCAACAACACAATTAGAATACAATGTGGCGGCCCGGGTGGTTGGCGTAACCACCTGGGCACCTTGGCTGGTAATCCAACCTGACAGCGTGTCGCGGGTTCGACTCCCTTTGCTGCGTGTCACACACACACACCACCCCGCCCCCCCCCCATTTCCTGTCAGTCTACTGTTCCTATCAATAAAGGCAGAAAAAATATCTTTAAAATACAATGTGGCTGTGCAAATACTAGCAGAAAGTTTGCAACTGTAGCTTCAAGGTAAGCAAAGTGCAAGTACTAGTAAAGTGCGATTATAGCAATATAAACCATGGCAAAGTGCAAATACTGTGGCGGATTTGTAGAAGGAGGGCCAGGCCGGGAAACTCTAGCAAACGTCTACTTCATCAACACCACAATCTGAGATTACAAAGCAGGGGCCAGTTGATCCGTTCCCAGACAATATACTGCAAGTTACAGGGTTGGTAGGTGCAAAGGGCCAGTGTTGCTTAGGCCTGTACTTACAACGAAGGCAACGCTGTTGAACAACCTTTACTTCTGTGTAAAAAAAAACAACAACACTGAGAAAACCTCCCAACTCCATTGGAGCCTCAAACTGTCCGTCAAAGCAACCAACTCCACCCCTCTCCACTGCGCGCTGCTGCTGTCAGTGCCTGCCTCAGCGCACATAGAGAGGACAGAGCTAACGCGGAGAACGCTGCAAATAAACAAACTAAACGGCAGGGGTTTTCCCCCATAGTCTGTTAAAACTATGCAGTGTACCAGTTTATCAAGCTTAGCACTGACGCTAATCTTATTTCAGTCAGACAACTCTTGGATTGGATTAGAATATATATTTATTGAGCAAGCTTGAGCATAGATATAGGAAGCATAAAGAAGCATAGTTTGGCGTCAGGGCTCTGAATCCATTCACTCCCTGTAAGAATAACATTTTTGATAAATGTTACATGCCAAATAGCATTTACAGGGAATGAATAAAGACCCCCAAAACAGCAAGAACCCCAAAACCGCCTGACGCCAGACCAACCATCTGTGAGAATGGTTGAGCTCCATGAACTTTGTGTTCAACTAAGCATGATGTAATGTCCGAGTTCCTCCGAGTTCCTCAAATATTTTGGAGGTTGGTGATGCATTATATATATCTCAAATGAGCCCTTCTAGGCAGCCATAGCTGAGTGGGTAGAGAGGTAATCAGAAGGTTCAGGGTTCTCCCCAGCTCACCCGAAAAGTCAGAAGGTTTTTTCTGTTTATGCAATGAGAGCATCAGAGAGTTGCCAAGAAAGGAGGTGCTCGTTCTTCTTCTCCTTTACCCGAGCTCGACTCATATCAAAAGGTGTGCATGGCTGACAGTTTTCTGGTTGACTGTTCAGCCTCTCCACCTGTTTGTGGAGAGGCAAGAATTGGATATGGTCAAAAGGAAGTTGGTTGATAATGAAAGGGAAATGTATGAGCTGGAGATTAAGCAGAAAGTGGACAAGTTGAACAGGCTCCAAGCTGAGACTGGTTCAGAACAGTGGGTTGCGCACATTCAGTTTGTTGCCGGTACTGGACACAGTTACAGTTAAAACAATAAAAGTCTGCACAACAGCATTGCTCCTCAGTGTTTAGTTTACTTTAAAACACAGAAAGAGTCACATGGTAAGACGTTTTGGGCACAGCTGGCCTTCAGACATCATTTGTGACCCACCCCCCTATATAGTTGTGGGTCACAACATGTGACTTATACAGGTCACTTTGTTAAAAGCAACCAACTTCTACAAGTGGGTTACTTTTAACACAAGCTATGAATAATTAATAGTGGATATCCCACCACATGACAGACAAGTATAAAGACATTTTTAGCATTTAAAATATTTGTAGTTTTACAAAAAATAAATAAATGTAGTACTAGTGCTTGAGGCTTAGCAATCTGCTCGGAGCACAATAATAGGTGAAGAACTCTAATACAGTACCTTTAGAGGCACACTAAGGACAAGGAGGCAACAATACACACAAGATTCAGTGAATCCAGACGACAGTCTGTTTTAAAAAAAAGAAACCAGTAAAGTCATCGTAACAGGAAGACAAGCATCCATTTATTTGTGTGCAGACATAAAGTGACCCTTCTCCATGTTTCAGAGTGTTTACAGAAACGCTGATAGGTCATAGTCCTCATTTAGCCCATCGGGCTGCAGTGTGCGGAGGGTGTAGATCCAATAGGCCTCCTTTCTGTGAAGGAGGTTATGGATATCTCCACCTCTGCGTGGTAACTGTACCCTGTCTAGCTAAGTGATGCGACGTGTGTCCCATTTTATTGAAGTGTAGGGCTACTGTGCTTTTGGGGTTGCTGGTTATGATGTTGGATCTATGTTCGTGTGACGGTGGCCAACTAAGTCACATTTGACTTGCCCAGTTATACTCAAGAATGACACTTGAGTTTGATACTCCTTTGTTTAATCTTACTGAGTTTACAACAATAATTTAGATTACACTATTTAAAGTGCAAAGTGAGTAACTTGTAAAACCCAATAAAAGACAATTGTCGACTACGCCACCTTTGTTAAAGAGGATGGGTCCCCTATATAAACCACTTAATTTACAGGACACACAGGTCCGAATTTAATACCAGGTAAGAAGAGCAACACTTTAACCCTGGAGAGAACTGACACAGAAACGGTTGGTAAAAAGTATACAGTTATTTAATTGTTCCCTTTACAGAGGCTTCTGTGCCATAAAATACAAAAAGAAAACCCTAACCTCCTATGGCGCTGCTAACTAATTAAAATGCAATATTCTCAACAACACAATTAGAATACAATGTGGCGGCCTGGGTGGTTGACGTAACCACCTGGGCACCTTGGCTGGTAATCCAACCTGACAGCGTGTCGCGGGTTCGACTCCCTTTGCTGCGTGTCACACACACACCACCCCGCCCCCCCCATTTCCTGTCAGTCTACTGTTCCTATCAATAAAGGCAGAAAAAATATCTTTAAAATACAATGTGGCTGTGCAAATACTAGCAGAAAGTTTGCAACTGTAGCTTCAAGGTAAGCAAAGTGCAAGTACTAGTAAAGTGCGATTATAGCAATATAAACCATGGCAAAGTGCAAATACTGGGCGGATTTGTAGAATGAGGGCCAGGCCGGGAAACTCTAGCAAACGTCTACTTCATCAACACCACAATCTGAGATTACAAAGCAGGGGCCAGTTGATCCGTTCCCAGACAATATACTGCAAGTTACAGGGTTGGTAGGTGCAAAGGGCCAGTGTTGCTTAGGCCTGTACTTACAACGAAGGCAACGCTATTGAACAACCTTTACTTCTGTGTAAAAAAAAAAAAAATAACTCTGAGAAAACCTCCCAACTCCATTGGAGCCTCAAACTGTCCGTCAAAGCAACCAACTCCACCCCTCTCCACTGCGCGCTGCTGCTGTCAGTGCCTGCCTCAGCGCACATAGAGGACAGAGCTAACGCGGAGAACGCTGCAAATAAACAAACTAAACGGCAGGGGTTTTCCCCCATAGTCTGTTAAAACTATGCAGTGTACCAGTTTATCAAGCTTAGCACTGACGCTAATCTTATTTCAGTCAGACAACTCTTGGATTGGATTAGAATATATATTTATTGAGCAAGCTTGAGCATAGATATAGGAAGCATAAAGAAGCATAGTTTGGCGCCAGGGCTCTGAATCCATTCACTCCCTGTAAGAATAAAATTTTTGATAAATGTTACATGCCAAATAGCATTTACAGGGAATGAATAAAGACCCCCAAAACAGCAAGAACCCCCAAAACCGCCTGACGCCAGACCAACCATCTGTGAGAATGGTTGAGCTACATGAACTTTGTGTTCAACTAAGCATGATGTAATGTCCGAGTTCCTCAGCATTTGATTGTTAAGCTAAACTAAACAAATGCAAGCATGCATCCATGTGTTCAACAGGCCTGATGAATCCAGGTACCTGTTGATTCCTGAACCCAGGAGTCCTAGACGGTATCCTAAAACGGTGTCCACTGCTGTGCCGCACTGCGAGTAGGATTCGAAAAGGACATTCTATTTCTTTTCTTTTTTAAATAAATATATATATATATATATATATATATATATATATATATATATATATATATATATATATATATATATATATATATATATATATGAGGTCATCCTATAATGAATGATAACTATTGTTTATCATCCATAATAAATAAAGTGTACTAACTATGTGTGTAAAGACATCAGAATCAGTTTTATTGTCACATCACAGGTTTACAAGGTAAAAAAGTGGGTGAAATTCTTTTTTGTACATCGTTCCCATCGCAACGTTAGTTTCCATAGAAAGAAGAGGGGGGGGGGAGAAGAAGAGGGTGGGGGGCAGGTGGGAAGGAGATCAAAACAAGAGAGCAACAGAAGGCCAGACAAGTTATCTACATATTTACAAATTACCTGAGATAATAATAAAAAACAAAAAAAAACTAAACTAAGGTGCCTGAGCATAGCAGCAATGTATTGTATACTGTGCATGTTATACTTATACTGTGCATGATAGACAATGGACGTTAAGGTGCTTAGAGGAAAAGGAGCACAATAAAAAAAGACCCAAAAAAAGTCAGTGCGTTATACAAGGGATTAAGGTGCAAAAGGTCAGTGCGTGTCCACCTAGAGTGGACTGACCCTAGTATAATCCGCAAGTAGCTCCATGAGGGAGTGCAACAAAAAGTCATTTGTACCTGGTGTAGTCCACAGGTGTGTCCGAGGGGGGGGCTCATTGTCCAAGTCATTGTCCCTGGTATAATCCACAGGTGTGTTCAGGAAGAGCCAGAAAAGTCTGTGCCGCCTGCTGTCAGGCTGCTGAACTCATCCAGGCTTATGCCCCATTCAGCATTCTGACAGCAGCTGGATTGAAACTACACCAAAACCTGGTGGTGGAACTCTTGATACTGCGGTAGAGCCCCTTGCCCGGTCGCGGTCGTTGTAGGGGGTTGAACAGTCTGTGACTTGGGTGGTGCTTGTCCTTGATGATGCGCTTGGCTTTGACCACGCACCGCTTTTTGTACAGTTCCTGGAGCGCTGGGAGCTCGATTCCCATTATCCGCTCTGCCGATCGCACTACTCGTTGTAGGCTGATCTTTTCTCGGGCAGTGCAGTTCCCATACCAGGCCGTGACACAGCCTGTTAGGATGCCTTCAACAGAACTGTTGTAGTACAGCCTGAGGATGCGACGTCCTACTCCGAGCTTCTTCAGGCGGCGGAGCCAGTACAGTCGCTGCTGAGCCTTTTTCCTCACGTGTGTGGAGTGCGTCTCCCATTTGAGGTCCTCCTCGATGTGTGCTCCGAGGAACTTGAACTCGCTGACCCTTTCCACTGCAGCACCGTCGATGAGGATGGGCGCATGGTCTCTCCGCGGCCTCCTGAAGTCCACGATCAGTTCTTTGGTCTTGTCGACGTTAAGAGAGAGGTTGTTCTCGCGGCACCAGTGTGCCAGTGATTTGATCTCCTCTCTGTAGTCAGACTCGTCGTTGTTGACGATTCGGCCTATCACTGTCGTGTCGTCCGCGTACTTTATGATGGTGTTGGAGACATGTGTGGCTATGCAGTCATACGTGTACAGGGAGTAGAGGAGAGGGCTCAGCACGCATCCCTGGGGTGCTCCGGTGTTGAGGGTCAGGGGGTCGGATGTGATGCTGCCCATTCTCACCACCTGATGTCGGTTGGACAAGAAGTCCTGTATCCAGTTGCACATGCTTGTGTTTAGCCCTAGGTGTCTGAGCTTTTTGTCAAGTATTGCTGGGACAATGGTATCTTTACTTAAAATCTGAATCAGTACCCAACATTACCTGGAGCAGCAATTACTAATAGACTGAGCTTGATACTAATAAGATTAGCCTGACCGCATTACCATAGAATAAACCAACATTTTTAGCGCCATGACATCACCAATAAACTAATCCCCAGCAATCCACCAGATCTGCAAAATTAAAGCAATCAATATTGCGGCAAGCAGCTTTTATTTAATAGCAGATTACACAGCGTGCGCACTCATTAGCTTTTGGGCATGCAGAATTTCATTCTTGTTAAAGCGAATATATCTAGTATAAGCTCCTGAGGACCATCGCCCCAGAGATTTAAGTGAAGCCGAAGGAACAAGCAGCGCTGCAGTTGTCGCTGCTTCAATGCGAAGGGAGTGCGCTGTGTAGACGCTTGGAGAAAGCCCGCAGCTTGAGCAGATCTCTCTCAGCTTTGCAGTGAACCAGGATCTGGTCATCGGTTTGCCGCCATCAGTGAGGAATAGTGGATCATTTGGGGCAGATACCGGCCTGGTTGCCAGGTAGCTCAACATGGAAGTGAAAGGACAAAAATCTGAATTATTCCTTGTGATAATCACAGGAGTTCCTTTACACATCTTATCAGTTTTTTTAATGTTTCAAATAAACAGTGAAATAAGCATGCTCTATAGTTAGGTCTGAGAAACAGAGATCATGCAAAGGATTAAATGTAAGTGATCTAGTTGTAAATTCTCCACATCTCATAAACCCATAGAAAGCCATTAACAAGACAGCCTCCACCATTTTATCCACATAGGGCGTGTACACCCGTGATCTTAATTTGGAAACCAGCTGGTGCACCAAAGTGATTGTAAGGGGTAAGCGTTTGTCATTGCCTTGGAGTCGCTCTTTTTTGAGACCGTTGAGAAGCAGACGAATTGAAGGATTTCCTAAAATGCTACCTACTGATGGATCTTGGCAACAAAGATGGAACTGAATGCCGGCTATTAAAGCTTTGATGGATTGAGGCTGCAATCTACGTGACTCAAAAGAGTGGACTATGAATGCGCATACCAGAGGGATATTCACAGGTAATGGCGGGCAAGCAAAACGGGCACAGAAAGAACAAAAGAACCACCATGCAGAATCGTAAGATTTTAATGTGCTTTTTGCTAAACCATTCCTCATGTATTTGGCAGCAGAATTCAGCAAGGACAGGAGAGGACTTTCGATGCCTAATCTAGGATCACTTGGGAGAACGCCGGGCATGGCAGGCCGCTTGGCTTTGCGCTTGGACACAATTTTTGGAACTCCTGGAATTTGAAACGAGAAAGAGCGTCAGCTATTCCATTCTCGTACCCCCGAATGAAAACGGCGTGCATAATGAAATTTCCCTTGAAAAAAACCCCGAAACCCATGGAGGGCGCGGCATCTGTGAAAACATTTATTGACGCAGATGTTTCTGCTACCTCATTATAAAAGAAGGAAATGCTGTTCCACTGATCTAGGAACAGAGACCAGAATCTTAGGTCTGACTGGCTTCCTTCGTCTAGAATGATAGAACCCTGCAAATCTTTAGTAGTTTTTGACAAATCTAAAAGTCGGGAAACGAACGAACGCCCTTGTGGGATAATCCGCATTGCGTAATTTAAATGGCCGTGAAGAGAAAGAGAAACCTTTTAACACTGAGGCTGCGGAGGTGAAAGATTTGATAATATCCCTGATGCGACACAGTTTCTCTTCGGGAAGGGAGGCTTGCATGAGGACACTGTCCAGCATAATACCCAAAGATTCTAACCGTGTACAGGGCCCTACTGTTTTCTCCTCAGAAAGAGGAACTCCGAACTCTTTAAAAACATCTCGCACGGTTGAGATGCAACGCGCCGGAGGCGACCCAGAGAAATCCACCACTAAAAAGTCATCCAACAAATGCAGTACAAAAGGTAATTTGTAAGTGTTGGACAAAATCCAGCATAAGGCTTCTGATAGAGTGTCAAATATCCGCGGGCTGCTCCGACAACCAAACGTTAATTTAACCGCAAAATACAATTTGGATTGTATTTGGATCGCCATTTAACCCCGAAAATATGCCATTGGGAAGGATGCGCATTACTTTAAAAGAGTCCGTAATGTCCGCTTTCCCAAGCCAAGCACCCTGTCCTGCAATTTTTAACATTTGGATGGCATTGTCTACTGTAGCGTAAAATAGGGAAAATGGAGCCAAAGGAATTAGACTGTTAATACTCGGGACTGGCCCTTTATGAGGGGCTGACAGGTCCACGATTAAACGCAATTTTCTTGTAGCAACTCCAATAGGGCTAACCCTAAATAAGCTAAAAGGAGACTTAGAAAAAGGACCTATCATGTAACTCTTTTTTGTTTCCTTTTCTAGAAGCTCATCTACCACTAGAGGATCTTTAATGGCGGATTGCAAATTTGGACACACATGCATGTTTTTTGGAAGCCAACATAGACAGCCAAGAACCCCTGCTCTAGCCCAGTGATGAGATAATTGACCCAGCATTGATTCGGATGATTTTTGAGAGCCGTTGAGAGAGCAGGAACGTTCACAGGCGTAGATGGATGCAAATCATTTATTTGGCCGATTTTGCAGCCGGACGAACCCTCCTCGGGCACACGGACCGTGGGTGGCGGTCTGCGCACCAGCTGCAAATATGCATGTATTTACAATTATGGTATGTACAGACATTTTCGTTGAAATGTATGCATATTGGTGTTTTAGAGCCTGGAGCATAAGGCACCCGTCTTTTGCTGGGATAACATCCCTCCATAAGACAAAGCTAGATCTGCGATAATAGACAGGTAAGTATCCAATTCTACTCTGCGGTCAGGATATACCTCACAGATCGTGTCTCTATACACGCCAAAAGCTACAAAGAACTCAGCTAGTGTAAGAGATTTAGATAATCTAGGATCACTCTCTTTTAGTATCACAGAAAAGTCGCCACAGTCCACCATCCTTTTTTCTGAAGAATCTGCTGCGCATATGAGAATCTTGATGAGATTAACATCCTGCCCTGTTAAAGCAAGTAATGCATAACTTATTTATCTCATAATTAACCCAACATGATTATTGCAGAGATCGGTGCAGCCAGCGTACCTTCAAGTATCTGGGTCCTGAGTGGAATAGCCCCTGCTGGGGAAAGAAACGCTGCTCCTGAAGCTGGCGCCTGGACTGCAGTTCTCAGGTTCCTCCTGGGCTTGACTGCTGGATCGGCTGCTGATGTCATCGTGACGATGGGAGTAGCTGCGGAAGTACCTGCGCTGCCAGCGACCTGGGTACTGGATTTAGCTTCCAGCATGATCAGCCTTTGGGTCATGCTGGATAGTGATGCTTTAATATCGGTAAGAGCGAATAACATCTCGGCATTCTGCGAAAACAAGTAATTCTATTTCTGAAATCTATTAAGCGTTTTCAGAGGAGAGCAATGTGACAAGAAATTAGTTTATAGCATTTCTCTCGCTAGTTCTACTGAAACTCTGTGAAACCCTCTTTGCAGAGGTTATTGTAATATTTAAAGTCCTGTTTATTATTGTAGGCCTATATAATAAGTGTCATGAAGCATCAGGGCATTAATTCACATGTTGTGATGCATTGTGAGCTTGGAGATCCAGTGTTAGCTTATGGGAATTTAGACCTATTTGAAACCTCTCCCTCAGCAGCGATTGGAGCTATTGTCAGCTGTTCGGACTCCTAACTCCACTTGGCTGGATTTCTGCTCTGTCAAAACTCCTAACTCCACTTGAGCTGGATTTGGGTAAAGTGTTGATAATATAATGACACATGCAAGTATCTGACAATTTATAAAGTCACTATACCAACTTTGATGAGGCAGAATTGCTTTGTTTTAAAAATCGTTTTCTTCATTTCCTGAATCTTATATTTTGTTTTTTCATTTCCTGAAAAATGAGCGTTTTGGAGTAAGCTGGTTGCTGCTGGACAGCAGAAATATGATCAAATGATTGTTGACAAAGTTCTAAATAAGAGAATGCATTTTATCCATGATTTAAAAAGGAATAAGAAAACTTCACCTCCTTGGAGACAATGACAACTCCTGAGCACCTCAGTAGATAGACAGCAGCAGATTGTCAAATGAACAGCTCACCCATTATATATCCCATGCCATGGCCCTCCCACCAGACAGACCAAATAATCAGGGTGATCTCCAATATGTTGTCACTTCTGTTCACTAGAAATAAACCAGCACAAAAAATACATTATGTACATTTCATTTTGACTCAAATATATTTTAACTTTCCTTGACGTCCCTCTTTGACACATTCAAACCCTTCTCCACAGATAAGGAGTTGGTTTGGCCCAATTTGGCCCCAATCAGTGGTTGGCTACAGGTGTGTGTCCTCAAGCCTATATAATGACCTGAACCCCACATAATTCTTACTGGATCCAGAGCAGAGCCATGGTGAGAGAGAGGGGGAGATGATTGTGGTTTGTTTGTGATAGAAGTTTGCTTGTTTCTTTTTTTGTCCATACACCAACCAGCAAGTGTGCACCCTAGATAGGCATGTGCCATGTATAGCACAGAACATTGACAGTGTGTGGTCATACTGTCACAGAGACTATAACATAAAAGGACACCACAAAAATGGAAAAGATTTAAATGGGTTTTATTTATCTGCCCCTGCAGAAACCCAAATAATTTACAAAAACATAGTTAATGGAACTCATAGAACACATACCAACTCAGGAATTAAGAAAACAAGGAACCAAAAGGGCCTGGAGATGCAGGCAAACCTCAAAATAAAGGAGGGGTACCAGTCCTTGATGAATTTAATACATAGGACCACAATGGAAACAAGTCCCCACGACTTTTGTGTTATCCTTTTAGCCTTAACGTCTGACTGTACCACGTGCTGTTTTACATTTCTGACTATAAAGTATTCAATCAATCAAAGGCCAACCCCTATAGGGCCGTTGAAGCTGTCTTCACCTCCCTACCAAAAAACCAAACACTTAATAAAATCTACAGACAAAAGGACTAAGGGCGACCTCCAGGCCAAATAATAAACCAAAATTAAGCAAAGAAAAAGGCTGTCTAAGCCAAAATAAACATTGTGGGCTGTTGCTGTGTCTGAAATGAATGAACATGCAGGCCAGCTTTTAAAGCAGGTGGTTGCAGCAATCAATGATCTGTTGCAGGTGTGTGCATGAGAACAATAATCTATTGTTAGGAATGTACTGTACAGAGGCAGGTGGTTGCAGCAATCAATGATCTGCTGCAGGTGTGTGCAGAAGAACAACTAATCTATTGTGAGGAATGTACAGAGACAATTTCTCTGTCCTCACTCACAAAATCTGGCAAAATCATAGGTTTTCGGCTACTGGGTTTTTCTGGCCAAAACCCAGTTGTCTATCCCACTGCTGTTCTTTTCTTGAATGAATGGATACACTACTTTAATTAGTTATATTTACAAAGTATTCTTCTTGTTCACAGTGTGGCTGTGAATCAGAAGTGTAAATGTGTCAGCTTGGTTAATGCAGAAATAAAACGTGTGATATGACCATGTAATGACCAGACACAAAACAATTGTTTCACCTGCCATGAAGAGGGTAACCATAGCAACAGTTGCATCCCTGGGAGAGACGAGAGAGAAAGACAGATAACCACAGTTTGGGGTGGGGGCTGTTGCCAATAGACATTCACCAAGGGACAAGAAAAAAGAGAGGACAGCCCTTCTCAAGCTAATGAGCATATATTTGCATGATCTATTGCATGTTTCTCAACCTCTAACCTCTAACTTCTAGCTACTTAAACCCTATATAGCTTGTAGACTGGGGTCCCCCAGGGGTCCCTTCCTTTTTTCCCACTGCACCAAATGTTCTCCTATTTTTGCCATATATTCGCCTATATTATGACATGCCCAGAACATGAATGCTCGGGTTCTTGTGGTATGCATTAGGCCATGAACCCCCATTTGATAAGCTTTTTTTTTTTTTTAATATTATTGTTAGATTTGGTCTGATATGGCCCCAGGCTGTCATTTGATGTAGAATTCCTTTAATTATACTGTATGTATAATTATAGAGATAACAGTGAGTGAAATGCTGATCAAAATAGACATTATTGTTTGTTCTTGCATGTTCTCTCTGTACTTGTACATGTAATAATAAAGGTGAAGATTAACTATCAAGCATTTAGCTGGGGACCCCTGGAACCCCCTCACAGAACCCGTGGGGGAACCTGGATAAGGATAATTCCTTTTAACAGGACGTTCATGAAAGTCCTTGCGGGCTTGTTTCCAATGAGGGCCTGTGAGCAATTAGGGGTTAAGAGTTTCATTTCATCGACACATATGCTGACCTGGCCTGGAATCGTACCTGGGGCAACCAGGGCCTCTGGCTCCCTAGGCGGGCTAACTAACCACTCAGCTATGGCCGCCCCAACAATAGCCGCCCCAAGAACAGCTATGAGTTTGTGTGGGGAAAAATACCTACAAATATATCATGTTTTAGATTACAAATCCCCCCCACCCCCCATTAAAACATAAATAAGAATGTATTTAATTGCAAAACAACCAAAATACAACCAAAATACAACAGAACACTTCTCAGACATGTCTATGAATGGCAAGATGAGCTGTAGTGCTACATACAACAACAACAAAAACTAGGACATATTACATAATAAATGTCCAACAATTTTAGGAACAATCCTCTGCACCCCACTCGATTCACGCCGCTGATGCATGCAGTGTACTCAGCTGGATGACAAGTCTTTGTCACGCGATGTGAACTGCAAGGTACATTTCATGAGTATAGCCTGCTCCACAACTACCCATGGGACAATTTGCAATGAAGATACAGACTTCCTATAACCACATGAACCACAGGAACGTTCAGACGGAAATAGCCAATTTACAAGCCCAAGGCAATGCGTTGTGAGCTAGTAGAACGGCCAGTTCGTTACGTGTAGGGTTTAACGTTGAAATTACCAACATTAATTACATTAATCACAATCAAACACTAATTACTATTGCTACACAGTCTGTTTCGTTCTTGTTTTTTGTTTGAAAATGAAACAACATTGTTCCCAGAAGTATCTTGTTACAAATGACTAAATCTGATGACTGAAATATAATGGAAATATATCTCAAAGACAAAAAAGAGGAAAAAATTATACTGCCTATTTATGTGTGTTTACAAACTTTTGGAGAATGGAGAACAACAGAGAGACCAGATGGAGTCTGAGTAGGAGAGAACAGGAGAGACAAAAGAGGGATAAATGGAGAGAGAGAGAGAGAGAGAGAGAGAGAGAGAGAGAGAGAGAGAGAGAGAGAGAGAGAGAGAGAGAGAGAGAGAGAGAGAGAGAGAGAGAGAGAGAGAGAGAGAGAGAGAGAGAGAGAGAGAGAGAGAGAGAGAGAGAGTCAATGTGGCATTTCAGACAGATGGAGGCAGTGATGCTGTTTATAGGGACATGGCTCCAGGGACAGGGGCATTTGCCTGTTCCTCTCCTGCCAGCAGGCTCCCATTCTGGCCCTTGTTCTAACTAATCTGCTAACCTGTGAAGCATCCAAACAGATGAGACACATCCACAAGGCTTGTTGTGGTGCTGTCTCTCTAAGTCCAGTTCATGAACCACTTAAGCCCTATTTTATACTTTGTCGTATGATGGTGTTGTGTGGCAATGAAAGCCCATCTACAAGTGTGCTTGTAGAACTGCAATTCTTTAGTTAAGTATATAATGACCTAAAATTGGAACAAGAGGTAGAAAGTGAATATATATACTATTTCCAAAGAGAGTTTACTCAATGGACTTGGTTATCGGTGTGTTGTTTTGGGTGGTGGTGTTATGCTACTTGTATTTATTTACTGGGTGTTTCAGTGTTCCAGGATAAGGTTAACTGTATGGGAGCTGTCCATGCTAAACTCTAAAAACTCTCTACTGGCAATCAAGGAGGTTATTACATAATGTATATATGTATATAGGGAGTGTGTGCAATTTTCACAAACTGTGGTTTGTCTCCAGGAGAGGGCAGCAGAGAATGAGCTTCAAACCCTGTGAGTAACAGTCACGACATTGTGTTGCTCAGTGCACACATGTCTTAAATCAGTCTGAATCATCTCACACGCATGCTTCTGCCTACAGGCATACATACACTTGCTCATGGCAGAATTAGCACACACACACACGCACTCACACGAGCACACACACACGCACGCACGCACGCACGCACGCACGCACGCACACACACACACACACGCACGCACACACACACACACACACACACACACACACACACACACACACACACACACACACACACACACACACACACACACACACACACACACACACACACACAGGGATGACCTCTATTGAAGGCGAAAGTAATAATGACATATTACAGCTGTGGTGGTACCGTAATTTAATGCTCTACAGGACACTATACCGCACAACTCCTACCATGTGAGCTGCCACTGTCTGTGGGGTAAAGTCTGATTTATATTTAAACATCACAGGCACGCTGTGAGCTTGTAGATCAGCTATTTTCGGCGAGTGACACAGTTGTATAAATCACTGGTTCTCAATGTCGGGTATGTATAGGGACCACCAGGGGTCCAAATGAACCCTTAGGGGTCTGTAACTCTGAGAGTGTACAAAGGGAACCAAAAAGACCCGCTTTGTACACTCTCAGAGTTACATTAACACAGATGTTTTGTGTAGATTGGAGTCCTTGACATATAAGGTTTCCAAATGGGCGTCTGTGGCCTAACAATAATAATAAAAAAAACTTTATTTAGCACCTTTCATGACATGAAATGCAGCTCAAGTGCTTTACAGAGCAAGAATAACGCATTTACAGAAAAAGTACAAATAATTAAAGAATGAAGCAAAAAAGAAAAGCAAAAGAATAAAACATTAAAAAAATATATATAGCAAAAAAGGCAGTGAATCAGGCAAACAGTGAGGACATGAATAACAACACAGAGATTTAAAAATCAACTAAAAGCAAGGGTCTTGAGCTGTGCTTTAAAGCCATCCACAGAGGCTGCCTGTCTTAGGTGTAATGGGAGTTTATTCCAATGATTCCTAATGATGTACATCAAACTGGGGTCCTTGAAATGGAAAAAAAGGTTGAGAATCACGAGCATAAATTAAGCATAAGGGTCTTAGGGGGAGAGTGCCCCAGGACGGAGGCCAGACACAGAGGTGTGCAAGTGTGCAGTAACATCATTATTTAATGAGATCCATCATGAGCGCTTTAGGCCCCCGGGTGCCACAGCTTGCAGAGGTGTTTCTGCTGCCAGGGTGGAAACGATACTGCCCTATTCCATACGTTAAAAGCCCACTCACACACACACACACACACACACACACACACACACACACACATGTACACACAATCACTGTATATGCACATGCCTTGGACATACATTCATGTTAGCTCACATTCATGAATGCACACTTATACAGCACCTATTCACCCATGCGTCGCACGTGCATGCACACACACACACACACACACACACACACACACACACACGCACACGCACGCACACGCACACACACACACACACACAACACACACACACACACACACACACACACACACACACACACACACATGCGCACACACACACCCACACACGAGTACAATTGCAACATTTTCAGCCTCATGCATGAATGACGATGCATGTATGACGCGTTGTTCTATCTAGAATCATCCACAACACCATCTGTGGTGAAAAGATGGTGGGTTAGAAGTTAGAACAAGGACACAAACATATGATGACAGCGGTCACGTTTTGCTGAATCACTCACGTGTACAGACCTCCTGCCAAGCATGCAGCCAGACAGTGTTTGTATTTTTGATGAAGCTGATGGGGGGGGTGGGGGGTGGGGCCGGGGTCTGTGACATCATCACTCCCTCTGACAGTCTACCCATAG
This sequence comes from Gymnoscopelus braueri, assembly GCF_963280865.1. Taxonomy (NCBI): domain Eukaryota; kingdom Metazoa; phylum Chordata; class Actinopteri; order Myctophiformes; family Myctophidae; genus Gymnoscopelus; species Gymnoscopelus braueri. Next base: position 44,284,031 of record NC_137603.1, read on the forward strand.
CAGCCCCCATGACTAGGACGCTGGTTCTCAACATCGGGTCCGGGGACCACCACAGGGTCCGAATGGACCCTTACAGGTCTGTAACACTGAGAGCGTACAAATACATTTGTACACTCTCACAGTGTCAAATTAACACTGTGGATTTCACAGTGTAGATTGGGGTCCCTCCCAGTGATAACCCATGGTACACTCTCGGAAGTACAGAAACGTAAGGTTCCATTTGGACCCCGTGGCGGTCCCCTGGACCTGATGTTGAGAACCATGTGGACTAAGAGAAGGATGGGGTTTAGGTAATCCTTACCAGAGACAGCCAACAAAAATAGACAGACAGGCAGACAGACAGACAGACAGACACACCTCAGGTTCAGGCTAAAGATAGACTAGACACAGGAGACGGACATGACACAGTAGGCCATTTAGTACTCGAGCTGAGTCGAGCATCAGTAACAAAGGCATTGTTAAAGGTGACCTAGCATGTGTCAAGCATGTCTCCCCTTTCTCTACCCTAGGTTCCCTGTCTCTTTACTCTCGAAAACAACAACAACAGCAATTGGACTGTACACTAATCTACAAAAACTATCCTAAACCTAACCTCACACTAATTTAACATTTGTTGGACTAATGGGCAGCCCAGTAGCACTACTCCGACCACATTCACATACACTGGACGATTGCCAGGGTGGTGTGGTATCTTTGCAGTTTGTGTGCCTGAGGGCACAAAGTCATGTAAAGCAATTACCTTGGTTCCATCTCAAAGGACACCAGGTTCAGAGACAGACAGCTGTGGCTTTGGAGGTTCTAATTACAGGCCATGCAGAGCTATGCAGGCTTGGTACCAGGCAGCACTGTCAGCTCTACAGGGATAACAGAGGGGACAAGGGCGATCTGTCATCACACTCAGCATGGAGCCTGTCCATAAATGTGTACCAAGCACACGTGACACATAAAGTATAGCAATGTATTGAAGCTCAAAAGCTATGCTTACGGGTCCATTTGGGTCCATTTGTGCACTCTTTGGAGTTCAATTAACATTAACCACTGTACTGTACTTCGTTGACCGGGGTCCCCCAGGGGTCTGTCTGTACTTTGTCCCCTCCTTTTTTCCTCCCTACACCAAATCTCTTTACTGAAAATAGCCAACCAACAAGCTCACAACGAGCTCGTAGACTGGTTCTTTTCACCTAATGTTTGCCTATTTTTAGCAAATGTTTGCCTACATTCCATATAGGGAAGCTAGGGCTCATGTGTTTAAGGATTTGACTGTGTGTCTGCCTGCGTCATTCACACAGCAGTGAGAACCAACCGTGTCTCCTGGGGTTTCTACTGTGGCAGACACATCAGTCAGAGCGGAGATGGCAGCTCTGTCTGCCTGGGGCTGAGCGATGAGACTGATGTTGCTGAACATTCCACTCATTAATGTTATCTCCTCTCCTCATATGGACATGGTGTGTGTGTGTGTGTGTGTGTGTGTGTGTGTGTGTGTGTGTGTGTGTGTGTGTGTGTGTGTGTGTGTGTGTGTGTGTGTGTGTGTGTGTGTGTGTGTGTGTGAGTGTGTACACTTGTGAGGGCCAAATGTCCCCACAAGTATAGTATGATTTGATAAATAGACATTGTGAGGACACATTTCCTGGTCCTTTGGTTAGAGGTTGGGTTTGGGGGCGGGGTTTGAGTTGTGTGTGTGCACGTATGTGCGTGTGTTTGTCTATGCAGGAGCTGTACTGTAGGTGAGTCTGTGTCCCAGCATGTCTGTGTGCACGTGCATATGCATGCATCTGCACACTGCCCCCCCCCCCCCCCCCCCCCAAATATATAAATAAATATGAAAGGAACACAAAAAATGGTGTTTGAAAGAGTTCTGCTTTCAACCTGCTTGTGTTTACCTCTTTCTGCGTCTCTGAGGACAATGTGAGAGTGTGGATCATTGGATTATTTATAAGGCGTCCCCCCCATGTTCCAACAGGACGCCAGAGCAAGACATTTACTGTGTCTGCGGAGATGTGGAGGCACACCGTGTTACTGCAGAGCTACGCTTTTAAACCCTGAAGGACAGCCAGCCTGGAGAGGGGGATGACAGTGGGAAGGAGATAAAGGGAAGAATGAAGTGAACTGAAAGAAGGGAAATTAGATGGGGAAGAAAACAAATGAAATTCCGTACAGGGTTTCAACAATAGCACAATATAAGAGATGGAATTTTAAAAAACAGGAAAAAAAAAATTCCAAAGCAAATATTAAATTTGCTAGAAGGTGAATTGGCAGATGTTTCAAATAAAGAATCTATTTTTCTGCCTCCTGCTTTCATGTTGATGATACCCTTTGTTTTATTCATGGCAATATTTCCTGCTGCAATAATACTTGCTGCTCTCAAAGGCCAGTCAGGTCCCGCAAAGTCTTGGTCTTGGACTTTATTACAAAAGGAATGTTATGAAAGGAAGCTCAGAGAATACTAATAAATACCGGTCTTGCTTATACAACAAAGCAACAGCATGTAGCATTTATCTCTTCTGTCAATTCATTAGTAATAATCTTATCGCTCAAGCATTCAAGGCTGTTGACCACATTGCTGAAGGGATGGACTCTTATTCCTGCAGAAATCATAGAAGAGGTAATAATGTAGAGTTTTATGCTTCCCATGCTGAACCCAGCTACCTGCTAAAAAATAATCTTGACCGTTCTGACTGACTCATTCAAGTCATGTTAACCATAAAATGACTGGCACAAAGAACATTATTTCTTGATTGGGCTTAACCACTTAACCACTTGAACACCAGTGTCCCTACTGGGGAACCCTTCAATCAGCTCTTCAGGCACCAATCACCCAACTACACAGCTAGGGTTCAACAGGCCGCTCCCCCATAACAGCATCTACCTGTGCAGATAAATAAAAAGATATTAAAGATTCCGGTCACAACAGAATGTGCACCTTCTGTGGGACTGGGAATCTACAAGTTAGTAAAGTTACAAGCATAACATTTCAATATGAATGTATACGACAGAACATAGAGAAGATTAGTCTGTAAGAGGCTGGTCTGTGGGGTTTAAGTTCAATGTATAAGAATAGCTATAATAGTAACGCCAGAAGGAAATGTTTGGATCGGGACGGTGCACCGGATCTGGCGCAGCGCTCAGGTCCTGGACCTGGTGAGATGAAGGAGGAGCCCCGCCCGGCCAGGAGACAACCCACAGAGCCTAGTCCCTCCACGTGCCAGAGCCTCCCCGAGTCCCGGCAGAGTACTTCCGGAGAAGCGGACTGAGTGGTCCTGTCTTTCCCTATAGGACTGACCGTGGGTAGCTACTGGGACGTAAGTCGGGGCTTGATCAACCCTGGCTGGGTCACCTGGGCGAGGGTGTATGTTGTATGTTGCGAGACCCGAAACACCCGATGACCCCAGGCTACAACACTGATGATACGTCCCAGTTGAATCCATGTGATGTTTTTCTTTATTAGTAAAAAAATTAAAAAATAACCAAAAATCTCAATGACATACATTATAATCTTGTTCATCTGCAATATTTTAAGATAAAAAACTAGAAAAAGTGCTCCTCGGAGCACAGGTCTCCGCCAGGTCAGGTAGGTTATTGTGGCCTCCTGGTGGCGCTATAATAGGCCAATGTGAAAAGGGTGCCATTTCTTCTTAGGCCTTTCACAGCAATCGGACACTGCATTCATGATTTGTGGCATTTTGTTCCAAAAAGTGTTCTGCTAAATTAGACCTGGTGGTGGCGCTATAACAGGCCAATGTGAAAAGGGTGGCATTTCTTCCTCGGCCTAGTGGGAGTGTGTGTGCAAAATATCACGGAAATCGCACGCTGCGTTCATGATTTGGGTCATTTTGTTAAAAACAGACCTATCCTGCAAACTTTGGATGCCAATGTTAGGATGGAATATCGGACACATCTGTCTTGATCACATGACTATCAAAATACTGTGTACCGATTTGCGTGATGTTTGCAAAAATCAGCCTCCTGGTGGTGCTATAACAGGTCAATCTGAAAAATTCGGGGCAGAAATTGGCTTTGACGGACGGACGGACGGACGGACGGACGGACGGACGGACATACGGACGGACAGACAGGTTGCAAAACATAGTCTCGGCCATGCCTTTCGGCCTGGCGGAGACAATAATGTTCACTTATAATTACATGCCCAAAACAGGGAAGCCAAGTTGAAAGTGGTTAAATGTTAACTGATGATATGGTAACATTGTCATGGGAAACTACTGTAGCCTATACCTGTTCAAATTCCCTTCTTCTTATTCTTCATAAATTGTGTCCTATGGTGTGTGGTAACTGAGGCAATCTTATTTCACAACTTCATCATGAACAAAAATGTGCTCAAGATAAGGTAAATACATGTAATTGTGGTTTGTAGGAAGTGCACAAAAAAGACTAGTAGTTCAACTTCATACAGATTTGTTAGTGGCATACAAGTGACATGAGGCAGAGCTGGAGGTGGAAGAATTGCTATGCTACGATTGCTATGATTGGTCACATGCTCAATACGAGTGACAAGATCAGAAATGACTACATTAGAGGATCAGCTCAGGTTAGAAGGTCTGGGGATAAAGCAAGAGAAGCAAGCTTGAGATGGTTTGGACATGTGCAGAGGGGGGATGAGGGGTACATTGAAAGAAGGACGCTAAAGATGGAGGTGCCAGACAAGAGGAGAAGAGGAGGAGGTTTATGGATGCAGTGAGAGAGGACATGCAGAAAACAGAAGCAGATGAAAACAGATGATACGACACTGCAGATTGTCCCCCTGATGGTGGGGATAATTAGCCGAAAAAAGAAGAAGAAAGAAGATTGAAGTGGGATTACTGTAAATAGATGGTGATTTTTTTCTGCCACAAGGGGAGTTGGGGAGAGGTTCAAAAAACAAACAAATAAAAGCGGTTAGGAAACATTCATTTTGACTGCTGCCATCCCAAATTTGTGTCTCTCTGGGTAATGGTGGTGGTATTTTGAGAGAGAAAATTCATTTTGACAGCTGTCGTTCCGAATTTGAGTGAGCGAGTGAGTGAGTGAGTGAGTGAGTGAGTGAGTGAGTGAGTAGCCTCGGTACCCAGGCCTTTTTTTGGTGAGTCAGTTTGCCCGTGGTGCACATATGTATACCTGTGCATGCATGTGTTTGCAGACATGTTTGTGAGTTATTGTGTGTGTGCAAACCGTGTGTGTGTGTGTGTGTGTGTGTGTGTGTGTGTGTGTGTGTGTGTGTGTGTGTGTGTGTGTGTGTGTGTGTGTGTGTGTGTGTGTGTGTGTGTGTGTATGTATGTAGGTATAATTTCAGTAAGAGATATATTTCAGGGAAAAGTAACAGCAGGAGTGATGTGTTCAGGCCAGGGTCTAAAAAAGGAGAGCAATTGGGAAGATACAGTGGGAGTCCTTTTAAAGGAAGAAGCCATTTTAAAACACAAAACACTGTTTACACTGAAGAGATTTGGTGTAGAGAGAAAAACAGAGGGGGCCTAGTAGGCTACTGTATAGGCTGACTCCGGTCAAGGAAGATTTTAGGGTTTAAGTGGTTAAGCCTAATTCACACATCGTCACACGACCGTGTTGGATCATTTACAAAGTGTAAATTATCCATTAGAGCAGTGGTTCTCAACCTTTACAGGCAGTGACCCCAAAAAATAATGAACTGGGGACCCCCTACCCTGATAAGCATTTGGAATTGTAGTAGTTGAGGCATGACATTTTGTTTGTCTCGGTTCGACAGATAACTATTGTGAAAATAGCAGATCCACAACCGCTTGTAGATCAGCTATTTTCACAATTTCTGCATCTTTCTTATATAATTTGACAATTTGACCTATGTTTGACCAGTTTTTATAGTTGATTACTTTTGATGGAGAAATTATCTCTTTCTTTTCTGGGGGTCCCGACCCACAGGTTGAGAACCATTGCATTAGAGTGGCACATTTTTCCAAACAAAGTGAAAGAAAACATTGAGCCACTCAGTTTTTCAGGTCCAGTGTGCCCTGAGATGAGATTCTAGCTGTATAGCCAATCAGCCATAGCCGCTGGGTATAGGGCTATGCATTGTATCACACTGAATGCCTCACATGCATTATTAAAACAGCTGACATGACATGTACATTGACTTGGCTACATTATTAAACATTTAGCATTCACCTTGGATTGCAGAGAGAGTGATAAGCAGTGCAGATCTTTATGATATATTACCCAACAACATTCCTGTTAGTTCGTCTGTGCTTCCTAATGTCTGGTCGGATGGAGTTGGCTGTGTGGGCGTGCTTTGATGGTTCCAGCCCTGGAGGAAAGAACAACCGTAAGGGCTTCATCACATAAAATATTTCGAAACCAACATTTACAACCAACTTAATCTTGCTCTTGTAGGTTAATCAAATAACCAAGAAGCATTTATAAAAAATGTATTTAAAATGTTGTTTATATGACAATGAGCAATGACAGCATGGCACAAAGCTGTCTGATTTACAACCATCTGGAGGTCAAAACAGACACACAATGTACTGATAACCTATGGGCAGTGGTGGCAGTGGCGCACGTGCATGGATGCACAAAGATCACCGAGTTTTATGTGTCGCTAACAGTGGTGGACGAAGTACTCAACCCCAGTACTTGAGTAAAAGTACAGATACTAATGGTCACTAATGCTTTTAAATATACTAGAGTATTCAAAAGTACATTCTTTTACAAAATACTTAAGTGCAAGTACAAGTAAAAGTAGAGGTACATTTATTTATATACATACAGAAACGTGAATGGTGCGTGCATTGTGGCCTTGCATAGAACTTCACAATTCTGTTCAGCTCACAACCCAGACATCATCATTGAAATTGTCAGCCAGCTCTGTGCAGTTTTGCAGAAGTAAAAACTCCTGACTAGACACCTGACTTCAACATGCGTGAGAACACTGTTCCGTGTGAAATCCATTGAACCTCAGAATGGTGAAATAGAGAGCAGTGTGTTCTTCACAGCTTTTTCACAGCTTTCATGACATCTGCCAATTCAGCACAAATGTCTTTGGCAACGTTACGAGTGACTCCCTAGTCCCTGTGTAGCATGCAGTTTAACCTGTAACCTGTGTAGCATGCAGTTTAACCTGTGACCTGTGTAGCATGCAGTTTAACCTGTGACCTGTGTAGCATGCAGTTTAACCTGTGACCTGTGTAGCATGGAGTTTAACCTGTGACCTGTGTAGCATGCAGTTTAACCTGTAACCTGTGTAGCATGCAGTTTAACCTGTGACCTGTGTAGCATGCAGTTTAACCTGTGACCTGTGTAGCATGCAGTTTAACCTGTGACCTGTGTAGCATGCAGTTTAACCTGGGACCTGTGTAGCATGCAGTTTAACCTGTGACCTGTGTAGCATGCAGTTTAACCTGTGACCTGTGTAGCATGCAGTTTAACCTGTGACCTGTGTAGCATGCAGTTTAACCTGTGACCTGTGTAGCATGCAGTTTAACCTGTAACCTGTGTAGCCTGCAGTTTAACCTGTGACCTATGTAGCATGCAGTTTAACCTGTAACCTGTGTAGCATGCAGTTTAACCTGTAACCTGTGTAGCATGCAGTTTAACCTGTAACCTGTGTAGCATGCACGTAGGAGCCAACCAGTGCTCGAGCACTGCCCGGTTCTCCTCAGTGGCTGGAGCAATTGCTCTGCATTTGCACACAGCCATTGACCATTACCATTTTTTCCCCGCTTGTATTGTGGTATTCATTTATGAATAACTCTATAGCACACACAGAGATGCAGCCATCAGTAAATACATTTATGGCATCGTGACCACTTTGGCATGCTTCAAAACCAACAGTCATGTAAAACAGGGCACAAATTAATACCGTTCCTGGCTTTACCTGGCTCACTGAGATGTAATTACTTTTTCTTGTATCTTTAATGAAGCATAAAGTGATTTTCCAGGTGAGGTAGCTTGCCGTGTAGCTCTAATCCTACAATAAGACTTGTGTCATACAACTGATCCTGACTGCTCGGCCATGTAGATTCATACTGTGCGATGACAGAAATGCAGACGACTTTACATGTAGCACACTAAGTAAATTATTTAGGTTCAGGTCCCCTCCAGCGCAAGCATGACTAAAGCACTGCTAAGCCCCCACCTCCACACCACCTCCTCCTCTGGCGGGGAGCCAACACACAGCATTGGCTTTATGATGACAGAACTTGACTGTAAATCCATCATGTTAAAACAGGCTGATTGATGGACATGAAGATTACAACAGATCTTCTTGTAAAACAGACATCCTTGCTTATACCACTCACTGAAACGGGATAAACATGGCTATTAGAAGAGACAAGCCATACATATACTGTACACACACACACACACACACAAGCGCACACACGCACGCACGCAGGAAGAACTTTTTCCATCACAATTCAATATACGTACAACACATTTTCTTTGTCTAATATATTCATAGACTCAAGCCATTAATCAAGAAAGCTAGATGCTGGCAGAGACTGCTGTGCAATTGGATTGAGCTGACATTATCAGTAATTTAATCTCTTTAACCACTTAAAGTTTCGTAATGTAATGTACTTACCCTATGTACTGTACTTTGCTGGCCGGGGTCCCCCAGGTGCCTATACTTGATCCCTTCCTTTTTTTCCGTCTACACCAGTGGTTTTCAACCCTTTTCATATCAAGGTCCATTATTTATTGGGCATTTGAGCCACGGACCACCGTTTGATGATATTTAGACTCTCAGACCCAAGACTTAGAATATGTTGTTATCGGTGGATACGATTTTGTCCACAATTCCATGCTGTATTGATGTGGTACCACAACATGAGAGACAACCGGCAAACGTTGATCAAAATAACAATTCTTCAATTTAGTAATGCAGATGTTTAACAATAATTCAACTCACCCATTGGAAGAAAACATATTTACCCTCCCATTCCCGCTGGATTTGTGATATACTATAATTTTTTTAATTAAAAAATAATAATAATACACATTGCGTGGCTCTATCTCAAAATTCGATGGCAGCCTTTTCTATCGCACGTTGACAATCTTGCACTTGCACACCCCCAACGGAACCTGAATGAGTATATAACCTGCATATATGGAAGTAAACAATCTGATATACCAATCTGAACCCTTGGTGTATACCTGCTTATCACCTCACTGACATGTAGGCTACAATTGCTTTCAATGACCTGCGCTTAACTCGATGTAGCGTTTATAGACCATGGACTGTTTTCTATATTTATACATACATGTGTTTGGAGATTTTACGTTGTGTATTTGTTTTGTTGTCTGTTGTTGTTTTCTTTTGTGAGTGTTGTCTGTTTGTTTTTGTTTCGTTTTGATGTTGTTTATATCTTACTCAATTTATCCTTTTTCTTACTGATATTAGTCTATCCTGTTAATTATTTTCTTCACTGTTTGGAGATACTCTGTGTATTTGCCCATTTGCTTCAGTAAATGTCTGTACTACCTATGAGTATGTAAAAGAACAAAAACGAATAAACAAAACGTTAAAAATAATAATAATAATAATAATAATAAATATAGCTGCAAGCAGCAATAATACAGGGCCAGTGAAGAGAGAGAGAGAGAGAGAGAGAGAGAGAGAGAGAGAGAGAGAGAGAGAGAGAGAGAGAGAGAGAGAGAGAGAGAGAGAGAGAGAGGCAGGGAAACTGAATAGATTGAAGAGAAAGAGAGACATGGAAACGGGAGACAGAGAGAGAGAGAGAGAGAGGGAGAGAGAGAGAGAGAGAGAGAGAGAGAGAGAGAGAGAGAGAGAGAGAGAGAGAGAGAGAGAGAGAGAGAGAGAGAGAGAGAGCGAGAGAGCCATGGAAACGGAAAAGATTGAAGAGAAAGAGAGAGAGCGAGAGAGCCATGGAAATGGAAAAGATTAAAGAGAAAGAGAGAGAGAGAGACATGGAAACAGAATAGATTGAAGAGAGAGAGACATGGAAACGGAATATATTGAAGAGAGAGAGAGATGGAAACGGAATATATTGAAGAGAGAGAGAGATGGAAACAGAATGGCTTGATTGGACATCTCAACCTATTGCCATTAACAGGAATCGAACCCTTAACCTTCGGATTGACAGGCTGCAACACTACCTATAGTGCTATAGCTTTGTCCAGGCTGAGGTTGTCTGTTGAAGATAATAAACTCTTGCCTTCTGTCATGAACCAAGCCCCTGTTTCACTAACACTAAGATCCCTCGTTCACAAACCATTTACCAATAGAGAAATTGTATGTCTCCTCGGAACCGAAACCAGTGAAAGCAGCCGATCTACAAGCTCAGAAACACGTTGCTATCTGAAAAGTTTTGAGATTGTAGATCGGCTATTTTCAGAATTAAGTATGTCATACATTGAAAAAAATATACTCTCAAATAAGCATTTCAGGTTATCTTTAACAATTGCACATGGATTAATTGACACAATCATGTTGTGTGCAATGCAACTTTAATGAAGCCTGCATCAAGTGAGGCTTGAACTGGCGACCTTGATGTTGTGAGGCACTCGCTTAAGGGAGAAGCCATTGGACCAACAGACAAGGACCTGTGAAAAAACAGCTCACACAGATGATACAGTTTCACGCAAATAGCTGAAAAATCCTGGGTTTAAGTGTTTTTCAAACTGCTCAAAATTGCAGACAATCTAAGGGCGGAGCTTACTGGTCAAAGCGATAGATGTGTTCCTCATGAGTCAAGGCACAAGTGTAAGCAAGTTTCACGACTTTCGGCCAAACGAGGCATGACTTTTGCCTGTTTAAAGTTTGCATTTTCAAAAAATTGCTATAGCACCCCCCTTTGGCCAATTGGAGTGAGATTGGTTTCAGTGATATTTGGAATGACCCTCTACATTACTGCAGTTTCAGAAAAAAAGAAATGTGAGTCTTGCATGTATGTGTTAGGGGCAGATGAATAATTTTCATAAAACTGCAAAACTGCAATCTCCTCCTGGGATTTTTGAGTAATCTGCACGAAACATTTTACACATGAACTTAGGACCTTTGCCGACAAAACAAAAGCGGCGGATTTTCCATAAGTGAAAAAATGCAGAAGTTATGAGCCAATGACTGTTTTTCATATAATTCAAAATGGTGGGCGATCTAAAGGTCAGAGGTCAAAAGTCAGACTACAAAAGTTGTCGGGCAAGAAGAGACGCATGTGTGTATCGAAGTTTCATGAATGTAGGTCAAACAGGGCATGAGTTGTACATGTTCAAAGTTGGCATTTTCAATTGAGTGCTATAGCGCCACCTTTTGACGAAAGATTGTGAGAATTATTTCTTGATAGTTTTTCATGACCATCTACCATATGGCCGAGTTTCGTAAAAAGCGACAGCACGGTTCAGCCAGAACTGCGAAAAGTGGCAGAAGAAGAAGAAAAATATTGCCAACTAGAAAAAGTGCTCCTCGGAGCACAGGTCTCCGCCAGGTCAGGTAGGTTATTGTGGGCCAACAATGTTCGGAATTTGCCAATCAGGATGGAATATGAAAAATCGGACAGAACCATCTTGATCACTTGACTATAGAGATAATGGGTACCGATTTGCATGATGATTGGACAACATTTGTAGGAGTAATACAACAAAGAAAAGTTTTGAAAAAATCGTCCTCCTGGTGGCGCTATAATAGGGCAATGTTAAAGGGTGGCATTTGTTCTTCAACTTAGTGCGAATGTGCTTGTAAAGTGTCACCTCAATCGTACGCTGCGTTCATGATTTGTGGCATTTTGTTCAAAACTGGCCACTTCTGCAAACTTTAGATGTCATTGTTAGCCAATCAGGATGAAATATGAAAAATCAAACAGTTCCATCTTGATCACATGACTATAGAGATCATGTGTACCGATTTGTGTGAAATTTGGATAAAATGTGAAGGCTTAATATACAAAAATGTGTTTTACATAAGTCGGCCTCTTGGTGGCGCTATAAAAGGCAAATGTGAAAAATGCAGGGCGGATGTTTTTCCTTGGCCTCTAGGGAGTGTGCGTGCAAAGTTTCACGCAGATCGGTGCAGTTATAGTTAAAAACACAAATCAGCCTTTTATAGCGCCACCATGAGGCTGATGTGAAAAATGTCAGGTGGCATTTCTTCCTCGGCCTAGTGGGAATGTGTTTGATAAATTTCACGGAAATCACAAGCTGCGTTCATGATTTGAGGCATTTTGTTCAAAACGGACCAATCCTGCAAATTTTGGAAGGCAACCTTAGCCAATGAGGATGGAATATGGGAAATCGGACAGATCCGTGTTGATCACATGACTATAGAGATACTGTGTACCGATTTGCATGACGTTTGGATAAAATCTGTAGGAGACGGAGTAATATAAAAAAATGGGTTTTGCACAAATCGGCCTCCAGGTGGCGCTATAACAGGCCCATGAAAAATTTGAGGCAGAGGTTCTGAATTGGCATCCAGGGAGTGTGTGTGCACAGTTTCGCAGCAACCGGGCCAACGGTGCCGGAGATTAGCTGGTAACACACGGACAGGACACACACACACACACACACACACACACACACGGACACACGGACGGAAGGACAGACAGGGGGTAAAACATACTGCTCTATTCTCGAGCACTTTCCCCCCCCCCTAAACCACGTTAAATACCGATAATGGAGCTGCGCCGCCCCAATAGGTTATTCTAGCACCTGCTCTACCCGTCACCATTATGCCGACGCCGTTATTTGCGCGTGGAGGTGTGCCCGTGGGCGTGTTGTTGCTATATCCCCCACATTGCCATTCTGCAGACACACATGGGTACGGCTTAGGGAGGGGGGATAGTGCTTTCTAATACCACCCGCCGGTTTCTAAAAGCACCCGCCAAGTGCACACAGACACTGCAATGGCTTTGTGCGTTGGACCATGAGCCGTGTTGCCAGCCTTGGCGAGAAATAAGCAACCGCAGGTCTATGAAAACAAAAAGAAGCAACTATAAGGCCACATGAGCACTTCAAACTTCTAACTAGAGCTTTCATATCCCCTAAATATTTCAGCCCGGCTCAACTAATAATTGACAAATTAGGCCCAGCCCAGCCCGTCAGTCATTTTTCTAAAGAAGCCTTATTTCTCATTAAATCTTGGTAATTCGTTAAGAACAGGTCATTCTACCCTATTCCAACAGTCTATATTTTATTTAAAAAACAGCTGGAGCAAATAGGGCTATATAAATATATACACTGCCCCATAACCATTTTAAAAATGATTATGGTTATTCTATGAAATATATGTTTCATAGAATAACCGGAATCATTTTTGCAATGGAGAAATCACATCCAATGTTACCTTCTACTGCCCGCTGCCTGTGCTCTCATTTGAAGAAATAATCCAACATTTACTTTGAGGTGAAAAAGACATGAAGAAAGCTCAATAGTTTGAAGATCCATTCTATATGTCATGTTATGGTTTAAACTTCAAAGGGGGCTCTCTGCTGCTGCCTCATGACAAGACAGCTGATTGATTTGACCTACTTTTGCGGTGCGCTGCCCTGTTGATTAATTATTTGGCATCAGCTGTGTAAGAATATATAACTATTTTAAATGGCTTTCATATACTCTTGGGGATCTGACTAATATAACAAGTTGCTTATTGTGAACACAATACGCTACAAATTAATTAATATGTGAATTTATTTGGATAAAAAAAAACGTCGACCCGGCCCAGCCGGTGCGACGGGCCGGGTCCCGTTGGGTTTGGGCTAAAATCGTAAGCACTTACATTTTTTATAAGATGATCGGATCATCTAGTGTGATTTTCATTTTGGCTGCTGTCTCCTTAAACCCATGCATGCTGAGAGGCTTTGATTGATGTAAACTTAAAGTTTAGCTCTGTTCGGGATTACTGAACAAAGGTGGATGATGAAAGATAACGGGGACAATATGGATGTAAGTTAACTTTAACTGCGTCACTTCAGAGGAAACTATGGAGCTACTACAGAGATGTTTACACACCCCTGGAATCCATTAGAATGGTGGAAATAGAACAATACAGCCAACGTGAGTACATAGGCTGTAGAGTCAGACCTTTTCTAAAACTGTCCAATTTATTATACCCATGTGCTAATTATTTGGGAGCAGCCGGTGTGTACCAATAGTATAAATATTTTAAATGGCTTTCATATACTATTCCGGATCTGACTAATATGACAAGCTTATTGTGAACACAATAGGCTACAAATTAATATAAAAATGTATTTGGATAAAATAAAAATAAAAAGAAGGAAAACAAGCCCAATGTGGCTTATAATAATCAGACCAGGCAACAGTGCAGACAGGGAGAGAGGCAGGGCTACTCAACTTAAGATGGCTCAGGGGCCACTCAGCAAAATACCAAAAGTCCAAGGGGCCGCCATAAAAATGACGGTCCTATTTTGGATTTTTCGATTTTGTAACGCACAAGAAAATGTACATTTTGACATCATATTCTTTTCACTGTACCAGTTTATATTGTGTTGTGTGTATGTCCAGTGGCAGACACCTATCCTGGGCGCGCGGCAAAGCCGCGCGGTCAAACCCTCCCAAAAACCCGAAATGCATAGAAAACTATGCATTATACCTGTAACAATTGACGCACCTGTATGTATGTCTGTCTGTTTGTTTTTGAAAAATGTTTTAGCAACCCATATATTTGAACGGAAATGTATATTTTTATCCTGTGCTTAAAAAAAAAAAAAAAAACCATGACCATGAGGGACCATGAGGGACCATGAGGGGGCCGCCAAGACGCTGCGATCGGGCCGCATGCGGCCCGCGGGCCGCGGGTTGAGTAGCGCTGGGCTAGAGCATATATTGGATCGGGGATGACGGCTAGCGCAGTCTTCTCTTAAAGGCAATGGCTTCTGGCACGGTGATTGGTTTTATCATTGTAACGCCCAAACCACACCTATGCATAATGTAACGGGTAGCTCAGGTGTTTGGCGGGTGAGGGGGGTGCCACAGAATACCTAATTTTGCGGGGAAACGCCTCTTGACTAGTCCGAAAGCCGTAATTAGTGGTTTGTTCAAATCTCACCTAGAATAGGGGCCCTACTCTCTCGCCATGCCTTTCGGCCTGGCGGAGACAATAACAAAACGGAGCCTTGCTCTGCAGAGCCTGGCCCCGTAATAATTCAACTCTTGAGAGCAAAATGAAACCAAATGGACCTGTAAGGGTTGCATGACAATCCGACCATTATGCGTTGAGATATTTTGTGTGCACTTTGACATTTTGGCCTATGGGTGGTGCTAAAGGGAAGGCCATGGGGTCACCAAAATTAGGGGTTCCTCAGAGTTACTACAGAGGGGCCACCAAATGTGTGTGGTAGTAAGAGGGCACTGGAGTGCTCCTCTTCAGTGCCATGCCTTGTTTCAGATCACGTTTTAAACAAACAAACAACATTTAATCTACCCAACGCTGAGGACAGTGCTGTCAAACGAATCCATGAAGCCATCGAAGCAGCAGCATCACCTGGAAACAATAGTGTGGTAAATTGGCTTATATTTTATGACAGTGTGCAAGTAAAATCAGATAGAAGTAACTTTGCTAAAGTCAGGATAATAATGTGTTGTAGACAGACAGTCTGCACTTTGGCTATTCAAGTTGACTCAGAGCCAGCCTGGCGTTTGCATAGGTAATTAGGGACACTCTGCATAGCTGTACATTTCCTTTTGTTGACCTGGAGACATCAGGTCTGAGTTCCTGGCATTCAGTTGCTAATCAGTACCATTTGCCAATGTTCAAAGATCTCCTTAACCAACAGGTGGGGGCTTTCCCCCACCCCACATGTCTGTGTTCTAATGTAAATGTGAAATACAGTGCATAAAAGTGAACTGAAATGTGACTTGAGGGTAGTACTGCCAGGCCGTCAGGCTGCAGGGAGCTCCGGCTCCTGGCTCTCTCTCTGCTGTTAAGATGCTGCTTATTGTGGTCTTTATGGAATAAATGAATGAGTTGGAAACATGGTCCTGACGTCTCTTCTTCTCCTCTTCTTCATTACAACTACAAGCTTGCTAAACGCAGTTTAATGCCTCATCATATACGACAAACCCATAGTCACTTAAAAGAAAAATGTGGAATAGCCTTTCAAACTAGAAAAACGTGTGGAATACTTCCAAACTAGTTTCAAGTCTCCCAACAGTCAACAGAGATTGATGAGACAATTAGTTAATTATGGTGAGCTAGCATTGAAAGCTTCTAATCAAGTTGCATGGAAAGCTTTCTAAAGAAACAAAAAAGAAAAAGTTTAATATGCAACACAATTTTCTTTACAATATGTACAGTAGTGGGTGTCCCTGCTTTATCATTCCCTGCTTTATCATTCTTTATCAAGGGGTCCTTGGCCTTCTTGTTCTTCTTGTAGATGGCCATGGCCAGCTCAACGTTGGGTAGCCATATCCTCGTCTCTGGTCCTACGTCAAAGAGGCCGGCTTCTGAAGTTTTTTTTTTCAAGACCCCTGGACTAAGTGTGTTGAAAGGACAGACCACCCAATTGACATTGCCATACTTCAAGGCCTGAAATGGGGCTAAAAAGCTGTTTGTTTGTCTTTATAGAGTAAATATTTTCTTAATTTATAAATGTTTCCAAAATCCATCTCTAGCAGTATTTACTTGGTCTACAAGGCCAAAAACAACACTAAACATAACACCAACTCTGACTCTAGAAGAGGACCTTGTTTTTGAATGAAAATAAATTAATACATTAATAAAGTGTTAAGAAATAGGAAGATCAAGAGTGTTTTATTTGTCTCTCACTTATAGAAGCAGTTACATTTTTGCACGGCATGTTCTGCAAGATTGGGCTAACAAAAACAATACAATATAGCAACAAGATAATAATGATAATACTGGAAGTAATGCAAAAAAAGTAATGCAAGAAAGACACTTCAGCTGATAAAGAATTGGCATTTGTACAAGTAAACCACTTTAGCAGCAATGAGAAATGTACAGAATATAGAGGGGGGATTTAGTATCTGGATTTATAGAATATGCAGAAGTTACCCTTCATCTGATAGAGGAGTATTTAGCTCGCTCACAAGAGTATGATTAATTGATTTTTCTTTATTAAAGTGTCATGCTTCCAAGGAAGCCCAGCCCATATGAACTTATATACATAAAGATACTTTTCCAAAGTGTCCGAGGTGAGTATATTTAGCTGCCTGTAAAGGAAATCTGCAATCCAAAACTAAATGCAGTGGCATTTTATGTCCAGATATCAAATGAATTGGGTCAGTCTAATACTAACCCACCCAGAAAATATAATGATGTACAGATATCCAGTAGGCCTACAAAGTGATAATGTACATATTTAAAAATGAGAAATCCACTGATACACCCTACAAAGCCATTGCAGTAACTACGTAAAGAATTAAACTGATCAAATAGGCTTCAGTGTTTCAGTTGGCCAGCCAAATTGGTTATTGGTATAAATGATATTGCACTAATTGTATAGATCTGTTCATGACATAATAGTTTATGCCCCAAAAATCATGTGGGCTAATTTGACCTTTGAGACAAATAAATAAGTCAGTCCAAAAATGTAGTTCCTGCACTTTGGCTTTGTAGTAGGCTACTAACAATGATACTAAATTTGATTTATAACACACTTTTCTAAAAATATGGTTCACAGTCCTTCACAGGACGCACAACAATCAATGACAATGTTTAAAACAAGTTCGAGTTCAAATAAAGGCAAAAGTGGCATACCTTTCCACTTTTGTGTGTTAAATATGGTTTTCCACATTTTAAGAAGAAACATTTGATTTTGGTTTTCTTGGTAGAATTTGTTCTTGAAGTCTAAACACTGTCTTCATACCAAGATAAACCATTTTCAGCAAGAGGGCTTGCGAACAGCAACTTGGAAACTGAAGAAGGGAAAGTGATTTGTTTGTATAAAGCTGCACTGCATATTGGAACAAACAATTAATGATAGAGTTCCACAGATGAGTTAAACTAACATTTAACAAAGTAAAAATGTTTCCCTTGGTGAATTACTTTCCTCAGTTCATCATACACAGTAAAATCCTCATTGATAATGTATCCATTTCTTAGAGAGTGTACTTTGTGAGTGTTCCGTTACTTTGTACATTCTCAGAGTTACATTAACACTGGGGATTTTTATTTACTGTGTATCTGGCTATTATCTGTTTACTTTATTCCTTTAATCAGCTGGATGCCCTGGTGTGGCCTATGCTGTGGTGTTCTTCGTCTGTGTCCAGTGCACAACTGCACGTGCTCTCTCTCTCTCTCTCTCTCTCTCTCTCTCTCTCTCTCTCTCTCTCTCTCTCTCTCTCTCTCTCAAACTCTCACACACACACACACACACACACACACACACACACACACACACACACACACACACACACACACACACACACACACACACACACACACACACACACACACACACACACGTGTGAAAGGGAGGCGTGGCATCAGACCCATATCGGTTCAAGCACATGGCTGGCGTCATGTCTGCAATGGCCCACTGCAGTGCTGCTGTGTGAATGAAGCCCTCCACTGCATGAGGTACACACAGCACAGTCCAGTGTTCATTAAACCACTGGTTTACAAACATATTCATGTCAACCCCCAAAATGTATTTATATTATAGGCCATGGACACCAATCTGAAAAGATTCTGTGACAGGGACCGCCAGAAGAGAGGATTTGTGTTAAAATATTTCAAAATTATTATAAATGATAAATTATTCAGATCTTGCAGATCTACTACTTTTGAATAGCTGAAGAATAAAATAGGGTTAGAAAGGGGTTACACAGATTTTGATATTAACTAATATTGCTGGGTATCACCTGGAACCCCACTTGGAGAACCACTGCTTTTCCCCACATGAACCCCAGCTTCCTATTCTGTGTATGTAATTACACGGAAATGCCTGATCTACAAGCTCACAACGCATTGCATTGCGATGCATTGTGAGCTTGTAGATCAGCTACCGTATCTTCGCCAAAGTTGTAGAGGGAAAAAGGAGCAGCCCAAATATAAGGCCCAGACCGACCCCGGTCAAGAAGTACGTACATTATATAGATTTAAGTGGTTAACTGTAAAAAGTTACCCATCGGTCCATTTTTTGTACTGTCAGAGTTAGTAGAAAAAGTCCTTTTGGACACCTACTGAAATGGACAGGTGCGTAGGAGTAATGAACTTGAAAAGAGAAAAAAAGGGGAGTCCTGCACTGACTAATAGCTACTATCAGAGTTAAAATGACCATTACAGATTTGCCTAAACAATGAATCTGAACAATAAGATAAGTTGGGATACACACTACTAAAATTTAAATGAAGAGGATTTCATTTCCATCACAAATGCCTTTATTAACATTGTTTTCATAAAATGTAAGCAACGCTACATTACAAACTCAACATAAAACTTGGGAGTGTATTTCAGCAGTGCATGCATACAGCAAAAACACAGTGTATAATATCAAGTGCAAAAAGAACAGGTCAGACTCCAATACACACAAAGAAAGACAGGTGGCCACAGGTATGGTATCATAACATAAAAGGTTTGCATAGGTTTTCAAAGAAAAATATAGAAAGTATACCAAGTAGTCATTATTCCATGACATACAATGGCTAAACATGTGATAATGTGGTGTTGACTGTTAAACAGTGAGAGAAAAGAGCTGTAAGTAATGAAACGTGTGGCAAGAAAAGAGAACATCAAAGTTAGTAGCTATTCACAGTCAGGAGAAGGTATCATCATATCCACATCACAACCATGGGACCTTCTTTGTCTTCACAGTTCACTCAAAGTGCATTGGAGAGAAAAGTTCGTCTTACATTGCTCACCACCACCAACTACAATCATAAGTCACTTGTCAGTCATTTATGTATTTCATTTTTAGAGGCATGCCCCTTTCTTATCTATAGATATGTTCCTGCAATAAAACTGATTTGTGCATCTCCATCCATCTGCAAGTTTTTTTTCCCCTTTGCAAAGACTTGCTATTATAAGTGTCTTTTAGCACACTTAATTTCTCAATGTCTGGTCTGTGTATTAGTTGTACACATGGGGTTTCCCATGATGCATTTCATTCACATTTTGGTATAGCCTCATTGTCAAATTATTTATAATTTTTCACAATAGTTTATAGATAATATTGTTTTTCAAAAATATGTGACAAATATAGCCATTTCTATGGTCATTTTAAAGTGACTGAAGTTCAAAAGATTAGTGATAATATGATATCAATTGGAAATAAGTATGCTTTAAGATTCAATTGTAACAATTGGGTATCTGCGCAAGATCTTCCAACATCAAACTGCACGCCTTAACCCTTAAGATTCTGCAATCCTGCTTCCAAAATGCTTCAAAATGTACAGAACCTAGCACTGTACTGGAAAGACATTCAATATGAAATGTTAATGCATTTTACACACATCAGTGAGTATGTTAATACACTATATCAGTGAGTTCTGATGTGGAATACAATGTGTACATTGTGGTAAGAAAATTCCTTACAAGTAGAGTAGAAGCCCTTCATCTTCTCTATTTTCACTTAGGGATGAACCATTACCACACTGGCATCACATATTCGCCACATACCAGTCTAAAACTATGTACTGGTATGGAAGAATTCTCGCTTCCAGAACTAATATCTTAAAATAAAGAGCCACGTGTTACATGGAAGAAATCATTATATGATTTAAATGTGCTTCTATGGTATGTAGAACAATTGCACTTTTGTATAATAATAATATCAACCTAATTTTCTACATCACTATTATTAAAATTGAGTTAAAATTTGGAACTCAGAATTGGTATCAGAAGTGAAAAAAAAGAAAAGAAGTATTGGTGCATCTTAAGTGCAGACATACACTGGAAAAATACCCACTTATTCACTCACATACACAGTGTAATTGGGCCAAAGGTATTTAACACAGGAGTGCATGTTTGAAATAACTGGAAGTGCATCTTACCCTGACTCCTCTAAGCAAAGCAGTGGCAAACTTCAATTCCATGTGGAGCTCTCACTTCACAGAGAGGTTTTAATATCATGATGGAAATAATAACTACATTGGCAACAGTACCACAGAGACCATCTCTAATGGACTGACTTTTCCAAAAAAACTAAGTGGTTACAGGAACAATCAAAGTTTTTCCATAACAAGTCTTAATGACTTTAAGTGGACTGTCCCACTGAGACCACAGTGATGTAAACAGAGGCGTGAACACAGAAATTAACTCTGCTTTTCATCCAGCTGAGCTCAGTTTTTAAGTAAAGGAATAGATTTGTAACAGATTGTTGTATAACTATGAAGGCACAGCCCAGCTTAAAAACAAAACAAAAAACAAATCAAAATGTATGGTCAGTAGGTGATTCCAAAATATTCTACAGCAGTTTTGCCATATCTCTATCTCACCCTACCAATATTCCATTGAGTCGAGGGAAAATTGTTGCAAAACATTAGTCTTGGGTCTGTAGTACAGCTGAAGCCATCGTTTTGTATTGTACATCCGACACCAAAGTTATTATGACTGTGTGACCCTTAACACCAGCAGTCATCAGCATTATCACTACCAGATAGACATGCCTTTCTCTGAAAATATATATTTACAAAGACAGTACAATACGGAACATTTTAAATTATGTGTTGAGTGGCCCACATTTATATTTTTTACATTTGGATTAATAGAAAATGTTTTTTCAGTAAATGATGTCTGTTTCAACCTGAAGGTGAGGGAAATAAAATAATAAAACCTGCATTTGGAATATTGTGAGGTCCACAATTGGTCTGAGGTAAATTCACCCTTGCAAACAACAGAATGTCAAGTCCAGTGTCACAACAATCATTTTCAAGGTGTCTATCCATTCAGAACAAAATGTTCTGGGTAGCCTACTATTCACAGTAGAGAATGAATGGGAATGGTGGCAAGTGCAGCAATAGTGCATCATTTGCAACGGTAGCCTTCATGATTTAGTGAAAACGGTATTATGTGGTGTTATAGAAAATTGTTCTGCAGAGAAAACACTGTATAGCTTCGGTCTGAACATCCTGTACCTTTTTTGTGCAAGCCAGGAGGAAGGAATGAAACTGCCACTGGTTGGTCCAGCCACTTGCTAGTTGCTTCTTCATTTCCAGTGCTCAAATCAAACATACTGTATAATGCTTGTTATAGATGATCTGATAATAAAGGTGATACTTAAGAAGCTTTTTATGGAAGGAAGGCATTGTAAGATAGTCGATGGACTGCAACCCCCCATGGCTTGTATAAGGCATTTGGAATGAAATGACAGTGGGGCACAATACATTAATTCTCTATAACAAAATTAACTGCCACTTATCATTAAGACAATGGCAAGGTTCCTGCCACCAAACCTGTTATTTTGGAGAATATGCAACAGAAAGCCGGTCTGGTTCATTTGGGGAGCTACGTGCGTCAAAGCTTCATAATGTATTATTGACTGTTTGAGCTAGTCTTAAAAATAGCGATCAATAACATCTCATTGAGTAAAACCTGTCGACTGATCTTTAGCCAGACTAGTAATCTAGCCAAAAATTCCTCTGCGACTGTGAAAAGAATGATGCGTAAAGTGGGCATGTCATGATGCCGGGCACGTTTTGCGAGGCACGTGTTTCATCGTTACATAACGTGGACGTGCCCCCTATCAGGGGGTGCTGAAGTGGACAGCACCCTGATAACAAAATGATCAAACCGGGCACCTAATCAGGGCTTTATCTCTCGATCGGTCAAATCTGTGACAAATCTGTCAAGCACATGACTATAGAGCCAAGGGAAATTAATTTCGAACAATGTCACAAAATGACAGCTGCGTGACAACGGCAGTAAACTCATGAACAACTGGCTATAATCTTCATTAAGGTGCCCGATAACCGTCTGCAGGCACGGCAATTACGCACAACATCAGAGGCCAAGAAAGACACCATCTTTAGTTAGATGAAGTGGATCCAGCCGTTCTCCCATTCCCGCGGCGGGGACATCTTCAACCTGTGACGCCGCACTTTGTAGTTGTTCCCATGGTTATTGTCCCAATATTCTTCCCCTCCGACACAGTACTTAATAGCGAACTGCAACGTGCCTCCGTTCTCCAGAAATGTCGGCGTGACGATCTTGAAGCGGAACTTGTCGGTGTCGCCGTCGCTCGAATCGGGCACGTAGGACGCCAGGCTGTCCATGAACGTTATCCAGTTGTTGATGGAGTACCTCAAATGCACGCTTTTCTCAAACGCCAGGTTTAACACGCGCACGATGCCGGAGAGACTGGACTCGTCCGCCTCGACCGTTTCCAACAGGACCTTCACCTCTCTCACCTTGTGCTGAAAGCCCGGCAGCGTGCCTGGGTTCGTGAACTGCAACTCCATGAACACAGACTTATCTGGGCCCCGGGGGAACTTGGTGTCAATACGGTGGAGGTGGAGCGGCCCTTTATTGGGGACCTTCGCCAGGATCCGCTCTGGCACCTCCGGCGTGTCTGTGTCGTCAAAGTGCTTGACGGAGATGAGCTCCAGACCCAGGGAGTCGGCGAAGCGGACCTTCTTCTGACTGCTCGGGCTCCTGCTGCGGGAGATCTGGAGGCTCGCCCTGGCTATGGGCGTCGGGAGAGACTTGCACCTCCGACGCAGATTGGGACTCTGTGGAGGCTTGAGGAAGATCTCCCTGCCTCTCGGCCTCTCGTCCACCACGGGGCACTCGGCGGGCTCGCACGTCCCGTTCATCATGTCGAAATCGTCCCCATCCTCGTGCCGCGTGTTCGCCGCCGCCAGGCTCCCGAACAGTCCGGCTATGCAGCTGTAGTTCCTGGGGAGACAGTTCTTTGGAGGCAGCATGCTGATGACCACAGGGTGCACAGACTCCGTTTCCATAAAGCGGGTACAATCTGTTCTCTCTCTGCAGAAGCGAAAGTGATGCTGCTGAGGAAAGGAAAGGACCGGCGAGAAGATGAAGCCGTCAGGTGTCTGGGGTCCGCCGCGCCGATAGGCGCCCTGGCCGCGTCAGAGGTTGACACCTCGCAGCCCTGAACCAATAAGCCAAGCTGTTGCTAAATGCACTCGCTAAAATTTTCAAATTCTACCCATGCGACGACAGTAGCTATAAATCCTATCCATTTAATTATTTAAGTCGCAACACCGGGGTTTCCTTCCACGCGCTCTGCTCGTTTCCAGCAACGTGCCGTTGTTTTTTTGCAGTGTCCTTTCCTTTCACTGTGAATATGCGGAGTGGGCAGAGCTTGATATGATGCTGATGTGTCTGTGTCTGTGACTCTGTGTCTCAGTGGGATGCTTGCTGTGGGAACACGACGTACCGACCGAGCTGCTATAGCTGGCCAGTGGCCACTAGTCTAACCAAAACATGCGCTTTCATCTTTGACAAGCGATAAGAATGTGTGGAATTCCCTTTCATGTATTAAATACTATGCAGACATTGTTTTGTTATTATGCAAATATATAATTGGACAATATTATGCGATAATACAAATAGTCATACATAACATATAGGGCCTAGCATATAGGAGGCAATGTACAGGTGTCAAGCTTGGATAAAATGATAATAAAACATCAATTGATTACGTTTAAATTTGTTTTTAATATTTTAACCACTTAAAGTTAACCCGTTAGTAAACTGGACCTGAGTTGGCTCTGTACCCCTTTTTTCATCTAGCCAACACCAAATCTATTCGCCAACATCATTGTGATTGTGAACTATAGATCTGCTATTTTTGGCTGATGTTCCCCCAGGATATGGTTGCTGGGGTTCAAGTGGTTAATGCTATATATTGATCATTGGATTACAATTACTAGGAGGAAGGACTGTTAATGTCAGTTGTTTTCCTTTTGTGTAATGTGTATGTGTCATATAATCCCATATAGGATGATGGGCCAAACTGGTGGCATGACACGAAAATAAAAATGTCATTTATTCATTCATTCATTCACTGGATGACCGGCCGGCAAAAAAAAGGGTCTGTTTCTTACATAACAAAGGTATAGAGTGAAGTGGGGTGCACCTAGCCCTGGTCCAGAGCGTTAGTGAGTTCTTTCTAACGCTCTGCCAGGCGCGCTGCTCTGCTCATAGACCGAAAATTCACTCACCGAAACAAAGGCTGTTTTGTGTTGTTGAAAGTCTATTCTCCAGGGTGGGAAGCCTTTCAGCACCCCAACTTCTCTGTATGATACACATTTTGGGCAGAACATTTTGTCCACCAGACGGAAATTATTGTATTTATTCCACTGCGCCCTCTACAGATCTGGTTAATATAAATTACCATTGACCAGATCTGTAGGGGGCGCAGTGAAGTAAATAAAATATTTCCATCTGGTGGACCTATTTTATTTTCTGCCCAAAAGTGTATTATACACAGAAGGTGGGGTCCTGAGAGGCTTCCCACCCTGGAGAATAGACGTTCAACAACATAAAACAGCTTTTGTTTTGGCAAGTATCGAAATACTTTTGTTTAGTTTCTACTAAAGACGGAGACCTCACACGGCAGTGGAATTGTCGGTCTATGAGCAGAGGAGCACGCGGCAGAGCGTTAGAGAGAAGACCAGGGCTGGGTGCACCAGTGCATCTCACCCCTCCCACTTTCCACTACGTCACATCTAGTGCGGCTTCTTGGAGTTGCCATGGAGACGGCGTTCCAGCACAGTAGCACTCTTCTTTCAAACGCATTTCCGTGTCTTGTCTCTTCTTGTTTTAGGTTTGCTCCTGATGACGAGCACCACACATTGTGGGGTGGATGGATAATCCTGAACACAGTTTATTAATAATGTAATGCCGTTATATCCCCTTTAGACCGGATGCAATATTTTATTTATTGGAGGAGTGCACCATCTCCACCTGACACGCACCAATGCGTGTGCGAACACACTTCGAACTCAAACTGCGTTTTGGTGAGTGGACGAACTGGATCTTAATTAGGCCTACTATATATAATATTTTTTTATTATGGATTAGGCCTACTCTGTGGTGTAGTACATTTACTCAACAGTAGCCTACAATTTTGAGGTATTTCTTACTTTATTGGAGTATTTCCATTTTTCAATACTTTTGCTTCTACTCCACTACATCTCAGAGGCAAATATTATACTTTCACTCCACTACAATTATTTAAAAACTTTAGTTACTAGTTACACTTTGTAGATTTTGATTATTATTACAAAACATATATTAACCACTTCAGTCCTATATATATTTCGGCCATTAGAAAATAGCCGTTCTACAATCTCACAATGCATCGCCATGGATGCATTGTGAGCTTGTAGATCTGCTATTTTCAAACGATTGTTATACATTTGAAAACTTGTTTAACGGGACCTCACCTGCATAATGAGTACTTTCTAATTTTGGTACTTTTAAGTACATTGTGATGCCAATACTTTTGTACTTTTTGTAAATTTTGAATTCTGGACTTTTAATTGTAACAAATAATACTACTAATACTACGTTGCAGTATTGATACTTTTACTTAAGTAAAACATTTGAGTACTTTTTCCACCACTGGGATTACTTCAGCAGCACAGCACCATAGATGTATAGTAGGCTATATGATATGGCGAACAGTCTCATGCAGTTTACTATTGTCCAAAGAAAAAAAGAAACTTGAACTGAAACGAGAGCTAGCCTGTATATATATTTTTTTTATCTGTATTATTGGTGATCTGTTTAGATATTTTTCTTCTTTTGATTTCTCTGTATAGATTTCACCCCGAATTAAGCTTTCTTCTCACATGATGGCAAACATAAAAGAATGTGACCAGATGACTGTGGAAGACTCAGATGAGCCAGGATATTGGGAACAGCCAGGCATGGTTGCAGACAGAGACAACATCGATGGACTTATAGATATCAGCGAGGAGAACTTCTGGAAAGACCAGGAGCGTAGTGCGCATCATTGTCCTTCTGGCTGGGAAGAGGCTGTAAGTCACATCCAACACAAACCTTTGACCACTAGTGTATGTCGTACTTTCAGGCTTCATGTTGGCTAATGGCAATTTATACTCCATCACACAACAGTGTTGTTTGTAGAAAATAGCAGATTTGCAAGCTCACAATACGTTTGTGTTTGGTGCAGGGGCGTCATTTGAGGACTCGGGGGATGGCAATTGCCAGCCCCCCCTTTCGCATTTACCCTAAACATTCTGTTTCTGGTCTTTTATTTACTCCACCACTGAAAATTCATCTGATTCCAGATCAATACTTATAGGCGGGTAGACGCATGCTCCCCCCCCTGCAACCATACAGTACATTCATTAATCACTTGGTCAATCAACTGGCCTCTCTATTTTGGGCATGTCATTACAGGCAAATCTTCTTCTTAGTTTTTTCTCAGCCTACAAATCTAAACAAAACAAAGCTCTCTGATTAGATACCAGATTATAGTATCAACTGTGGATTTCACTGTGGGCTCCTAAACCTAAAGTATCAGCCTACACCAAATTATTTATACTCAACAATACAGGCATAGAACATTTGTTGCATGGGTCATTGAACAAAATCACTTTAGTAATTTAGTGTAATAAAATGAGCCAATGAAAATATCAGGATTATATTGATAAAACAAACATACAGTAGTTGATAATGAAGTTGATGCCCTTTTAGTTCCTCCATATGTTTCATGTGTCAGCTTTTAGTATTAGGTAAATTCTTAGATACTTTATTACTTTATTTACCCAAATCAATTCAGCATTATCTTTCAGCTTCGATGTGCTGCGTAGTTGAAGCTGCGATGTATTATTATAGCCAATTGAAGAAACAAGATGTTTACTAATCATGTCCAGCAATTCATTTAAAAAAAATACATCAGTGCTCTTGAGTTCATATAAACATTGTATCTGGTTTGGAAACAGGTCCAGGGCTGGGGCAGCGCCGCTCCGGCAGCCTGTACGCTTCAGCCTCAGAGGAAAGGGAAGAAGCCCAGGAATGGCGAGCCAGACCCCCACTGCCTTCTGTGTGTTGACATGAGACTCCCTGACTTAGATACCTCGGCCGTCGCTCCGGATTACCACTGTGAGCCACATACTCAAACACATGACGCCGGCCTCCACAACAACACTCCATCAAGGCTCCTGAGCACCTCCTACAGTCACACCACTGAATCAGCCCTGGCCAAGCAGGCCCCAGAGTGCCTTGTCCTCAATGACCTGCAGAAAGCCACTCATCACCTCTTACTCGGTGAAAGTAGGGTAGCGGAAAGGAAGCCCAGGGAATCTCTCCAGCCACACCACCTTCCTTCAAAATACCGTCTTCTGAGGAGCAGGCCGAGTAACATACTGCTTTCCATAAACAGCTTTACTGTCTTACCACCCGTCCATCCACCCCAGCTCAGACCCCAGAAGATGGCTGGTCAGATCTGCTACGGTGAGCCTGGATCGGAACATTGCGGGACCAGCGGAGAGACATTAGAATCAAATGCGGACAACGCCATCACTTCCAGGGAGGCAACAGGTGACGAAAGAGGGGAGGTAACAAGAGTAGGTGACACCTACAGTGCAGCCTTCAACTCAAAGTACTGCCCGTGTCAGCAGAATCACCAGCTGCTATCCACTTTCAGTGTCTGTGTCCCTGAGAGGTATGAGGTGTCCCTCACCTCCATAGCGGACGCTGCCCCCCGCACCAGTTATACTACAGGCAGGCATCTCAAGCAGGCCCCACGGAGCAACAGTAGGCGAGCCATGCAAATAGCAGCGACACCACAGCTGCCTATACTGTTAGGGACCAAGGTGCCTATGAGGGCGTCTGCTCACAGACTATTGAATAGTTAGTCTCGCTGTGAATCCTCCTACTCTGTATGAGTGCATGATTAAAAAATATATTTTTTTGTAAGACTAATAATTATATTTATAAATATAAGAAATATAGCTCAGGCCAAGGCTCAGACAATTAAGGGGGAAAAAAACACTTGTTACGGTTGTGCTAATTGTAAAATTGAATTTGCATTTGTTTGTGGTTATAAGATTTATGTATTTATTTTTTTATGTAGCATTACTCAGCATTCAACTCATACATTAAAAGGTATATCTGTCCAGGTGACTATTTTGTAGATGGCATGAGAAATTGAATGCAAAAAGTGTTTATAATATGACAATGGTGGACAGGAATGAAAAGACATTTTTTGTTATTTTTGTTTCGTGTGTTGGAAATCTAGCAAACTGGCAACATCTTCCAAATGTTGGTTGGAAAAAGCTGTATGAAAAGAAATGTTGAGCACCACATTTCATACAAGCCTTGTGTAGTGATGATGAAGCCCTCCTGCTTGGACACACACAATCACAAATACAGTACACACACATACAAAATACACACCATATACACAGTAAATGCCTCTGTTAATTTATTCATTTGTAACTCTTGAGTACACAAATGCACATGTGTACACTCAGAGTTAAATTAACACTTTAGATCAGGGGTCTTCAACAGGGGGTCCGTGACTCCTAGGGGGTCCTCAGAGTTACTAAAGGGGGGCCACCAAATCTTTGTGTGATAGGAGCGTCCCTATTCTGACCGGAACATAATAAGCCGTAAATAGCCGATCTACAAGCTCACAGCGCTTTGCACAGCGAGGCTTTGTGAGTTTGTAGATCGGCTATTTTCAGGGAAGAGGTTTGGTGTAGAGGGAAAAAAGAGCAAAACAAGTACAGAGTCAATGGTCAAGTTGAGTATTGATGCTTTAAGTGGTTAAATAATGTCTGAATATACACATTAACATGAATTAATAGAGAAGCTAATGTGCACAAAATAAATAAACAAAAAACATTAATTTACACAAGTCTATGAATACAATATGTAGTGGGGGCCCCTGCTTCATCTCTCTCTCAGCTAAGGGGTCCTTGGCCTGGAAAACGTTGAAGACCCCTGCTTTAGATGTTATCTGTGTACATTCTACACTTGTGCCGACAGTTTCCCACAAATGTTTCTCGAGCCGTTCTCGTTACCCAGCAACTACAACTGCCATCCAACGAAAAGCAGAGCTATGTGGCTTGCACTTTAAACACTTCACACCACAAACTACAATATGGTTCTCCTCCTGTCACAATCCCTGTGCTGTGGACTGTAACCTAAACCACTGCCAAATGCATCGGTTAGGTCAAAAGAAAAGTAACAACTGCAAATCTAGTTAGTTCACATTTAATATTGTAACCGTTTATCTGCCAGGATAGAGTATGCAGTTCACAATTTGGCAGCTCTTAGGAGCAAGGTCAATTGGATTATTCTTGCTGATTGCCATCCAGACCCTGGTTGCTATAAAATACCTGTGCAGTAGACTATGGATATTAACAAATATACGCGGACGCTTGGATCCTTCAAACATGGCATGTCATGTATTACTCAGGGCCGGTCAATTACTGCAGTGTTTGTATGGATTAGTAGGATGAATGTCAACTCCTGCTCCATTATTCTACCTCTGGGATGCTTTCCTTAAGTATTATCATATCACTACTTTGTGGCATTGCACTTCTAACAGCAGCCACTATATTAACATAAATGTTGAATTCACCTGAAAGTGCATGCTTTTGTGTGCAATGACATGCAAAATAAAATAATTAAATGTAAAGTCACTTTGTGTAGCGTTGTTGCTTTATCTGGACACTTTGTACAACCCGGAATTCAGCGTTCTGTACTCGGTAAATTGATTAACTGTAACACTTATATATTATTCTTCAATATTTAGTGACAAAGACAAATATTTCTTTAGCACTTTATTAAGATCATGTGTTGTATAGCTTCGGCAACTAAAACAAGACAACCTTTAACTAAACATTTAGGCAACAGAAACATACTTAAACAAAGGCTACTCAGAGACAAAATGACAATTATGTTCTGTATCTGCATGCAAATTAAAGCACTTTACTGACACTTAAGCTATGTAGATATTTAACATTGTTTTTTTTTGTGTATGTGTCCCCCAGCAAGCCCAGCAATTCCAACTTCATGAGCAATAATTTAGAAGTTGTATATCGAGTAGAGATGATTTGACAGTTGAACGTAAAAAGTTAAATACTATATAACAGTAGTGTAGAATGTTTTGGATGCAGTGCAAAAACATGACCATGTAATATCTGGGCACAGTATCTTGTACATTCATCAAGTTTCAAGGGAACATCTAGAAACTGAAATCAGGTGAACCCACCCTCCTAAAATAGACATTAGTATTGAACAAATGCTGCCTAAAAAGAACACAATACTGCATAGCCTTCACAGATTCTTGACATGACTGGACATAGAGGAATCAGAAATGCTTTTCAAACACAAATTACTGAAGGCATTCTAACGTTTCATGCAACAAAAATGCACATACACAACTGATTAAACATGCAAATCAAAGCATCAAAACAAAAAGTATTTTGAATATTATTCAACATCAATTTGTTTTCAAAATCATAAATTTGATAACAGAGCAGCAAATTGTTTACAACAAAACATATGTATATATATATATATATATATATATATATATTTTAAAAAAAGTATAATACTTGGTTTAAGGCACCAACATAACAAAATGAAGAAATACTCAAGGCCTACATGGTCCCTAGAAAACAGTGTGACTGGGGTGCCTGTGCAAATGAGGTAACTCTGTAACATGGTGTAAAGCCTAGTTCAGACAAAAGATTCACAACTAGACAAAACTGTTTAAGCTACATTCATACTTTGCTGTATGACGGTGTTGCACGACGAAAACAGCATACTTTGTTGTATGACAAATGAAACAGCTATCATCTTTAAGAGCTTGTTGATCTGCCGTTTTCGGCATGCAACACCGTCGTACGACGGAGCATTAATGTAGCAGAGAAGAATTGCAGTGGTCTGAAGCTCCCATACAAAAACCAAATGCATGACCAAAGCACTAAGTTACTTTGACAGTAGCTTGTACAAGAGACAGAGGGAAACAAAGCACGTCCCATTGGTAAAAGCTCAAATCCAGGCAATTACAATAGAGGAACTTCAACTAGGTTATATTTTAGGTGGTGAGCATAGTCACATTTCACTCATAGGCAGAAGAGAGGCCAATGCTCTTGGTTTCTATACAGCATTGTTATTGTATCACTTCAACACAGAGCGCTGATACTGTATACACTTGCAGCCAGCTAATAAATAAGTCAGACGGCGACTGTCTAGTCTACTAACCGCCTCAAAGTCTTTGCGTAACTATAGAGGCCAAAGACAGTAAGGTGATTACACAAGACCACAGTTCACAAGCACATTTCAATAACTGCTGTGACAACGGGGAGAATTGAGCGTAGCCATTTACTTACTTACCTGTGAAACATCTATAGGATTAGTGATAGATACATTGTATGACCCTAGAAGACCAAAACACACCGTTTCCAATTAGTGTTTCTAATTAGTTCCCTTTGCTCCAGTGAATGGAAACCATAACTTAAGGCTACAGCTACAATGACGGTCTAGACATTTGTGTGCTTCCAATTTTGTGACAACTCCTGTTTCAGAATGACAATCCCCAGTGCCCCCCATACAGAAATGGCTTGTTGACATCAGTGACAAAGAACCTTGCTGGTCTGTACAGGGTCCTGACCGTAACCCTATCGAGCACCTTTGGGATGAACTGGAACGCCAATGCGAGCCAGGCCTAGTCGCCCAACATCAGTGTCTGACCTCATTGATGGTCTTGTGGTTAAATGGAAGCCAAGCACAGACATTGACATGGAGTTGTCTTGTTTGCCACTATAACACTGTCCACTATTCTGGGATGGCTTTTCACTAGTTGAAAGAATTGGAACATTGCTGCAGCAAATTGCTTCCATTCAGCCACAAGAGAATAAGAGGAGTCAGACACTTACTTTGGATGAGCAGGCCTGGCTCGCATTTGACATTCCAATTCATTCCAAAGGTGTTTGATAGGGGGCAGTTGTGATGAAAACAGAGAGACAGAGCCTCTAGCCAGCACCTCAACTGAACACATGAAAACACAAGTTGATGCAGAGCACTGTGGAGCATCACAACCAACTAATGATGTCCAGGTCCTCTCTGCACACTGTTCTGAATCTGATAACGAATACAGTGCTCAGTCTAAAATCACTAAAATCACAAAATGTGGAAGAACAAATCTCGTCTTTGAGAAACAAGCTGTCCCAGGACCTGAAATCATTAAAACAAACTATCCATTAGGGGTCACACTTGAAAGACAAACCCCTTTAGTTTTATACAGTAGTTTGTGGCAAATGTTTTAGTCAGGAGTAAATACTTTACTTATTTAGATAGTGACAAAGTCTTACAATCAAAAGGTAAAATACATTCACCACTTCCCAATGCAGTTTGTAGGTCGCTCTGGAAGAGTGTCTGCTAAATGCCTAAAAGTGTAATTGTCATTCTGAAACAGGAAACTGGAAGCATACAATTTTCTAGAATGTCAGTGTAGCTGTAGCATTAAGATATCCATTCAATGGAACAAAGTGCACCAATTAGAAACACTAATTAGACAGGGGGCCAACTGACTTTTGGTCATATACTGTAGTGTACCTTTGAACAGGTTTAATCAATGCTTTGAACATATTTGCAGGGTGTATAAAAGGTTTTGCTTTGTAATTATTTAATTTAAGTAGTCCTTACTGGCACAACAGTGTGCTAAAATGAGAGGGTGCTCATCATGAGGAAGTTGACAATCTTGCTAATGACATAAAAACAGCAGGGGCAGGCATCAGAGACACAAGCAGAGAACTGCTATTACTGTAGTGTAAATGCATGCTTCAACGCTGGCCCTGCAGTTGAAGACTTCATGACTATTTCCAAACTGCAGTAGTAGTGATTTGTTAGAATAGCTAAATAAAATGCAGGTTTCTATCGAGTAGCAGATAAGCTTCACATTGATTCCATGAGGTGAATGCAAATTGTCTTGGAAAAGAGGACAATTCAACAGCTTTTTAAAAATTCTGTTGGAGGAGATATTCTCCGATAACCTCCTCTTGAATAGAATCTTGACAGTAACGAGATGCTAATACCATTTTCCAACTGCTATGAACAAGACCAAACGATGACAAGTATGCTAGTGTTCACACACTGAGATGTAGGAGTAAACTGGCGTTTCAGATAAGACACATACAATATTATTTCATGTGCAAATAAATATGTAAACTGGCAGAGGATTCAATAAGTCATGCCCAATGAACTAATAAAGTGCAGCTGAGCGATCGGCGTACATGTCTAAAAATGTTTCTGGACATGATGCCCCCCAATGGAATGTTCAGAAACTTGGCTGAATCCTTCCTGCTATGATGGACTTCAACTGTAGTCCCGCAGTCGGGCGACAGTATAGGTCTCCTAAGAGGGAGAGGCAGACACCAGAAACATGGGCTGCAGGGTGTGAAGCAGCTCCACCTTCAGCTGTTGGGTTTCTCTGGTTGCTGAAAAAGAGCAGCACACAGCTCCTCACACGTCTGGGTCTCCACAGAGCTGAAGTGGGACTCCATGTTCCAGGCCATGTCTGCTGACAGGAAGTCGTCCATGACCGTCTGGGTTTCGTTGCTGGTAAGGAAGAGGTGTCCGAGGCCCTCTGCCTGGCTGCTCACAGTCTGGGTCTCAGTGCTGCTAAGCAGTCTCGTGTGCTCACTTTGGGGGATGGCGGACTGTGCGGAGAGACTCGGGGGCAGGGAAGGGATATCGGTCTGTGTTTCTGTGTCTGAAGACTCTGTGCTCATGGAAAAGCTAGACTGGTGCAAAATGCTGCCCAGCGGCATGTGGCTTCCGGCGCTCAGCAAGAAATTGAGGTCAGTCTGAGTTTGAGTATCAAACAGCTCCAGGTCACTGGCCTGGGTCCGACTCTGGCCATCGCTCCGGTCCAGCTGGTCCAGCAGGAGGCAGTCTGTCTGGGTCTGGATGTCCAGAGACTCTAGTGGTGTGTCACCACCAAGTGCTCCCAGCTCACTCTCCTCTGTCTGTGTCTGGATGTGTACTGCATTAAGAAACTCCTCAAAGTCAAAGTCAATGCCGGTATGCTGCTCCTGAACAGAGCCCAGGCTCGGCCCACAGCCTGCGGTGGCATCACTGAGTACCTGGTGACCTGACAGAATGTTTTCCAGGTCAGTTAGCAAGGTCATGGTTTGGGTCTGGTTGTCTGCGACGCTGTTGGGGTTAAGCTCATCTGTCTGCACCCCAAAGCACATGCCCCCCGCTGACTTCTCATCCTCATAGAGAGTGTTACCTGCTGCTGTGAGGGAGACATCCATGGCCAGAGCTGTCTGGGTGGAAACGTTGAGCGAGCTGCTGTCAAACAGGTCAGAGCACATGATGGCCTGGTCGGATTCTGGGCCAGTCATAGGCCGGATGGTCTGGGTTTGCCTGGTTATGTAGGGGGTTGATGTGGAGGAGGTGCAGGGTATCTGGCTAAGGCAGGGGATGTCTGTTTGAGCTCCGATAGTGGAGGTGGCTTTGGCTCTGGGGGGGAACGTCTGGGTCTCCACGCTGACTGGCAGCAGGACTTGAGCACTCACACTGATGTCTGTCTGGGCGCAGGAGGACACAGAGGATTCGGCTGCAGTACACACACCCATCCCTACCCCTCCATGCATGCGAGATAGGCAAGATATGTCTGTCTGAATATTTGTGGAAGTGCTCCTCCCCCGCTGGTTTCCCAGGCAGCTGGCTGCGTCTTGGGTGTCCGCAGACTCAAGACTCACCTGCACTCCCGTGCTGGTGGGGCCCAGGCTTGAGCGAGAGGAGGCAGGTAGACTGTTCTTGAAGCCCAGGGTCTTAGCATCCATTTGGGGTACCACAGCACGCATGGCCTGCGGTAAGAGGTGGAGGGCGCTGAGGGAGCCTTGGCAATCCACAGCTAGCACCACAGACCTCAAAGCACCACTCTCTGTGGACGGAAGGAGGACAGGCAGGTGGGCCAACTGCATCAATGGTACATTGACCAGGGCCATCTTGGGCTTGGGGAGCAGCAGCTTCTGGAGGCTTTTAGGGGGGCGGGGGGCCTGACTGCTTGATTCCGAGGCGTTGCTTGTCGGCTCATAATGAGGACAAGCCTCTGACCACTCTCTGTCCCCACTCATGATCTGACAGGTTGCCTCTTTGGGCTTTACCTTCATAGAGCCGCTCATCAGCTTCTCCATCTTGCGCTTTTTAACCGGGGGGATTCTGCAACGCAGACACAAAAGATAAGACAGTCAAATTGTTAGCAACAAACTTAAAATGTGTTACAAGTCAAGCCTATACGGGCTTTGCATTCACCTGTGTTCTGTAGGGACCTCGTGGCCAGTTCTGTAGACATGTGACAGTAAAGCTGCCCTGCTGGCATAAGGGCAGCCACATGTGCAGCAATAGGTCTTCCCACAATCCTCAGTGTGGCGTCTCAGGTCCCACTCTGTACTGTAGCCATTGTTGCACTTGGAGCACTTATGTTTCTTCTCAGCATGCATCTTCATGAAGTGCTACAGTAGAATACAGCAGATAGAAGAACAAAAATATGGTCTGTACTTGGTTATAACTTCACAACTTTGGTAATGGTATTTGTCTTTATGATTGCTGGAGTTGATGACATGATTTGCGGTTTTACACTAGCCTGTGGTCATTTTAATAAGAAAATGCATGTACAGTATATGATGCTGCAAATGACCAATTTCTATTCCTCAGGTCCTGAAAAGTGTTCTTATTATGTCAGGCTTACTTGTTTGACCAGAGAGAACTGGGAGAAGGGTCGGTTTGGACCTCTTGGACAGCCTTCGATTGGACAACAGTACAGTTTCTTTGAGCCCTTCATGTCCTTCCTGATGGTGGGATTGACAAGACCATCCTGACAGTGAGAGAGAATGAGAGAAAGATGAGGGAAAGGTTTTGAAGAATGTGGAGCTGCCAAAAACACAAACTTGTGGCAATGAAAAATGTTTTAAGTTCTGGTTAGTGTGAGATTTAACACATTTAATGCAGCTCTATTTAAAGTTTGAAGATCATTCTCTATAGGCCCCAAACCTAAAATGCAACCAATATGTTTAAAATTGTCCAAATAAAAGAAAATGGGACACTAAATAGAAACAATATCGTTTTTCAGGGGGTTAAAGGGATACTTCACTTTCACATAAAATAAACATTAAAAATATATATTAAAAAAAAATGAAAGAAGTTATGGCAAAATCACGGCCCCCTCACACATTAGTAGGACACTCTAATGCGTGAGGGGGCCATGAATTTTCCATTACTTTTTTCATTTATTTTTAATATATTTTTTAAATGTTTCCCCGGCCCTAAAGTGAAGTATCCCTTTAAGAGAGATATTTATAGTACATTTATAGTAGCTTGACCACTCAGCCTATTGAAAAACATTAATTTTAATAATAGTAATAATAATAATAATAATAATAATAATAATAATAATACAAAGATTCAAATTAAGATCTTTTTATATTATCATTATCATAAAGATGATCCAACCTCGGGAAAAACAATGAGAAAACTTAGTACGCAAGCCTCTCTCAATATGCCTGAGGACAAAATGTAATGTGGTCAACATAATTATAAAAGTATAGATAGCTCATAAGTGCCTTGCATCTGTATTCACAGACACCTACTTTGCTGGGGACCCAATGATGCACTCTTGTAAGTTGCTCTGGATAAGTCTAAATCTGTTAAAGGGACTACACCATGAATTTTAACTTTTTCTTCTTTTTCGTGTGTTTTTGGTCTCCCCTACCTCTCTTCTAACCCCAAAAATACCCCAGTTTGAACACTCAGGCTTTCACAGCAAATCTGGGGTTTTCTGTAAATTGGGTCTCAAAAAGGCCAAAGGGTACAATCCCTCCCGTTTTTCAGTTCCAACCAAATTTTTTTTTTAATTAATTAATTTATTTTTTCTTATTTATTTATTTTACTTTTTTCCACACAGAACCAGGAGATAACATGCATACAAACTGGCTCTAGCGCCCCGTGCCAAACAGGACAATGTGGTATTGCAGGTGAAAGTGCTTTATAAGCCAGAGAGAAGTTAGTTGGAATGAGTATATCTGAGGCTTGATTTAGGCTCAAAACCGTTTGAGGGACATAAACAATATGATATTAAATATATATATATATATTTTAATTCATGGTGTAGTCCCTTTAAATTCCAAAATGTATGTTTATTGTACTGGATACAATAAAATGCACATTTGAAATCAAACAAATAAGTCAGAGGCCCCCATGGATTGATTACTTCTTCTTCCATGTTTTTCAAGGAAGCACAGCATTGCTATGAGAAATGCCCATTATGTAAATGTTTTTTCATTGGTCCTGAGTCTCTGAACATTTATTGGGTTCGGGCCTGGGCCTGGGCCGCAACGCGGCTCACACCTTCACCGGAACGCCAATCCGACTGATATGCCCATATATTCAGATCTCTGTATCTGTCAGTCCTCGTCCCTTTTGCGCTCATATATAGATCCCTTATGTCATCAGTGTATATGCCCATATATGGCATGCTGATATGCCCATATATGGACATTTCTGTATCTATCAGTCCTTGTCCCTTTTATGCCCACAGCCCATATATGGAGCTGAGTGATTTGTTTGTGCCTGATGCCATGACGACACATTGAGGTTAGACAACACACTCCATATTTGGGCGTAATTACATAAGGAACTCCTTTTATGGTTATGGCTGAGTCAAGGTGACATCAGCGTGACATCAGAGTTCCGCCAGGCCGGCCGGCCGCCCCCCCCTTAAGACATTAGGAATGAGGACAGCTCATAGAGTTAATGGTTAACAACAACCAACCGATCACGTTTCTGATCAGATGGGTAGCTTGCATCAAAAAATGCATAACATACAAGTATGTAGAGTAGTTATAGGGTGCGTTCGGAAATTGCGCACCGGAGCGCACTCTCCTATTAGTTTGTATTGGCCAGTGCGCTCAGTGCTGTATTTCCGAACGCACCTATAATAAACGTTAACTGGCTCAACAGTATATTGAGTTTTCCATCGTGTCTTGTCACAGCTCTCCAAGCAAACCCTGGATAGCACTGCTGAAGAGGCTGTCTGCAGACTCCACACCATTGAATCAATGAACAGCATCGTTATGTAAGAAATGCAGAGCTGGGTGCACTTTAAAATGGTACATGATGCAGACCAAAGTATTGAGCTACATGACAGTCATTATTAGCATCATAGTGGTCAAGGTCACCTCCATCTGCTGTACCACAGAGAGAGCTTAAGTGGACAGCTTTGCATTCACCCACTGCATGGTGCCAAGGAAACAGACAATGTCCTGAAAGACTGCCCATTATGTATTTATATTTGTATTGCTATGTTGCTGTTAGCACAGTATTGTGGCGGACCTTACCACACTTGCATTTCTC
Source organism: Gymnoscopelus braueri (assembly GCF_963280865.1). Classification (NCBI taxonomy): domain Eukaryota; kingdom Metazoa; phylum Chordata; class Actinopteri; order Myctophiformes; family Myctophidae; genus Gymnoscopelus; species Gymnoscopelus braueri. The sequence goes on from NC_137603.1 coordinate 44,323,248, forward strand.
CTCTACATGTATCTGTATGAGTAGTGACAAATAAACCTTCTTGATTCTGCAACATCAGCTGACAAAACAGGCTACTCTAAAGCCTGTGTACCAAAGAGAAACCATACGTGACCACAAGCTATAGTCAATAAGGCTATATAGTCCAACTATGAGCGCTTATCAAGCTTAATTGTCATTCCTTATAGTCTAATAATGGTACCATAGTCCTTCTGAGCTGTTGTGGTACTATATAACATCCCAATTTTAGATGAATGTACATCTTATTCATAGTGACAAAGTCATGATCTCACCATTTCTCTACTTGCAGCTACAGTGTGAATTGGGCAGGAATGGATACCAGCACTGACTGTGTAACATAAACATTAGCGTTGTCACGGTAATGTGTGGTGGCACAGTACCAACAATTGTCCAGTCAAACATGAAAACGTAGTTGTTGAGCACAGCAAATTGAAAACTGGTGTGCAATGATGCACAGACAGCGGGCCTCATGTAAAGCCTATGAGCCTTAATCATACCTCATTCTGTCAATCTCAGATGCTATGAAAAGTAATATTAGAGAGAAATGACAGTGAGTAGTGCCATCAAGGCTGTAGTTTGCTTTTATATTGATGACGGCATCATTATCACTGCTGTCAGATGCTTCATGCAGCCACGGGGGAAAAAACACCTTCACTTTTATCATTGTGCTGCCTTCAAGCACTGCTGCTTTCTACCATACTTACTTGCCCCAAGGTCCCTGTGTGAACTTGTTACATACGAGGATGCCTAAGCATTCTTCTTGCTGGGCATGAGCCACAGAAGGTGCCTTTAAGACCTAATTCAAATTCTAAGTTCTAACATTCACCTTTTTCAACAAAGAGCGTAGTCTGTTGCAGGACAAAAGGCAGCCTTTCCAAGGGAAAGGGTGCCATTCACTGAGGGGAAACTGGAATCACTATGCCTCCCACAGGAATCCTGAAAACCAGTGGGTCAGGAGGACAAGGGACAACTGCAAGACTAGAAGGAGCCTTCAATACAACTCCCAACAGCCTTCTTGTATACTGACAGGGTATAAATTACTGACAGAGTGTGAATAAGACAAGCTTTATTTAGTTCTTATTCCAATCAACAGCAACCCATAACAAAGGCTATAGCTGTGGGATAGGGCCACTAATAGTAACATTGTGAAACCCCAATGGAGGTTTCACTTTAACAGTTCATCTTGGGGCATGAGGTCACAGCAGTGACCTCGTATCTACGAGGGAGGATTATTCTCCCAACTAATCTCTCGGTTAAAAATAACAACAAGCATTATGCGTAGTAGGTGTTAGTTAAAGGCCGTCGTACGACGGTGTCGCTTGTCGAACCCCGCTTGTTCGTATAAGCTTCAGTCATCATCATAATAACA
>NC_137603.1:44327134-44529634 GCF_963280865.1 Gymnoscopelus braueri
GGTTGTAGCATATGACTACCAGACCAAGGCAAACATCAATGGGACAACCCTCCCACCCATGTATTAATTGATTACCCTGTTGTTGATTTCCAGAATGTCTTTGAGTGTGTTTTTGTAACCAGACCAGTCAGAGTAAGTCTTATTTCAATTCCAATACATGCATTACCTTGTAAACTACTGTCTGCAGCTGAGGTAACTCCTGGAAACCAAACGCCTCACAGGCCATCTGATGTCTTTTCTCTGCATCTGAGGATTGTTCTGCTACAACCTGTTGGTCTATGAAAGACCATAGATTATAGCACAATAGAACACATGACCAGAATTAAATGAAAATGTAATTTATTTGGCATTAGAGTTCTACAAAAATATATTTCAACTCAATCTGTACTCAGGTAGCTTTGGTCAATATACACTACGATTAAGGGAACCTACTTTTATCAAGGCACTTCCTTGTCTCAAAAGGACTGGGGTGCATGGTTGGAAAAACCTATAAACAAAAGAGCGCAGAGTTAAAGACAAAGCAGTGCAATGTAGCAAATTGAGAAGTAATGTTTGAAGCAAACATTTCTTCTCAACCCCTTAATAAAATAAAATAAAATCCTTCTCAGAGTTAGAATGTCAAGCCTGATGCAAGGTACAGCTAGCAAACCTGAGCTAAAGCGGACCTCATTTCACTTGGGTATTATGAGTGAATAGATAGATACAGCCTATTGACCTAAAGAAAGTCTTTAGGTCAATAGGCTGTACAAAAGGTCCTGTTGCTCACAAATAATACTATGTCATCATCAGCATTATTATATCCACCAGCATTTTCCTTTTATTTCTTTTTCCTCATTACGCCCCTTAGCATAGATCTCTGAGAATTCAATAAGATTCTGCTGTACTGTACTCACAACTTGACCTTCATAGTGGTCTATATCAGTGGTTCTCAACCTGTGGGTCGGGACCCCCAGGGGGGTCCCCACATGATTTTGGGGGGTCCCCAGTGAAGTGACAATTTAAGGACTTTAAAGACCTTTTAATATACCTCAAAAAATGTAAGAAAGAAAAAAGACAATCACTGTATCAAAAGTGTGAGCTTGTAGATCTGCTATTTTCACAATATGTATCTGTGTAACCGAGTCAAATAAAATGTAATGCCCCAACTCCTACAATTTCAAGTTGTCAGGGCGGTGGGTAGCTACTTGTCGGGGTCCCCAGTTCAAATATGATCATTTTTGGGATCACGACCTGATAAGGTTGAGAACCACTGGTCTATATGAGCTACCAGACAAAGTTCAAGTCTACAATACCTGTTGGTATTTCCTCATCAGCAGGTCCTTGATGGCAGTAAGACTCATTCCAGTGAGATTAGCATCCTTAACAGAACTGTATCTGGTGGCAAGACATAAGGCCTAGGGGCATAACAATTTGTTAATGTTGTGTACAGTCGTTACAAATGTATGACCCGTACAAGTAGATAAATTCATTCCTCACCTGGTATATAATGGGCTTTTGTTGTGACGTAAGACTGGTCATAAAGGCATAAGGGGTCTGAAGGTAATGAACAATGTATGTTGCGTTCAGGTGGTTAGGTCGAGAGCACTTATCCCCCCAGGCTATACGTAGCCATATAGCATCATCTGTGTGCTTCTTAACTTTGAGAGACACCTTGAGTGTAAAGACAAAAAAAGTGTTTTTATAAAGTAGATAAAAGAAAGAAGTCATAAACACGTGAATACAAATATTTTCAACTGAGATCTGCTTCAGGCCTTCTATATCTAGTCATGGAAGAAGACAGTCTTTCTTACGTGTCTGGTGATTTCAGTGAGATGGGCTTTAAATTCCACCTCAAACTGGGCCAGCTCTACAGACACAGCATCATCTGGGGAACACAGAAAAGAATGCTGATGTAATGATGAGTCAAACACAACGGTATGCCTCCTACTGAAGAGTGTTGGGTTAGTTGAGCGCAGTTCCTAATAAAATTTATTAAAATAACCTATCTACTTCAACTATAAATTAGTTTAAGTTAATTTCCTTTGAACTTGGACAGTAACAGACTGAATAAGCTTGTGAAGGCTTGTTCTGTCGTTGGTGATAGAAACAGGATGGTGTGGGGGGCACGGTGGCACAGTCGGTAGTGCTGTCGCCTCACAGCTAGAAGGTCCTGGGTTCGATTCCCGCAGGGGACGCTGTGGGCACTGGGGGTGTGTTCTCTCCTCCGCGTCATCAGTGCCCATACCCTAGGTGGGGTTGGCGAAAGGGCCTTTCTGTGTGGAGTTTGCATGTTCTCCCCGTGTCTCCTAGGGTAGGTACCCTCACAAAAACATGCAGTAATCCTGGTCACTACACTGCCTCCCCCTGGCCAGCCGGGGCGCCTGATGGAGGGGAAGGGAACTGGTTGGAATAACGTGTTCCTTCCACACGCTACGTCCAACCAGGGAAACTCTCCCCTGTCAGGTGACAAGAAGGTCAGTTGGCTCTCATGTATTGAAGGAGGTATGAGCTCGGCCCTGGCCTCTCTAGGTTGGCAGAGGGAAGGTAGTGCCCAGGATTACATAGACAATTGGCACTGGGTGTAAAAAATAGGGTTACAAAACCGTGGGATAAAAATTAAGTTAAAAAAAAAGAAACAGGATGGTGTGGAGGTGGTGCCTGAGGCGAGTACAACCAAGAAGCTGGTGGATATCATGGCTAACCCCTCCCACAGCCTCCAGAAGTAAACAGTAGGGTGGCCAAGTCCCAGAGGCGTACGTTTATTCATCCTTCCAACACGGAAGGTTGATGGACTGGGTGAGTCCTTCGTGTCAGTAACAATGAAGCTGTACAATGTATCAATGGTCGCTCCAGCACCAGACCGCGATGGTCCGTGGTCGAAAGACCAATACAACTCTTGTTCTTATGACTTATTTTCTGCAGACTAATGACAATGTGACTCATGTTCTTGTCTCTTATCTTTCATATTTGCTGTATCCTTATGTTCTTTTTGTCTTTTGTATGACTGCTATAACTGCCAGTGTGACAAACTTTCCCTTGTGAGATCAATACGAGTCTATCCATGTAAAATAACAGTATGTAATGTATTTCAGGGAGACCTAAACAATTTCCAAGGCACACCATTATGTTTAAAAAAGAAGAAGAAAGAAGCCTTTTTTACTGCACGCATGGCTTGGCAAAAAGTTAAGAAATGCTTGCTGACCAACAACACATTTCAGTTCAAACAAGCTCCTTCATCATGGTACACCTGTACGTAACAGTGTGCCTTGGATATTGTCAAGTTCTCTTGAAGTACTCTACAACATACTGTTATTCTACAAGGGAAAGGAACTTAAACTCATTTATTGATTTTTTCAACCCTTCCCAAAGAGCACCTGATTTTTGCTGGGCAAAGCAGATTGGTCAGGTTCTCAGGCTAGTACCCCTATCCTATAATCATGTGTAATAAATCCCAGCATAACAAACTGTGATGATGAGAGCAACTGTGATATTCAATTTCCCCTCAGGGATCAATAAAGTATTGCTATTCCATTTTATCCATCATTAAAAAACAATTCAGAAATGGCGAATACTATAGCGATGTGGAAAACGCACTGCGAGCTTGTAGATCGTCTGTTTTCGCTTTTTGTGTGTGACACGGTTGTACGACAAAGTATAAAATAGTGGTTAATCAATCAATTCAATTGATTATAAAACCTATTTTTATTTATTATAAAAAAATTTTTTTTGCATCGATTCATATATGCTTCTTGATTATTTAATTAATCAAAAGAGTAATCAATAGAATAATCGCTAAGAAGATAATTGATCGTTGCAGGCAGCCCTACTACCTTGACTTACCTCCTGGGTTTTGGAGATGGAAAGCATGCCACTTCCTTTTGACTGGACTGTCCATGACATCTGGAAGAAAAACAAAAACAAACATCCTATTAACCACTTAAACCTAGCTAGTTGCAAGCTTGTGGAGACAGAAAAAAGCGGTCCAAGTACAGAGGCAACTCAGGTCCAGTTAAGTCTAGACATGAGAGTTTACATGGTTAATTCCTTACTTTTAATGGGTTACTTTTATCCTTTCTGTAATTAAATCACTTTATCAAATAATATTATTCAAGTTCGAAAAAAAGGTATACAGGGTTCCGAAAGGTTTTAGGACGGTGGATAGGTTGCCTCAGAATAACTAAACCATTATAGTATAATGATTATACTTACATATCATCTCGAGTCCGGCAATGTGCCTAACAGACAAGCCGCTTTCCTGTTAAGAATACAACATCTAGCATTAATCATTATGCTCAGCTCTTTACCAGAACATAGCATGCTGTTGATTGATGTTTGTTGTGTACTGATGTACTAACGCATGTTACGTTACAAGCGAATCCTTTTCATGACTATCTTAATTTTTCACTAGATGGTTGTTGCTGGTCCTTTTCTGTCCTAGAGAAAAAGACCAGCTCTGAGCATCCATCATCTAGTGGTGTTTTTCTCTAGGACAGGCAGTCTGTCACACACAATGCTGACGCCGGTGCTGTTTGCACCGCACCTCCAACGTCCCCATACTAAAGTGCAGGGGTCTTCAACGTGTTTCAGGCCAAGGACCCCCGCCCCCCCTACATATTGTATACAATTGTGTTGCAGATAAAACCTTGTCATAGAATGTATTCTGTTTGGATGTATGGGCTGTCAAGGGTTGGTATTGCAACTCTAGATTCTAGATATTAAAAATAGGATCCAAGCGTTGCTTGGGGCCATGGTTCAAGTGGTTAATGTAAAGACAATTATCCTATCACACAAAGATCTGGTGGAACCCGTTAGTAACTCTGAGGACCCCTAGGGGTCCCGGACCCCTTGTTGAAGACCCCTGTTAGTGTGTCTCAAAGAATGAGCTTTTGGCAAATAAATAAATATATACATATATTCGGCTATAACGACATGCCCAAAACAGGGCGGCCAGGTTTAAAAGTGTGTGTGTATGACAGACATACTTCACAGAGATCCAGCAGGTTTTCAGTCAACTCTCGGGTGCTCTGTGTGAAGTCCAGAGTCTGCTGCTGTTCCGACGTCAACCGACCCCACTTCTCCAACATTGCATTCAGCTTGGGGTTGGGGATTCGTTTCACGACCTTCTGTAATAAGCACTTTGCCGGGTTATCCATAACTTCTCTAAAATATCATATATTTGACAATAATAAAGTATTAAACGTATAAAAACAGCTTGCTAAACTGCTAGCCACCAGTAGAGATTCCAAACAACGCGCCCACCAGCCTCCGGTAAATAAACAGGAAGTGATCTAATATGAATCGACCAATGAAACAACTGCTTCCTCTTCTTCTTTGTGGTATTCCCTGCATACAACTCTTGAATTACCGCCATCTGGCGACAGTCTGACTTGACAGCAAGATTCTGTTTAGTTTAGTCCCCACTCCCCCTGCTACTGTTTTGCATAAGGTCTACTATGAATGAATGAATGAATACAATTTTATCATACCACATAAATAAACATGCGTACAGTACACATGAACAAAATAAGAACAAATAAGACCATGCCATGTAAATGGCCTTCGTCCTCATTGACCAGGCCTTTGAAATGAAAAAATGTCATGTTGAAAGTTGTTTCAGTCATCCAACCACACAAATAAAATTAATAGATTTGGATCTACCTTATTAAAAAGTCTCCCTGATAGAGTTGTAGAATAGGCAATACAAACAAAATGCATTTAATTTTCACTTTCCTTAATATCACACAAACCACAATAATCTATCCTCCAACAGTGCCTACATACAGTATCTACCCGTCTCAATACTACTACTACTACTACTACTACTACTACTACTACTACTACTACTACTACTACTAATAATAATAATAATAATAATAATAATACAATTTATTAACAATTAATATAATAAATAAATGCTCTGATTATGGGTTCAAACCTGATGTGTTATATTATAATGCTATTAAATAATAATATTCTGTGATGCAGGAGTCAACACTTTACATTCTATACATAATTATGATGTATTTTGTACATCCCTGAATGTCAACACATTTGTCAGAATGGCATTATTAATTGATATAGCCATAGCCATGGCTATCGTGCTGTCAGATGATCCTGGTTTTATTATTGTGAAATAAGTATTCCCTGAGACATGATACAAAGGTCTTTAATGGTTTTATCTATTTATTCAAATAGCTTCATTAAATCATTGGCATGACATTGACATGATAATGTAAAAGTAAAAAATGCACAGCCTGTTGCGCCCCCTTCCGTACAGGAGTTTCAGGGTCAGATCTTCGGTCTACACTAGGAATAACATAAACGTTGTGTTAATATTGTCATCGTTTACTTGATACAAACAGGTACATTTGCTCTCTCTCCATCACATCTACTATATGATTTAAGCTGGGTTACACCGGTTTAGCTCTATGTTTAGAAGGAAGTAGTTGTTGATGGTGTTCGGTGTTGCCATGTCCGCTCATTATAAGCGACTTTGGGCTTATTTTTCTGTAAAGTTGCTTATAAAATAACCCGCAATATAGTTGTGTTGCGTTTTTTGGGGGGTGGGGGGCTTGTTTCTAAAGTGTATTTGGGCTTGCTTCTAATGTTTAAACCAGTGTTTCTCAAACATTTCATGTCAAGGACCCCCAAATAATTTATTGTCTGCCGACCCCATCTGAAAATATTTTATGCCAGGGGGGACCCCCACACAGATTTGTGTTTTTAAAATATTACAATTTTTTTCACATTTTCTTCTTCTTCTTTAAAAAAAAAAAGCAAATCTACATCACCACGTGTTGTGAGCTTGTAGATTGGCTATTTTCAAATAGCCAATTATGTTTAAAGGGCGAAGGGCTCTCTTCTTTTGGGCTTGTTTTCATAGACCTGGATGCTTATTTCTTTCGCAAAACCTGGCAACACTGATGGTGTTGCGCGTCATTGGCAGAAGTCCCACCTTCTTGTTGTATAACAACTGGTTTGATTGGATGACCAAACTGATACACGGGCGCCGATTGGCTATTACGTTGTCACTCATGTTACAGTCACGCACCCTGTTCAGTGTTGCCAGGTCTGTTTATTAAAAGCGACTTGGCTTGTTTCTCTAGTCGCTAGTATGGTAGTAGTTGCGGTTTTTTGGGCTTGTTTCTAAAGTGTAGTTGTTTATTTGGGCTTGCGTCCTAAATGTTGTTTAAACCAGTGGTTCTCAAATATTTTCATGTCAAGGACCCCTAGATTCATATGTATTTTGGCCACAGATCTGAAAATATTTTGTGCCAGGGGCCCCCATACAGGATTTGTGTATTTAAAATGTTTCAAAAACATGTATTTTTCTAGATTTAACATTGAAAATAGCAGATGTACAAGCTCACAACGCATCGGGCTTGCTTTCATAGACCGGTTGCTTATTTCCCTCGCAGAATCTGGCAACACTGGCACCCTGTTATGAGAGCGTGAAGTACAGGAGCGTGTCCTTGTTGTATTTATCTGATTCATTGCATACAATAGTCGTATTATAACATAGAACTTGTGTGAAAGATAGTTTAATAACATTAACCTACAAGGACTGATTGAACCGAACCTCGCATCCAGGCTTAAATGTCAGCTAATAATAGCTTATAGTGTTTAGTGTTTTTATTATTAGCCCTTCCCTGGAATATATATCAAATGACATCAATCTGGTAAGATTCATACGATTCATAATCTACAAAATGTCACTAAAGAATGGGCAACGATTCTTCTGATTTTGATTTCGTCTGTGTAGCTGTAGCACCGTGTGCATGCCTGTTTCAGTGGTGGAAAAAGTACTCGCATGTATGTTTTACTTTAAATTGCAGTAAAAGTCCGGAATAAAACATGTACTTGAGTAAAAGTGTGTAAAAATGTACTTAATTACCAAAAGTAGAAAGTACTCATTCAGCATGTCCCATTTCACAGGTCAGGTTCACATGTATAAAAATCCTTTGAAAATGGTAGATCTGCAAGCTCACAATGCATCGCATCGCGAAGCATTGTGAGCTAGATTGGCTATTTTCAAATGGCCGAAATGTATATAGGGCTGAAGTGGGTAATGTGTGTTTCGTAATAATAATCCAAATCTATAAAGTAACTAAAAGTTGTCAAATAATTCTAGTTGAGTAAAAGTATAATATTTGCCTCTGAGATAAAAGTACAGAAAATTGGAAATACTCAGTAAAATTAAAATACAAAAACATTTCCATTTAAAGAGTAGGCTAACTAGGATACATGGTGAACACATGTCATTATGAAAGGCTCACCTCATAACACAATGTATATGTTACATTCTCTCTTTCTATCATCTTTCTCTTTCGTGTGTCTCTGCAGGTAAGTCCTCTGGAATTGGAAACAGATCATCATCACAATGTCTGATCAGCCTGGAGAGGGATGGGGAGGATGGAGTATCCTTAGAACAGTGCTTTACAATGGCATTTGACACTGGGACACACATTTCTGTTGACCATGAAATCAGGATCCAGTATAAATGACATAATACAATATTCCTTCTGTGACAGTCTGTGACCATGTCAGAGTATTGTGACACACTTATTTTTGTCTCAAGCCACTGGTTGAGACGATGTGTGTGTAAAGAAGGCTTTCATATCCAGGAATGCATTGGTCTTGGGGACGCAGTAACACGGCATGCAACCCCTTTTTTGAGCAGGAGCACGCGCACGATTTAAAACAACCCTTAATTCACACTTCAACAAAGTTTACAAAGGCTCTCGATTGCCGGGTGTCACAACAGCATGAATTAACCTAGGAATTATCGCTCGAATGAGCGAAGAGAATGCACTTAAAACTTCTGGTGATTAGTAGTTTTCTTGCCTACCTATGTTGAATGCACTTATTGTAAGTCGCTTTGGATAAAAGCGTCTGCTAAATGACCGTAATGTAATGAATGAGCCTAGATGCATATCAATTGTCCATTATTGACCTGTAGTGTAGGTGTTATGCGCGTGACATCTTTAAAATAGCGTCACACCACTAACGAAATCACCAATACAACACTGTTCATATCATACTTGCCAGCCTTAGTCATAATGGATACCACTGTGAGTTAGACGGTGTCACAAGATGCCTGGAACTCCATATATGGATATAACTGACATACCCAAGTCTGACATCATAGACTCCCTCCTGTAACTCCATAATATGGAGTTACAGGAGGGAGTCTATGAGCTAACGTGACACACCCAAGTCTGACATCATAGACTCCATCTTGGGGCGTGACTGACATTGGGACTCCATATATGGATATGACTGACTCATAGACATCACCGGGATGGTTCTGCTTGGACACCATTGCAGCGGGTCTCAGGTTTAGATAACCAGTCGAGCCCTAGGTATTTTTCAGTGTAAAAACCTGGAAGATGTACAGTTAATGGCTAATGCTTTAATGAATGTAAAATTATCACTGCAATACTATATTCCAACAACACTCCTCTTGCTCTTGACTTTTCAATATTGCAGGAGTGGTACTGTAAACCCTTAACTCAACATGCACCCTGACCTGTCACCTCACCTGCACACTGATGAGTGTAATGAACTGATAACTCTTCTAAAGCAGTGCCACCAGGAGGTAAGGCACGGCTCTGCCTGCTCAGCACCTATAGACAGACACCTCTGTCTATGTGCGTGTGTATGAACATTAGTCAGACTTGTATACACTTGGAGTCGTATATATATTTTGTTTAGACTCCTACAAAAGCAAACAAATTAAACTGTTTATTTTCATATTACCAACAGCATAATGTCATGAAGTTCTTTGGCACATGTAACGACATGGACCGTGCTATGCGGCACTGCCTGAAGGCAGAGGTAGGGGGCTGTCACTTATTTGGCTTATTTTTTGAATCATAAACACAAGAGATTACATGCACAGATTCGAGCTCCTATTCTTTTTCGATAGTGTCTTTGACCATTTCTCCTGTCCTTTCAACAGAGACTGGAAAAGAGGGAGCGCAGTAAGCAGCATGCCAAAGACATGAAAAAGAGGCTGAAGGACGGACCTAAAGAGGATTACTGAGGGACATTTATGGGCTCTTTGAGTTTGAGTACCAGGATGCTGGGAGACGGACATAAGCTTACCAGGACAAGCATACCTGCTATTCCTCACCGCTGATGTCCTCTTTCCATTGCATAGTCCGGCTCGGCACGCCATAGCTCTACCCTAATTTGTTGCCTTTCCACACTAGTGCAACGTACTTGGAGGTAGTTTTTTGTGTGCCTGTCATGTACTTATTTTTTTTCTCACTGGATTGATTGGCTGGGTTTGTATTGTGGACAAAGCTAGAACAGACAAAGTGTCCTGTGATGATGTCTATTAACTAGTGGAAGACACCTTTGTCATCCTGAAATTGGTTGACATAATAAATATCAACAAGCAGTCAATAAGGCCATATTTCAACGATTTCAATCAAATATGTACATCACGTGACGCTTGCAATGTTTTATGAAAGCCCTTATTTATTGATGTTGGTAAAATTATCATTGATATTCATTCAATCTCCATCTTGTTGAACACATCCTGATGAGGGTTTTGAGTGTCTTCAGCGCCTCTTAAAGCCTGATTCATACTTAATAACCATTGTGAGCTTGTAAGTCGTGTTCTCGGCACGCGACGAAGCATACATTAGAGACAGTTTGAAAAGATTTTATTGAACAGTTATTTGAATAGGGAATCATATTGATTTGCAGTGTGCTTGATTCCTTTCGAATAAAGACTCATACATTTTTCCTGTTTGCTTTGGATGTCATTGCTAGCATTACGATTGAACGTCAACAATAACAAAGAAAATAGAAACCTTTAAAGGCAACTATGGAATCTACTAAAGCAATCTATCATATTAGTGAGTGTACGGTTATAAACGTCCATATATGGAGACAACTTTAAACTAGATTTGGCCCTGAATTGCATATATATATATAAGAGAGAGAGCGAGAGAGTGACTGTCGGGTGGAAACCTCATACTGTATGTCCAAAACTTTTCAGTGACACTGTAGTATGATCAAGTAGGGCGTTAATTTACGAAAAATAAAGTTATAATGGTTTCTGCCTGACAGCAAGAGGACACATTTATTTCACTTTGAAATTCAGTAACAAATATCCCAAAGCTGGGGACCACATTTTATGCAATTCTCACGAGTCATCCTGTATTGCACTGAGTCAGGACCCATTTTCGTGGATCGTGAGTGAATATCACTTATTTTTTGTTTCCTACATTGTTATTTATTTTAAAAAGATTTGTATTTATTATTAAAAAAATATTTCCATAAAAATCCCCAAACTTTCATGACTTGAAAACAAATTCAGACATTTTTCAAAAAGAATGTCATGAATAAAATAAAAACGAAGCAGTAGTGAAAATTGCACGCCGCGTTGAGAGCTTGTAGATCTTCTATTTTCACTAGTTTGGGTCCCAGGCAAACATCTGACTTCTCTTTTGGGTCTTGAGCTAAACGTTTGGGAACCACTGCTGTAATGGACAATATTAGCTTTCATTCCTTTTCCACCCACCATACTACACACATCTGTGCAAAATGGCTCATTTTGTACCATGACTTTAGTGGAAATTAATGCAATAATGTATAACGTCAAACAAATAGCATGTTGAAAGTACTGTTCTTTATTTACAAATGCTCTCTGTTTCCCATGACAATGTATGGATTGATCTTTTACAGACATAAGACTTCTAAGGCACCACAAGGTATAGTTGGTAGAGTTTGGAGGGAGTTAAAAACTAATCATGCTTTTATGTACATGTAAAGGATACATGTGCACCATTTAAATGTGATACATATGTCATGGAAATAAATTGTATTGGTGAAAATCAAAGAAGACACAAACCCAATGGTGCCATAATGAAACATACACTGTGGAGCAGATCTCAACAACGTAAGCCGACATTTCAGTTCATAAAATTTCTTCAAATCACATCATTCCCAAATAACACAGCAATTATATTATATCATAGCACATTGCAATGGGGATGTAGTTCTTAATGAGCCATCCACACCAAGCACTATAACTATAAAGTTATTGTTTTAGAAATCTTTGGACGGCAGAGTCCACACCACAAATATGAAGACAACAGTGGTGAAACATAGATAGTTATAGTCATAGTGCTTGGTGTGGACCGCCCTTAAAGTCAGACAGAGCGACTCAAATATAAATAATGATAGATGTACTGTAAAAATGTGCATTTTAATTTAAATTAAAAATAAATTACAAATAAAATGTCCACCAGGGTACCATGTCCAGGTGCACTAGTGTGACTAGAACTCAATTGCATCTCCAATCAGGCTTTGTGATTGCTACTACTATTGCCACACTGGGGCCATGGGACTAAAACAACACATCAGCCCACATCAACGGCCAAATATACTTATACTTTGTCGTACTGTGTCACGCGCTGAAAATCGACGATCTACAAGTTCACAAGCTTGCAGAAGCTACGGGTTTTTTGTAGAGGCTATTTTTGTCACGTGACACTGTCGTTCGACGGAGCATAAATTAGGCATAATCCCTATAATCCATATGGATCCAAGAGACAGCCTCTCAGTATCACTTCCTGGCATCCACAGAGTCCCACATTCATTGTTCTAGTACTCTATGATTTAAGTAAATATAAATGAAAGCAATTCTGAAATACATCTAGTTTAATGAAGAAAACAAAACAAAATAAAAAGAAAGCATATAAAATTCAAGCATGGCTCATTGTTTTTGGTAATTTGTTGTAACGGTGATGTTCAACCATTACATTCACTGCGTTTTATCACTGCACTACACAGAAGAAAGTATCAACTATGATTCCAAATAACATATTTGATCTTAGTATTAAATACGCTTGACTATAAGCGATGGTGTTGAACTGTGGTAGAACCACATTTTTATCGGTTGCTCCTGTGCTCTTTGAGTGGAGAATAGATAACTGTGTTTTTCTCTTTCTCCATTCACTGCCATTGTTGCATGGCAAAACATGTCTCAGTATTACACTTTAATGCATAAAATTTTTTAATTCTTCCCATATGTATAAAATAATTCTCCTATTACTTAGCTTTAGTTAAGTGTTATGTATTATGTTCTAACCTTTGATTCAGTAAGGTCTGCTAAGACCCTAAAGGCTCAACTTACACAAAGTAAATAAAAAAATTGCACGTTTACCAATAATGGTATAGACGAATCCACAGACGCGCTGCCTGTAGCTGCCTGTAGGCGGCCATTGCTGCGGTGTCGCGTCCGCGGAGCGTTGACACCGCAGCAATGGCTGCGCCCAGGGCAGCGCTCCGTGGATTCGTGTATAGGCAGAAAAAAGGGTTGTTTATACAGTATTACTATATTCACTTTATTTGCATTCATTTATGTGCTAAAAGTATGATTTTGAGACCTGTTTCAGTGTGTGTGACTGTGACTCAAGAGAGACAAAAAAGTGATTCCCTGTTCTCTGCTCAGGAGCCACTGATAAAGAAGTTGATAATATCTTGATTTTTATCATGGCCATGTAGCTATACAACCCAAGATTCTATCAAAGTTCAATATCACTTAACAAAACAACCCCGTTCCAACAAAAACTGAAACAAACAGCCTAAAAATCACATTGATTTGTATAATGAAAATAATTTAGTACTGAAACAAAAAAGAACAAAACGTTCTCCTTCTCTTTTGTTTTTACAATTACATTATATTTTTGTGAGAATGCACAGCAGATAATTAATGATAATTAAACTTATACAGACACCTGGAAATGAAGATATTAAAAAGACAACTGAGTTAAACATTTTGATATAAGTATATGACTTAACTGCCATCATGCCCCATGCATGACATTTTATTAATGGACACTCCTGGGTGGGTGACCCAGTATTGAGGAGAGCCTCTTCAATACTCTGCAAGAAAGTAAAGGTTATGGCACTGCAGACCCACAAAATATTCTCAAATAAATACAAAAATAAACTGTGCAACATTTGTAACATTACTTACAATGCCAATACAAAACATACCCTGAAATATAAATTATTCTGACAGGCAACACACTTATCTACAGTATATTACATGCATTATTTACGCAGTAAATCAACCTACATAATCTGTACTGTACTGTATGTGTGCAACTACAAAAATGACAATTGCCTGAAGTATATAAAACCATTTTCACAGAACTATATTTTTTGGTAAACCAAAATAGATCCCGACATAAAATATAAGTTGAAATATTTCCTGAAACTATCATCACATGTGGATGAGGACATTAATGTCTGCTTCAGCTGCATGGACTACTATACTGCAACTCCACAATTTACATCACAGACATTTAGTGCAGTGACCAAACTGATTATTCAGGACACAACTAGGAAGAACAAAAGTAATGAATGCAAGATAACATCCACAAGATCCTTTGACTTTTCCAAACAGCAATCACACACTTCACACAATAACACACAATTACAATGACAACTCAGGGCAAGATTATTCATGATGCACGAGTAGTCCAACCATTATTGCTACACCCCTGCAAACAGATATACAGTAGTACATTGTATCACATGTATATCTGTATGTAGTCATGACACAATCGATGTGGCTCCATTGGGAAAATGGCTATTTGTATATTCAGCGTTTTCATTTACACAAGAGTAATGCTACTGGTGCACCAATCCTGTATTCTTCCTTCCCACGTTTAATTCCTGTGCATTTTGATGAGAGGACTGTATACATTTCACTTCTTGAGATCATATAGCATTGCCGCAGGTAAGTTAAGCTTACAGTAAGGACAGGATAAAAGACAAATGGATGGATTTTGGATGAAAAAAGCATGTGTATAATCAATATGTAGGACAGTTTTGTTAATATCAGAGTATCCATCTTAAATAACTATATCATAAAGTCAAATGATGGATCGCTGTGGTATAGTTCAGGCAGGGACGTTCATACACCCTCAAATCACAGACGCCCGCAATCTTAATGGAACAACTACGAAGCCTATTTAAGCAGACTGATGCTCACTCTTACATGACATCACACAAATGTCAGTGACCAAACTCCCTCCCTCCGCCTCCCCAGCCTCCTCTTGTCGTAACGTTTAGCTCTTCACTATGTCAGCATGTCATTCATTCCGGTTCATATGTCTATTATCATGTCCATGTACAGTCGTAACTGTGAATCTTTAAGCTCTGCCTTATGGGAGTTTATGAGCTCAGAGTCGAAGTCTGTGCCATGCTTGAGCAGATTTGTTCTGGAGCATCATGGGAGCAGAGCTACACCCCCATATAAAAATGCAATGAATGATTTTCATCTCGACAAGACAAGAGTGTACTTACTGAAACGATAATGGTGATAATGGTAATTATGGCAGAGATTATAAATGTCAAACTGCTATTGGATACAAAGTTGTATTTATGGTTATGATGAGAATGTTCAATGTGAGTGGCACTGGCACTCCAAGGTGGGGCTTAGAGGACTAGGCTTGCCAATTATGGAAATAATTAATTTATGACAAATAACCATGATAAATAATTCTATTAAATGATACCAATGAATCGCAAACAACGGAAGTGTTTTGATTGAGAGGTGTTCCTCTTATGGGGTTATTAACTGCTTGGCTAATTTGCCTCAGTGGTATCTGTCTCTGTGAAACCCGGCAAAGCAAGTGGGCCAATTAGGTTTTCAAATTTAAATAATTAGCTGAAGTATTATACCCAACTACCCATACTTCAATCTACAGTAGTTAATACATGTGGGAAAGCTCTCATACACAGTAAAATCCTCAGAGTTATTTAGTCACTTGTAACAGAGAAGGTACAAATGTAACAGGTTAAATTAACACTGAGGACTTTACAGTGTATCTGAGGCCAATTCAATTGGTATCTAAGCCACAAATCAGTATGAATCTAGAAGCCTTTCAGTCCACAATTTACATTATTAATTGGTGCCCACCAATGCATGTCCATCTACTGCTGTAATGATCAAAGGCATTAACCAATTAAACCCTATATACTTTGTTGACTGGAGTTCCCCAGGGCTCTATACTAGGCCCCTCCTTTTTTTGCCTCTACACCAAACCTCTTTGCTGAAAATAGCCGATCTACAAGTAAGTTCACAATGTGTCATGTGACAATGCCTTGTGAGCTTGTAGAGTGATCAACATAATTTCTCTCCCACTTTAACAACTACTGTACATTGATGTTTCATAGTAATTACAGGCCTGTAAGTATGACTTCAACAGAGACTGAAACCAATGCTGATGGAATGAGTCAATGACGCAGTTATTCCAGACAGTATAGCTTCATTCTGTCCAAAGCAATAAGGGGATGGAATGTGCAATAAGGAGAGAGAAACAGTCTACTCTGTCCTCATACAAACTTTGGTTATCTCTATGCTTCTATCAAGCATTAAGCTCAAAACTGTAGCAGACAAAACAGCCTATATTTATGCTCAATGCACATTTACACACACTTTTTAAAATCACGCTTTAAATAAATATATATATATATATATTATTATTACCACCACAGAATGTCCCATCAAACACATATACCAGTACATACATCAGTGATTCCATGAACACAAATTGTCCCCCCCCACACACACACACACACACACACACACACACACACACACACACACACACACACACACACACACACACACACACACACACACACACACACACACACACACACACACACACACACACACACACACACACACACACTTCCTGAAGAACCTCCATCAGTGTTGTCATTTCAAGAGCAATACACGTTTGGCTCTTTGCTTCCCATTTACTTAAAAATATGGAATTGGCTCTTGGCCAGACATGAACCAAACAGAGAGGATGTTCTTCAAATGGTGATAATGAAGGATCTTATATTGTTGCTAAAGATGTTAGCAAACAGCTAAAGCCTTGAGTGCCCTCTGCTGGTTGAAAAAAAAAAATGAAAAAAAAGAAACATGCCTTTTCTCTTGCAGTTGAAGGACCACAGCCATGATATCATCATACGGTAGGTGTTCCTCTCTGGTTAACTGTAGACCAACATGGTCTGCGATGATCCAATGGTGTACAGTTCTCCAGATAGAAGTGTTCATTTCTCATAAGCCTTGTTCTGCAGGTAACTGAAAAGGGCCTCCAGTCCTTTGGTTGAGCACCACAGCTGTTTCAGCATCTGACACTCCTTCTCATTCACCTCCTCCAGCACAGACATCACAATACTCCGCACCAGACATTTGGATTCTTCTAGAACCTAGATGGAGAGGGCAGAAAGAGGGGACAGATGGCAGAGAGAGGTGGCGTATGTTAATGGTGTGTCATTTGTATTTGCACATTTAACCACATGAACCCAAGCATTCCTATTCTGGGCATGTCATAACAGGCGAACATTCAGTGAAAATAGACAATCTTCAAACTCAGCTGAGCTTGTAGATCGACTATTTCCAGCAAAGATATTTTGTGTAGAGATAAGAAAAGAGGTGACCTTTGTGTATTGCAGGGGTGGAGTTTGTGTCTCGAGTGGTGTACACAGATATACAGTACAATCATTAGAAATTGATTTCTGATATTACTATAATGGGTACCTCTATTTGTATCGTATCATAATTGTATAAAAAACTAATAAAAACCCAGCTTTGTTCTCTAGGTTATGTAGACATAATGCTTACCACTGAACTGCACAATGCCATTTCTTTTACACGTAGCATCACTTCCTGGTTGAATGTGGTTGGCCAGAATACCTGTGAAACCAGACCTCGGCTGCAGGCTTCTTGGGCGGTGAGCTTCCGCCCACAGAACAGCATCTCGTTGGCCTGAGGTTACACAGGGATATGGGAAAGAGAAAAAAAAGAGAAAGGAACACATTCCTATGTTGTCTCAAAATTCACAGTTCTGACTCGTGCAATGACCGATGCCAGATATTTGGGTCCTATGCCGATCTTGATTTTAGAGAGTCCTAAACCACAGAGTAGAGAAGTTTTGACCATTTTTTTGTTGTTCTCAGAAATTTCAAAGAAAAACTTTGATTTGATTAAAAGTTTCTATTTCAGATTATTTAACTTGTAAGCCAAGAAATACACATACAGTACATTGAACTTTATTTTATTTACTTACGACCTATTCAAACATTTAAAAAAATGTTCACCTATAATGTCATGCCCAAAATAGGGAAGCCAGGTAAAAAAATCGAGACACATCTGCTGCATACGTGCTGATACCGAAGCCGGCAAAAAAGTCAAATAATGGCCGATATGTCAGCCAGTCCGATATCAGTGTATGGTTATCAAGGTGTAACCAATACGCATTGCAGCGCGGGCAAAGATGAGGATCTTTCAAAGTGGTTAAACATGCCGGCACTCACCAGAGCTACTCCTAGGATCTGTGGAAAGGTGTAAGAGGAACAGCCAGAAGGGGTGAGACGGAGGGCAGCACATGGGGTTTGAAACCAGGCCCTTTCACTGGCCCACACCACATCACACAAGGGCAGGATAGAGGCTCCAAGGCCAAGAGCCGGTCCATTAATAGCCACCACAATGGGCTTCTTGAAGTGGATGAATGCCAACACAAAGTCCCTGGACAAGTCACACACAACATCAGTACAGACGACTCTGAGGATATACAGTAGGACAAGTTGTACGTGCTTCTCTTGCAGATATATGCAAGGTTAGTAACTTGTTCACGTTTTTTTTGTTATTTAAATTCTTGAACGCAAATGTTAAGAATAGATAGCATGTTGTTTAGATGCTTGGTTTGGTTTGATACTTTGGTGTCATAGTTTCTCTGAGGCACTACATTGTTTTCTTTGCACTCTACTTATGTGAGATTTATTTACAGTACCCTGTCTTTTGTTGACTATGGTTCAAGCTTATTCAGATCTTGTACTTGACAAGTCGCTCTGGATAAGAGAGTCTGCTAAATGTCTAAATCATAACAGTAATTTTCCTGTGTTTGTGTGTGTAGGGCTCTATTCTTACCGTACGGCATCTGCGATGCGGGTGCTCTCTTTCCTGCGATCAGTAGATAGACGTCCTATCAGGTAGGATGGTTCCAGGCCACTGCAGAAAACTGTCCCCACGGCACTGAGCAACAATAATTTACTGTCATCAGCAGCGGCATTACCCAGGGCCCGACACACCTCCTTCATTATCTAAAGAAAGGAAAAGTCAGGTTTTGTGGGTCATTTGCCTAACACACAGTACAAGTTAAATTCCATAACCATATATTTATAGCATAGCATAGCATAGCTAGGATATGACATATGATATGTTGTTGTACTTGACAAGCTACAGTACCCAATAGATAGCCCACCTGATTATTATCCATGCTGAGGGAGAGAAGCACACATAAAATACAGATATTCACCGTAGGCCTCACTATGCTGAATTATGCATACTGTACACCTGAGAAATAATGGTAAACACTAGGAATATAAAAATGTTCAATTTGATCCCTACACACATGCGGATGGTTTGTGCGGAGTGTGGGTAGTGCATCTAAGACAGATACCCATGTATATGTGTTAACCAAATGAACCCTAGCGTCCCTGGACATAATAGTTGAACATTCAGCAAAAATAGGTGAGCATTTGGAACAAGCTTACAACGCATTGCAATGCAACATGTTGTGAGTTTGCAGATCTGCTTTTTGGAGCGAAGAAATTTGGTGTAGATTAGGTCTCCCAAACTAATTCTGGTCAAAGGTCTGAATGGGCAAAATTCAACTGTATGCGGGCCAAACCATTGTGATTTCTACATCTGGCGCATGGTTAACACAAACAGACCACCAGTGCTCAAGGGAGGGCAGAAAGCACGCGTTTCACTTCTGTGAGAGTCTATCTGTGTGTGTGTGTGTGTGTGTGTGTGTGTGTGTGTGTGTGTGTGTGTGTGTGTGTGTGTGTGTGTGTGTGTGTGTGTGTGTGTGTGTCTTGAGAGCGATGCTGATTATGGCTTCTGAAACACATTAGATTTTTTACTCTAAAACGTTTCTGAACCTCACATTTCAGTCTTATTCTATCGTTGTAGACTACCTGTCCATGTTCAGCTGTAATGATTCCCATGAGTTACACACACAGAATTCAAAGAGGAGAAATTTGCTGCATCGCTCTGGGACCAACACATTGTTACATTCTCACTCTTGGCCAGACAGACTTGGGGGGTTGACACACATCTGGTGGGTTCGGGGCGCGGGGTGGCATTGCCTTCTGTTGTTTTCCTACCCACAACAAACAGTCTGAGATCAGCTGTCATACAGATACATAGGCTAATAAATGGTCGTAAATATTTTGTTTTATTCCACAAATCATCTCACGGGACGGATTGGTCACCTTCGCAGGTCGCATTTGTCCCGTGGGCCACCAAATTGCCATTCCTGGTGTAGAGGGAAAAAAAGGAGGGACTATGAATAGACGCTTGGGGGACCCTGGTCAACGAAGCATATAGGGTTTAAGTTGTTCATTACAGGCACATGACTGATTGTGTCCCTCAGGGTTAACATAACCCAGAGCTATGTGCAGTTCACCCTGGACCTAGTTAACCTGGACATATGTACAATTAACCCTGGAACTATGTCCAGTTAAACCCGAACATAATGTATGTCCAAGGTTAACATCAGCAAGCATCACACTATCAGCTGCCTAGCATACAGCATCACTGAACATATGTTTGGCCTTTGTCTTTCCTGTGTAGATACTGTCAGGCACACGTATGGGTTCATTTTTACGCTCTAAGAGATCAATTAACAATAAGGATTTGTCTGGGCTGCCCGCTGTCGAGAGGTCTTGTGAACCCCCTTGTAGTCTCCTTCCTCTGGTTAGGCTACATGAGACCTTTTGTAATGACATAGATGTGTTTCCGCTGTGGACACAATGAATAAGTAACTTGATGTCATCAGGTAAGACAAGAAAATCACAACACCTGTAGGAGCTATTGCGTTGAGAACCTCAGAAAAGATTCAGACATAATATGTGTGTATCTTTACTGCTCATATTATGAGCACAAAGACAGACAAAATAATATGCAGGACAGGACCCAAATTAGAAAAGGAAAGTTATTGAAGGACAACAACTGAAAGAAAACTCCTCTAAGAAATGGATGCAGTCCTCAGCCATTGACCAAGCCAGAACAGAGATGTCTTCTAAGATTCTTGCTAATAGAGGCTATGCGCGTGACATCATCGTACCCGGAAGTTATGCAGGACTTTCTGGCCTTGACTTTCTGGCCTTGACAGCCCACACATCCAAACAGAAAAGTCCCATCTGATTGTATTACAAATCGGTTAATGAATTATACTATAATTATGAATTATTCTCTTTCTATCTGCACATTTTTGTTTCATAAAAATCCACCGTAGACATGTTATGAGCTACTTTCTGTCAATAAATTCCATGCAGGTGATTATTTTTGTTAAGTGTCAGAGTTTGGAAGCGCTCGTTTTCAAAAACGTGACATCCTGCTGCCTCCTGCATTATGTGCAATTTAGAAACAGGTGGTACGCAGGACCGTTGAGTGATTTCCAACAAGCGCTTCCAAACTCCAACGCTCCATGCTGCTCAATGTTTTGCCACTCAGTCTAGACGAGGGGGGCATGTCCCGGTGGAAAAGTGATGCATGTGCATGTGCATACTCTCAAGAAGCTACTGCAAAACTGTAGCTGTACTCGTGGACTGTAGAAATCTCAACTAGGGTCTTAATGGCTTGAGTGTGCTCGGTTGGTGTAGGGGTAAAGTATCTTTCCACCTCTGTTTAGGGGTTAGAATCCACTGCGGTGCATCCGGCTTGGCCGACCATTTTGTGAACACAATTGGCCATGTTCGGGGCAGGGAAGCCACTGCCAGTGAGGTACACTAGAAGTGGCAACAGAGAAATGTGTGGGGAGGGGTAATTGGCACAATGAATAAATTGGGAGAAAAAAGGGGGAAAAAATAATTGGAAAGGAATGTCTGCTGAAATAAAAAAAAGTTGACAACTACAAAACTCTCTACCTCGGTTCCTTTGGATACACTCGCCATCACATATGGAACTGTCATAGCATATGGCACAGCTGTCAAAGGCCAAGCCAACATGAGCGAGTTGGATTCAGGGGCTGTCACAGAGAAGGCTGTTAAAGCAGACCTAGGTGTGCTGTGAACAACATGTGGGACTACAGCATCCTGCCACTGCAGATTCTGTTCACTCCAAATTTACTATTGTAAGTGTGACTTCGTAAATATCCTTAGCAGAGGGACATTGTGTGGGAGGAATCCACAGCTGCTGAAGTTGTACTATGGATGGGTGACTTACAGAAGTTGTTGACAACTTATTTTGAAATTATCATCATGTCACGGAAAGTGGTTCTCAAAGTAGGGTCCGGGGACCCCCCAGCAAAATTTGTTACACATTCAGTTGTTCACATTCATACAGTAGTAGCAACTCAAAATATGTTAAGCAGCAGGATCAATATATTTATTCTCTATCTACAAACTTTTCATGAAGCAACAAGAATAGAGCTCAATTGCAAATGTTTCTTTTATAAAATGTGTATATAATTGTATGTATCACACACACACACACACACACACACACACACACACACACACACACACACACACACACACACACACACACACACACACACACACACACACACACACACACACACACACACACACACACTCCAGTTAATGGGGTCAAGGACAGAAATCAGGTTATGATGCACAACAGGTGCAACAATTTCAGTGAAAATGTAGGAGCAATCACGTTGACCAAGTGTACTATATTATCATACTTTAAAAGACTTAAATTCCCCTTAGACAATGTGACAGGTCCTTCTGGACATTATTCCAGGAAAAAGGGACACCGTGTTTAAAAGTTTTTTTTGCCTAATTCTGTTCCAACTCCTGGGACCAACATCTGACAAATATTGTGAGAGCACAGGCCATATTGATTCTTGTTTATACACATTCATGTACTCAGATAAGGTGGAACCAGCCAAAGGTGAGATTGACATATAGGCTAATTAGTATAAAAGCCAAAAGTCTGCGGACATACAAAGACGGTCAGCATAGCATAAAGTGGTGAAGCGCAAGTGTTCAATTTCTTTAGGCACTACTCAGGTGCATTCATAAAGATCTGATTTCCGTAATCCAATAGAGGTAAAAAGAGAAAGTGCAGAAATCAAGTGTTTCCTTGCCTGGAGGGAGAAAAGGGTTTAAGCATCCTGGGAGTCATTGTTGGTGCAGCTCATTGCTGTTATATTTGTACATTGATGAGTCAAGACACAAGAAGAAGCACACCAGCTTTCAGCTTGTTACTGCCCTTCGAGGGCTTGAACACATCAATAGGTTTGTTCCCACTCACAGTGATCCACTCTCTTCTCCTCTCCTCCACTTCACTTGAAAATAGTTTTCAGGTCTTGTCACGGTATTGGCTTGAATATGGCAAGAGGCTCCGCGACCGGTTTTGATTGAAAAACAGCATGAGTGCCGTTTGAAAATTGCAGTGCATGAGTGATTGAGTGTATCATACTTGAACTTGAACATACCAGTCAGTTGCAAAGAAATCTCTGCTGTCCATTTTTCTCGACACTTGAGCTTATCATTTTGCTGCATTAACAGACCTGACATAATTCAAACTCGTATCTCTATCAAATAACTTAAGAGCACAACCTTTTACTTCTTATTAGTAGTGCATTACTGTGTAACACGCAAGCAGTTACAGAGTTCCTCCAGGAGATTGAATAACACGGCATCTAGACAGTATCACACCAGAATATGGGGCTTATGTTTTCAGACAGCTTCAACCCTCAAACCCTAAATACATTGTAAACTTGACCTTTGGCTCGGTACTTGGTCTGCTCTTTTTTCCCCTGTGCACCGAACCTCTTCACCGAAAATAGCCGATCTACGTGCGTGCGTGCGTGCGTGCGTGCGTGCGTGCGTGCGTGCGTGCCTGCCTGCCTGCCTGCCTGCCTGCCTGCCTGCCTGCCTGCCTGCGTGCGTGCGTGCGTGCGTGCGTGCGTGCGTGCGTGCGTGCGTGCGTGCGTGCGTGCGTGCGTGCGTGCGTGCGTGCGTGCGTGCGTGCGTGCGTGCGTGCGTGCGTGCGTGCGTGCGTGCGTGCGTGCGTGCGTGCGCATCATTGAACATGAATTCACCTTTGTGTTTAGCCAATGTGGAATGAGGTCAGGTAAATAAGCTTCTCTCCACAGAGAGCCCGCTTCCACGCTGATAGTAGAATTAGCACCATAATTAAGCAGTATTACACGAGAAGGTGTGCGTTATCGTGATTATTGGCACGCCAGTGATGCGGTAAGGAATGAGGCAAAGCAGAGTTCCGCAAGCATCACTGAAGTGCCAATAATCACTATAAAGCACACCCTCGAGTGTAATATTGCGATTATACAACAGTTACCATCAAAATAAAACACATCAAAATGTATTCATATTGCGGGACATTTCTCTCTCAAATAACAACCTTTCTGCGAGTGTGTCATCTCTGTATAATACACGGGGTCCGTCTGACAGACAGACTGAGTCCTTGTTTACTCAGCCACGCTAGACAACCTTTCTCAGACTGGACACATAGAGAAACAAAACTTAACTGTTAGCTCAATCTAATTGTTTTTAAGATATTCAGCCACTGTTTTCTGTGCAGGGTTTGCTCTGCTAGACTCCGTCTGATCAACCCAGCTGATTTTTATATTTTGATTAGGTGAAGCACGGGTAGATAGCTATTTCAACCAATCAGATTGCTTCGTCGGATCTACCCGTATAATGTCAGGTAATATTTCTACACTCTCACCCTCTCATTAATACTTCTAGGAGGGATTTATGAGTGAATGCAAATGGAGGAAGAAAGGGATTAGGCCCAGACTCATTTCTCCCAGTTTGACAGTGTTTCCACATGTTTCTGCCTTCCGTAGTGCCATCTATCCATTGCTTATTTTTAATCATGCACATTATGTATACTGGAATTTGTATTTTTGACTGTGCCTTCATGTTATTTGACGTTCTGTGTTCCTTTTGTCACTATTTCAAAAGGATCAGTCTTTCCATTTTCTAACTGCAATGTTGAGGGATGGGAAAGGGGGTATTTTTGTCACAGTACATTTGCACATATGTGAAATGTGCCCACTGCATTTAACCCATCCCCAACCCATCACCCATTCAGCTATGGCACAAAAAATTACTTCACCCACTCTATTGCATGTGTAATCGTAAGATTGCCAATATATATTATATTTTTTTCATTAACATAAATTACCAGGTAAGGTTTCAAGACACGTCAACCGACTACAATGACAAAAAAAGAAGGAAAAAAAGGATTCTGATTCTGATTCAAGTGAGGATGAGGACTTTGTGCTGGATCTTCTAGATTTTCCTCATCTGTACCAGTTCCTTTTTTACTGTTTCAATATTTGTAAAAAGGTAGACAATACACCACAAGCCCAGAGCCTCAACCAGTCCAGAGAAAGACACTACACACCTGGACAGACCCACGCACACTCACAGTCACGACACCAAGGTACGCCAGCAGTTCCATGCAGTCACAACCCTGCCTGCACACACAGGTGTATGCACAACGAGGAATTAAGGACGTTCCAGTGGTAATTTAACCTTTAACAATTAAGCATTAAACAAGACCCTAATCACAGCGCAGACATTGCTCCTATCTAAAGGTCTTGCCTTTGTACCAGCAAACAGCTACAATTGCTTCAGGACACAGATTCATGTAAAATATTTTTAAGATCTGTAATATTGAATATTGCAATAGCAATACAACTGAAACGTGCACCTTCAACCGACCCTATATGTTCAGGTCCCATTGATCCTGCTATAGACACTTATTTAGTGAAGGATAACTCGCAAACCAACAACTATTTTCAACCCCCACAAAGAAAGACAAGCCCTCATCGATCAACTGACTCAAATGTGACAATGACAAATCTACCTGCCAGCCATTTGCCAATACAAACCAGACTGTCAAAGAAAATAGTTTTGACCCCTTTTTTCATTTCACTGCTTTTGTATCCCACTGGCTTACCTGTGAGGAGCCCCCACCAGTAAGTTTTCCATATACGTCAACCGACTACAATGACAAAAAGAAATCACGCCTCTCTCCTACTCCTCCCATTTAACATTACCTGCTGACAGGTGCTGCCCCAGGTGCTGTAGGAGAACGTACAGCGACAACGATCACCCTCCCTGTCCAGCTTCTCTCCCCCGAATATGGCCAATTGTGTTTATATAGATGTTCAGCCAAACCACTGTGGTGGATTCGAACCCCTGACTGGTGGAGGACGCGAGCAGCCTTTCTACCCCTAAAATCTAAGTAGCCTCGCCCACTGGGCGGGGCTTCTTTCGCTCTACATTAGAAGAGTTGGGAACGGTGGGCGTTGTCACAGTCTAATACAGCCCCGAATACCCAATCTCAGCACCGGCCTCAGTGGTTTACGTCGTTAATCACTAGACTCCCAATCCGAGCTGAACGTTGCGATGTTTGCTTGAGCCTACTCAGCCCCGTCCGAGTTATGTACCAATAGGCACAGAATCGTAAATCATGTTATGGGGAGAGTGTTTGCCCCAAATCATGTTGTGGGGAGAGCGTAATTTGCCCCAACTCGCCGGGCTCTCCCCGCCCCCCCGGCTACCTTAGATTAGGGGTAGAAAGTCAGGTCGCGGTGGAGGACAGGCACATTACCCCTGTGCCATCGGAGCAACATAATATTTCCCCTTCTTGAGCTGAATCAATCCAGATGCACTAAAAAGCCTAAGATTCACAGGCAGCGTAGTCATAAAGTAAAGAGCTTTTAATACATCCATCGTTGTGACCAAGACTATGTTTTCGCCCCTGTGTGTCCGTGTGTCATTCTGTCTGTGAGCAGATAATCTTTGTCTGATCTTTCATATTCCATCCTGATTGGCTAAGATTGGCTTCCAAAGTTTGCAGGAGTGGCCCGTTCTTAATGTCAGTTTGTAAAAAAGACAGCTAGCCAGATGTTCCAAATAAAGATAGAACGATAGGATTCGTGGATAATAGCTATTATTATCCTCTAGTTGGTCTATGTTTAAAGAGCTGGTGCCATGTTTTTGCACTTTTTCTGTTTTTCATGTGTCTATGAGGTTGATAGAACTTCATAAAGCCCCCCGGTGGTGTTTTTATGGTGTTTTATGTCTTCTCTGACTATTTGGAGTTTCTTCCTGGAGGCTGAAACCTTGAGGGTCAAACGTGCCAATAGAGAAACAGCGCTTTAGTGACATCACAAAGCCATACCCTCCCCCTCATTATCATAACACAACAGGTGTGGGCATGAGGAGGAGGAGGGACTAGGACAGGTGGGTGGTGCTAAGGTGGTGGAGGAGGTGCTAAGGTGAGAACCAGGTATACTTAATGAACTGGAGGCGTGTCCACATAAAAACGTATTTTTAACAATTTCTGTACACTTTTTTTTTGTTGAAAAAAATCCTTATATAATAATAATACCTTATGATCAGGTTTTAGGGTTGAAAAATATCATGGCGCCCCATCTTTAACTCTTCAAGGTTTCTTCGTTTGAGGGAGTTTCTCTGTATAGATAAGATAATGAAAGCAAAGACTTTCTTAGGTAAATGATAATTGAGGATGACTCAGTTGCTCTTTTGCTAATCTGTCACATCTCTGAGTGAGTGGTTTCCTCCTGTGAAAAGTATAGAGGTATTTGTTATGGCATTTTAAAAGCATCTGTCTATCTCTGGTTTTCCTGATGGCTTGGAAAAGTTCACATTTAAAAGCTATTTTCAAAGCAGGGTTAGAAAGTGCTCCTTGTACGCCTTCCCTCTCAGCTTTCCTACATCTCAACAAAGCAAAGGACTGACCACTCTCCACACAGCATGTGTTCTCGTCATCGCACTGTAGGGTGCCTGAATGGCCTGAAACACCACTGTAGATGTGCATAACTACATCACGCATGACAACACTGTTCCATGTGAAAGCTATTGAACCTCAGAAGTAAGAGCCGTTTCACACTAGGGTCCCGGGTGCGCACTCCAGACCGCTTGGCAGGTGTTGCGCTAGTGTGAATGTTGCGTATTGTCCCCCGAAACGGATCACCGTTCCGTTCCCGAAACCACCTCCGGAGGCAGTTTCGAATCCGGATCATGCGTTTTCGGGTACGGTTCGCTGCAATGTGAAAGCAAGCGTACCTTAGACGGAAGTGGCCCGCTATTTGGAATAGGTGACGGTATATAAACTCGACAAAAACAGCCAACAAAAACAGGTCGCAGATCAATCCACAGGGGTTCAACCATGGCCGTAACATATCCACACCAAGCAGTAGCACAGCAGAGCAGTGCGCTCTGTAGGTTGGAATCCAACCGTTGCGGCATCCAACCGTTGGATGCCGCATGTGTAGTTGGATGCCGTACAGAGTCTTTCAGCGCAGCACCGGTTTGAAAAAAAGGAAAAAGACACACCGACATTCCATAGGCTAAATCAATGCATTTTGTGATCGCATCGCACAACTAATAGCCTACTAAAACTAACGGGGAATACCAGAAAATAATAATATTTTGACATACGGGAGAAACGGTTGGTGCGGATATTTAAATTGGATAAAATAATTATTGCGGTTGGATAACGGGTGGATAATTAATTTGTACATGCGGATTCGGATGACCATGAGAGGCCATCCGCGCATCTCTACTACATATCTTTGCTGTTAGGAAGAAACCCTGTATCCCATATTGCAACTTTTAATGCTTTTTCATCATAAATGAATGCCCTATTGTCATACAGTGTCACACAAAAGTAGCAAAAATAGCCAAGCTACAAGCTGAAAATGCGGTGCAATGCGACACATTGAGCTTGTTGATCTGCTATTTTTGATATTACAATATAGAGCAGATAACCACACAGATCTTGCATTGGAAAATATTTTTTTTATTTTAAATATGAACAAAGGCAGGAGATGCACGTCCCCACAGTTCTTTTTTACACACAGTGCTGGACCCACAAATCATAAATAAATAAAAATAAAAAGGTGAGTCTGCACACAAACTGCTCTACAGTCTTTTTAAATTCTAACCAAAGCTCTAAAGTTAACGTTTCTCCCATGTAGGGCTAATAAATTAATACATAAAATAAGGAGACTCTTTTTAAATAACCAAAAGTGAACTTTCTCTTATTATTATTATTACTTTGGAGACTATATGGCAAGCGCGATCCTATCGCACACCTTCCTACATGACCAGCTATGGCTTTGCAGTCCAGAGGATGAGATATGCACGTAATGCGCGGATGCGCAGATTAAACAACAGACAGGCAGCGTTGCGGAATGCGTTTGTGTCAACTGTACTTGTGCTTTTCTTCATAGAGAAAAAGGAGAGCACAGGGCGCATATATATATATATATATATATATATATATATACATCATTCAGTCCGACTTCACTGTATAGGCTACTATAGTTGCCTTTTCATAAATGATATTTTTTTGTACTTAAGCTGTCGTGAAAGTTTATAATATTTAGAGAAATTTAAAGTTTCAAATGCAAAAGTAGTAGTAGTTGTGAAGGTTAGCAAACTGGACATTTATACTGAATGTTTCCTGTATCCTCATCTTGTGCTAATGCACAAGTGTTTCACCAGGTTTTATTTGTGTTGTTTCTCATAAGCGTACATCCGTTGTCCGTCAACAACGTTGAGCGCAGTGCGTTCTCCCCGCTTCGGGGCGAGGATCCCCAAAGACCGTGCACTTACATAGATCGCCTCCCCTCCCCAGCATAGCTCTCCAGCCGCAACCCTATATTTAAGCGCGACCAGCACAAACATTGTCGCATAGTTGATGACGTCTGTGTCCACAGGGGAAACACTATGTGCATGCCGCCACCTGTAGGATCGGGGGTATATATGCATGTGTTCTCTGGTGCGATTGGATCTTGGCCAATGTGAATGCAGGCCAGCATTCGATCTGGGAAACGTTTAGAATGAAAACGGATCCAGTGTGAAGCCGCCATAAAGCAGTGTGTTCTTCTCCTGCAGCAGCACAGACAGTAGAGAAGAGATGCGTTTGAAAAGCACTCTTCAAGACAATATTGACAACTTTCAAGTTCAAGTCCAATCTGACAGTTCAGCACTAATTCAGCACTTCTGGAGCCTTTACAAGCACTAATAGTCTAATTTTGTGATGTGTGAATTAAATGCCTTTTCTTTACAATTGATCTTTGCTTTGATATATTTGATTCATGTCATGTGTGCCATGTGTGTATTTTCAGACATATTTAATTGATTGAAAAAGACCCCCTGCAATGACTCTGAGGAACCCGTAGGGGTCACGGACCCCCTGTTGAATACCCACGCAGTAGGGTACAACAGCAGTGACAACACACAGGCGTGTGTATGGGGAGGAATTAATTGGCATAACAAATAAATTGGGGAAAAAAGGGGGTAAACAAAAACAAAACAAAAAACGTTCTGATTAAGAAAGACTGTTATGTTTAGTGCTTCTATCTACCGAGCTCCAGGGACTTCATTCTCAGAGTTTCTGTTCTTTCCTGTCTCACAAGGCCCCATGGATCATGATTGTGGACCCCCGGCTGCGGATCGAGGGTTTCCATGTAATATGCCTGTGGTCTGTTATTATAGTTATTATTGTTGTCATTGTGAGTATAGTTATTATTGTTGCTGTGCATCTTTGTATCTCCCCCTCTCTCCATCTCTCCCTCCAACTCTTTTTCTTCCTCTCCCTTTCTCTCTTTCTCTTTCAACCCAACCCAGTCGAGGCAGATGGCCGCCCACCCAGAGCCTGGTTCTGTTCAAAGTTTCTTCCCGTTGATGGGGAGATTTTAACCTTTTACTTGACAAAAGTCCAACAAAGACATGACATCAAACAATGACAGTCAAAACACTCTGTAGGCTTTCAGCTCTCAGCTGAGCACCTGCTGTCAATATGACTCAACTGGCCACTGACGCAATTGGCTAATGACTCTAATGCCTCATTGGCTAAATTGGTTAATTCTACAAAAGGCTTAGATGTTATGTCCATACAAATATTAAATTTTAAATGAAAATATAATATTGTTATTAACATGATAACACACAATACAATAACAAAAATAGGCAAATTAGACATCTATCACGCTTACACCCCTTAAATATAACCCAATAAATATTTTTAAATACTTTAATTCCTGCAGGCTATAATTAAAATACTATAGCCCACTCAGTCCAATGTACCGGTTGAAATACCTGTATAGAGACAATATAAGCCATGAAATTGCATTTTTCGAGCTGCCGAAAAGTGATCGCAACTCCTATCTGCTAACTCAAAATTACTTGCTTACATTTTTTAGGGTTATATTTGAAACACTATAGCCCAATCAGACCAATGTAATTGAAATACCAATGAAGAGCAAAGCCTCCTTCAGTTGCTGTTACCCTCCTGGAGGAGGGTAACAGCAACTGGAGGTGGCACGAACATGGAGCAAAGAATCAATTTGAAATTCCTGGTTAAGTTGGGTTGGGTTAGGGTTAGTAGGGTTAGGGCTAGGGTTAACCCTAACCCTTCCAGTACGACCCGGAAACCAAGAGACAGATCCTGCAGTGGAAGACCACAACTTCACCCAGACCCAAGAAGGCACGCATGTCCAAATCAAACATCAAGGTCATCAAAATAAAAATGTTCTTCTTCTATTTTAAGCACTACCAGCTAGGCTTGATCAAGGTCCCTGATTTTCTTAATCCAGAATTAGTTTAATTACAGTCCCAGTGGTGCTAATGGATTTCCATTTCCTCTCACACCCCAGTGTTCACAATCCCCAGGGGAAATCTACAAAAAACATGACATTGTAGTGGTGTCACAATATATCGTGCCACAAATCGTGATATTAAAATAAAATGTACCGTCGAGACAAAAGACTGTATCACAATATTTATTTATTTCTCTTAGCGGATGAAAGTGGATATGGTGTGTCATATTAAGGCTTACAGTACGCATTGTTTAGTTATAATCACTGGCTGTCTTCCACCATATTCAAGGGCTTTTGGGGAGAAATGAAACTAGTCACTATAGTGACAGCTGACACTATCAATGAGCCTCGTTCACCTACTTCAGTGTTATGTCCAGCAAGAGGTAAATAACACTCTGCATGATAACATTTCTAAGATTGCATCAACGGATTAATAAGCCTCCCTCTCTGGTATAATGGAAAAGTGCTTTAAAATATATTGTGTGTACACATTCTGTCACTTCCTGCTTATCGAAGACCATGGTGTGATTTAGAGGCTTCATTTTAAAATTAACTTATGTCCTACAAAGAGTATCATTTCCCATTTTTGATTTTAGTTTTCACATTTAGACAATGTTAAGTAATACTGTGAATTCACATCCACATGTCTTTGGGGATTTAAATCATGACACCCAAAACCTTGCGCAACATTGAATTATGACTTAGAGCCTTCAGGAGAATTCCCAGAGTGCAATCTTCTTTCTGACTGGAGGTTAACCCATTAAAACCAGGAAAGCATCTGTCACTTTCGATTTGAACCACTTTAACCATTATCAAAAATAGCAGATCTACAAGCTCATATCACGGCACTGATTGCTGCGCTATGAGCTTATAGATCTGCTTTTTCTTTTTTTGTGCAAATCTTTGAATATACATATTTTTTTAAGCGAACATTTTAAACTCAAATCTTTGCTTCTGGGGGTTCCCTGGAACAACATATTTTGAGAAAACTTACGTTTTTTGAAAAAACTGTTAGGATTTAGAAGACATTTGTAGAATCCCCAGAAGCAAAGATATGAGTTACAAATGTTCGCTTTAAAAATATATATATTCAAAGATTTGCACACATTTTCTAGAGTAAAAAAAAAATAGCAGATCTTCAAGCTCATAGTGCGGCACCTATGTATATCTGCTATTTTTGAACAGCCAAAGTAGCTAAGGAAAACGGGTCATCTTTAACATCACCACATCCATCAGCATCTGGTTCACTGCCTCTACTGCAAAGGACAGGGACAGACTGTAGTAGTCGATCATTTTATCAATCGAGCAGGTGGCAAGTTGGCAGTGGTGGAAAGTAGCCAAGTACATTTACTCAAGTACTGTACTTAAGTAAAATTTTGAGGTACTTTTACTTTTACTGGAGTACTTCCAATTCTCAGTACTTTTACTTCTACTCCACTACATCTCAGAGGCAAATATTATACTTTTACTCTCCACTACAAACATTTATTTGAAAACTTCAGTTACTAGTTACTTTGTAGATTTTGATTATTATTACAAAACATACATTACCCATTTCGGCCATTTGAAAATAGCCGATCTACAAGCTCACAATGCGTCGTGATGAATTGTGAGCTTGTAGATCTGCAATTTTAAAATTAATTTAATTAATTTAATTAAAATTTTTATACATTTTTTACATTTGAAAACTTGTGAAATGGGACATTCTGCATAATGAGTACTTTCTACTTTTGCCTTTGAGATGCAGTGGAGTAGAAGTAAAATTATTGAAAATGGGAAACACTCCAGTAAAGTAAAAATACCTCAAAATTGTACTTGTACAGTACTTGAGTAAATTTACTTAGTTTCTTTCCACCAATGAACATTGTACCGCTCCTGGACCGGGAAGTGAGCAGTAAAGATAATCGCTGACCCTTCTAACCCCAACATCACCTCTTCCAAAGACTATTATCTGGCAAGGGTTACCGGTCATATCATGATCACTAACTTGGGCAGTGCAATGTCATGTGAGGACAAGCTGGGATCAGTTGCTCAATGGCATGAGGATGCCGGGTTTGAATCCCACTGGGGCCTTTAATGAGTGGAGTTTGCATGTTCCCCCTGTGTTCAAGTGTGTTTCCTCTTGCATGTTCCGTTCTAACCCTAACCCATGCATGTTGGGAATGTAATGTACTCCTGTTCGTGCCCTTGGCCAAAGCCACTTCCCTTATGGCTGGAGTTGGTCCCTGCACACTGGAGAACAGCTGCCCATTCCTTACAACTGGGATACATACAGTTTTTGAGTATTTAACCCAACTTTGAGTATGTATGAATGTACATGACTGTAAAATGCGATGTAAAAATTTAAATTGTAAAAAATAAACAAATAATTTAATTACCATTCAACAAATCACCTCCTGAGCCACTGCCACCTCATTAGCAGCCACCACACTATGTGGCGCACACAAAAAAAAGCCTCTTCCCCAAACCTCTCTCAGACACATTCATCATATGTGCAAACATACTTGGCACATAAAAGAATTCAATGAACGTGAGTTAAGGTTGGTGATAAAACATGACTGTGGGAGGCTGAATGTCAAGAGAGCAGAAGGATGGTGACAACTGTTCATCCACTTAAGTGATATAAGGGGTGTCTTTAGCACTTCAGGAGACGTTCTCACTCCAGCCAAAGTGCTAGAAAGAAAAGTTAGCAGGGATATTTTCTTTACATTTTCTCAGCTAAAGCCATTGAGTAAAGCATCCACAGACTCCTTTGCTTTAGCAGCTTCAAAGACTCTGAGACTGAAAAGGAGTATCAGACCCGTTTGATAAGCCCACAGCTAAAAGGCTTACTGTCATACATTCACGCACACCCACCCACCCACACATGTGTACACAGGGAGAAAGCCACTTCAATGGCTGTGAAGGATAACCGGCATGCAGCACCATGCAGACACACTGATTCGAACCGAGACAGGCTCTCTATGTAGAACAATACAAGATCTGAGATGCATTCTGCAACCAGAAGTGCAGGAACACCCAGTTTGCTTACATCATGATCCATAGCTCAATGACTGTCAGGATTGAGGAATATGCCGTGTCATTATCTACACTACAGTATAGTATTTTACATCAAACTCTCTCTCCCTCTCTATGACTCATGTTTCCGTTTCCACATTAACGTGACAGACAGTGACAACGCAGCAACATGCATCAGACTCAAGAGTTTGAAAATGGACTTGCCAATAGTTGATTGCATTGAAACATGTACTGGGCCTCTATGCAACATGAGATAACTTGCTAAATCCACCTAGAGTTAAGCTCATTTAATTGGCATTTGAGACAGACTTCACACGGAAAGTTCGCGATGAACGGAAGGAGATGCATTTAGGAGATTCAGTAGCTACAACAACCAGATGATTGCAGTTGAACTGACTACTGAATAACAGTAAGCAAACATTAAACAACTGCCTGAGTCTGTTATCTGTACCAAACATTATCATTTAAAAACGTTGATGGTTGACTAAATTGGATAATCATAGGTGGTCTTTGCTGTGTTTCACCCATTTCAGTTGAAATGGGTGAAAAAAAGAGACCAATTTCAGTTGAAATGGGTCTCTTTTTTTCTTGTCTCTCAACTCTGACCTCCATCGCTGTCCATGGTGCTGAAGAGGGTACATAGCATAATCAGAAGGAAGGTGCCAAATCGATGTGTTATTGTATTTGCATTTTGCATACCGGTAATTAAAATAACCTGATTGTATCCGTGTGTGAGCAGTTCTGCGCACTATTGTTGAGTAGTCTGAGGGATTTATCAATGTGACACTTTGAGCTCGAGTACAAATAGAAATATAGTTTTATCTGTTGTTGT
Source organism: Gymnoscopelus braueri (assembly GCF_963280865.1). NCBI lineage: Eukaryota > Metazoa > Chordata > Actinopteri > Myctophiformes > Myctophidae > Gymnoscopelus > Gymnoscopelus braueri. The sequence goes on from NC_137603.1 coordinate 44,362,661, forward strand.
TGCTCACAGTATAGGACATCATGCTTTTTGTGCCACTGGTGGATTGTAATCACACCGCTCTGAAACTTCTTCTGGCGCTGGGCCTGATCTGTTTATTGACAATTTGAAAAGTTATCCTTGTAGGCTACTGTACACTGTGTGCAGGAACTGAATGAATGCACTTCTTGTCAACGGAATGCACTAATTTCTGGCAAAAGAACGTAACAATTGATAAGATGACAGAAATATTTTTTGTAATGGTGGATATACACTAGATATAGATATATTTGTGAGCTTTGTGCCAATATGATATGGTGCATTTGATGTTGAACATGACACACCAGAAGAAAATAAAATGAAATGAAAAAAATAACTAAATTAATTGCCTATTTTCAGCAGGTTTTTACACAAAAAAAACAACCTGTGCTAATTTATGTGGAAAAGGGGTATATCAAACACCTAGGTGGACATCTGGCCATCACTTGCGCTACCAGTATGCTGTATGACCACAGTAATTGCATTATCTGTCATGCTGTATAATACTCCCCACTAGCTCAACGGACATTTTGCTACAGTAACAGCAGATGGCACACACCTGGATGATAGGAAAGCACAAATCGTCGCTGTCAGGCAGAGACCTTGTATCTCCATGTTTCAAATGTTTTCTTTTGTAAATTAGTGCCCTACTTCATCATACTACAGTGTCACACAAAAGTACCAATAATAGCCGATCTATAAGGTCACAGGACGTCGTGAAGTGGCGCGTTGTGACCTTGTACTGTAGATCGGCTGTTTTTTCCATTTTTTTATTTATTTTTAAGTGAAAGTGGTTAAGTGTGTATTTTTTAACAAGAGCTTGTGACTAAATAATAACTGCATTGTATCCATTGGAACACAGGTTATTCTTTCCCATTTTCTGAAAACTAGCAGTTTTGGACATACAAGGTTTTCACTTGGCAGCGACAAAATGCTCCAATTGTAGAAACAGTGCTCGTCAGGGAGCAGGTTCTTGTCTGGCAAGTTCTCAGTACCACGGACAGAGCCTTAAGCTACCTTTTTTGTTTTTACTTCAGGGAAGGTTTGCTGAGCATATACATTTGAGTTTTTCAGCGCATCCCTGTCACATTTACGCAGTTCACCATTTACAACGGTTCTCTCTCTAGGTGAACAAGTGGGTAGCCTAAATGTTTTCCCCAAAGGCACTGTAATAGCAGTAGCTACCGTATGAGTTAGGGAGTTAAAGTAAAGAGTTAAACTACCTGATTTCAAGTGACACTAAATATCTGATGAGAACCAGCTAAGATATTATCAGTGTATTTTGAGTATAATTGTTTTGTCCCATGTATAAAGTTTGGATGATCATTTCATCAATACCAAAATTATAACATACAGTATATTAGAGTGTGTCTGATTTGCGTTTTTTATTTATTTATGAGAATGTAAATTCTCATAAAGGTGTGTGTGTGAGAGAGAGAGAGAGAGAGAGAGAGAGAGAGAGAGAGAGAGAGAGTGTGAGTGTGAGTGTGAGTGTGAGTGTGAGTTGAGTGTGAGTGTGAGTGTGAGTGTGAGTGTGAGTGTGTTGACTTGACTTGACTCACCTCAGGTGTCAGAGCGTTGTTGTCTGTTGTTTGACTGGAGAGAAGAATGTGTGTGAAGCCTTCTTCCTTCCTAACCACAATGTCTCGGAATCGACAGTTGCTCTCATTCTGTCGCACATTGTACCTCAGCCGCTTGTCGAACATGTAGCCTTTGTCCTCAGCCAGCTTCCGCTTCACTGAGCTGTGCACATGAATCCCACCATTGGCCAGAGGGGAACCTGTGACAGAGGAAAGGGTCAGAAGTATCCAGTATTTGTACACGTTACTAGGAGATCACGTTACTAGATTTTCAACTCAAGATCAACTTGAGTTGACTTGATTCTCAGAGGTAGATAATCCTGTCTGACTCCCCTTCATAGGTCAGCCGAAAGGATTTTAAAGCTATATTTCAAATATCTAGAAGTCTAGAATGGACTCGCTTGCCTGATGAGTACTGTAAAACATGTCAGTTTCTAAAACATCATTTAACATTGCTTCAATCAACAGCACATTATTTCATTAAAAACATTAAAATAACATAAGTCAGGGACAGAATGCTGCTACTTCGCATAACAGCAATGGGGTTGCCATTGCAGTGAGTATCATTTTAAAAGACTATTTGAAAAGCAAAGTATCTTCACAAATCACAATACAGTGCAGTCAAAAATAAATCCTGGTTTGTGCAATTCCTTTTTCAAATAAATATTGTCTTCTTACACTTGTTTAATTTTACATCGTTCTATTGTTATTAGATTATTTTATTTTTGTATTTTATGTGTTTATATGCCTTTTATGTCTTTGAATGCCTTTTTATGTCAGTAAAGCACCTTGAATTGCCCTCTCTCTGTCAGTGCTACCTGAGTTATCATTACAAAGGAAATAGGCTATCTGGGTTTAGCTTTTCTTTTGTGTGTGCGTGCGTGTGTGCGTGCGTGTGTTTGAGTGTGTTAAATACAACCAATAAGGGACAGACTCATCTATTTACTACACCAGTGGTAACCATCCTTTTCAAGCCAATGACCACGTTTTAATATGTGTGAGCCAAGATCTATCACTACAAATGATGTTCCAAAAAACACTTACCACGACAAAGAAATCATATTTACTTTTGAAATTCCTGACAGGCTCAATGTACAGTATGTGCACACATCCACACAAAGGCTAGTATTCTAAATCAGAATAAACATGGACAACCGTGTAACCAATGCCAAAATATTAGGAAAACATTTATAAAAATGCCAACATTTTGGGGGAAAATAGAAATATAGTTTACACCTTTGTTTTTTGGAGGGGGGGGGGGGGTTACTCACAGGGACATGCAATACATTGATATTGCAGATATCTTCTTTTCAATGCACAATATTGAGTTTCTCAGTTCAGTGAACATTCACATTTAGATATTCTGTTCAATTGATTGATTGATTTTCTGTCACATAAAATGTCAACAATCTCCATGTCAACACCTGTAGGTAATGCAAATAGACCCCTTAACAGACAACGTCACGCTGGTTGCAAGCGTCATACTGCGCAAGCATCAAACCCATTCTGTCAGGTCTCGCTAGGGCGCACAGCACTAGCCAACACACAAGAGGGGGTCGGGGTGTGCTGAAACTAGCGCACCCCGAAACAACAGGTTGAGAATTGATTGCATGAAACAATCACCTGTGCATCCAGTCTCAATGTTGGTAAACAAATAATTGGTCTATACCTCCTGCATTGACTGCTGTTCCATGTCAATACTGACTCATGTCTTACATCAAGCAAAGTGCAGAATACAGCACAGTCACTCATTGTTCGGCTATGGACAGTTCAGAAACCTTGCCTACCAATGACATCGATGGGGATTCAAGTTAATAGAAACGGCATTGTTTTTTTTCTTGGAAAGTTTGCATGCTAAAATAGAAGCCATTGCTGATAATTGCAACAATAAAAATGCAATCGTTACAAATTTAGTACAGAAAAGACCTGGGGCCATATGTATGAAGGATGTGTACGCATTTAGAGGTTATTCTGAGCACAAATCTTGAGAGATTATGCAACAATTATAAATGTGATTTTTTAATTTATTTTTACCCTCAGTGTAGTAGTCTGTGTTCTGAGTCCAGTGGAATTTTATCGCAACATTAATGTTTGTGTGTTTTAGAGTGGTTTATTTTTTGCTCAAGATCAGATACAAATTTGCTACTTTATTACCAAGAATATACATTAAATAGAAACTTCTCTTCAGTTCAAATATATATATATATATATATATATATATATATATATATATATATATATATATATATATATATATACACAAAAACTCTGGGCATGGCTGTCTCCCTTTATGTTGGTGACGACGCCATTGACAGCTATTTGGTCCAGGATAGCAGCCATGCGGAGAGAGTGCTACAGTCTCTCTCCTCTCCTCCTCCTGCAGTGGCTATGAAACGTACTTTGTGGGCACTGATCCGCTTTTTGACCTTCCTTTAGAAGTCCCACCACTTTTTTTCTTCTTCATTTCTTCCACAATGCGTTGCTCTGAACCAGGGCTATAGCAGAAATATACAAAACGAGCCAAGATTCTCCCACTCATTTTGTTTTTCCTTGATATGCGCCACTACTAGGCATTTGTGGGAGTTTTTCTAGCCATTAGGGGTACACATAGGAGAGGGTACATGTTCAAGTGTACACAATTCCACACTGATTTCTTCATACATTTGATGAAATACTTCAGTTCGAGGAAACATAGCATAATGTGTACGTGTTCATTTAGTGTGGTTTCTGTGCAAACCTTTACACATATGTGTTTTATACATTCTGAGTGTGCTCCCCTAAACAAACTAGATTAAATGATTCAGGTTTATGAATTCAGGAATGATTGCCTACTAGTATGGGTGTTTGAAGGGTGTTTTGAGTGCAATCAAAGACAAAGTCAGCACGTTCAGCTTTCAGCCTGAGTGCCTATCCTCCTGCTGCCAAGACAGGTGGAATGGGAGGCACATGATTTTACCACTTAACCCCTAATTACGTAGTTGACTGTAGCCAAATGTTGGCCGTGCCTAGTATCAACAACAAACTGTGAATAGAATAGAAATGAAGAAAGTGGCAAGAGATACTTTTTTGCATCCATTTCTCTCTGTTATAGTACATACCTTATAACAGGCATGATGGATAATAAGTGTGGCCCAACTCCTGTGATTACTCCCACTCCCACTTAAGATGTCGAATCCAGCCTTATTATTTCAAATTCTAAAAAAGCGTGATGCCCTCTTGAAAACTAAAAGAATGATTAACCCTGACAGTGGAAACTCTGGACTGTGACCCAGGAGTGAAATCCAAGGCTCTTATCAGTTACTTCAATGGTAGTAGTCCTGTACCAGCACCAGAGACCAATTTAATCTCGAGCTCTCTGAAGCTTACAGTAACAGCCCAGTATTACCATTAAAAGATGACATGAGTTATGAGGTAAAATGACACAATATTTCTGTGTGGACACAAATAGAATGGGCAAAATGTGTTTATATGCTCAGTTAACGTGCCACTCATAAGAAAGGCAATAAACTGAAAAAAGGACCCATTTTACACTTTAAATTCACAGACTTTAATTAATATTCGTATAATTTGTCCTCACTAATGCTCATGATAAGATGGCAGATCATGGCACTATTTCCATCCACTCGCTCAGAGGTGTGTTGTGGACAGTTCAGAAACCTGCCTACCAATGACAATCATCTATGGTCATTTCAAATCTATTTTTATTTTTCATTGACGTAAGAACAATGGCTTCTATTTTGTTCTAGAACGCTAACTTTCCAGCTAGAGAAAGGATGTCGTTTCCATTAGCTTGGATCTCCACAAATGATGTCATTGGTAGGCAGGTTTCTGAACGGTCCATACCTCAACTCTGAGAGCGTGTAGGTGGAAATGTCTTTTGTCTCTGACCAACTATACAGATATGGTGGACACAGAATAATGCTGTACATCATTATTCATAGCCACCCAAAAATAGATGTTAATATACATGATCTATTCAATTGCCTCCCATTCCCATTAACATTTAGATCCTTACCTAGTTCAGTAGGGAGTTGTGGCCCAGCAGTATCCATGTCTCCTAATACCCTCTCCACTCGGTCCGAGGGCAATCCATGTGACCTTGCCGCAGCTCTGTACATGAGGGGCTCCACCTCGCCATTCTGGAGTCCATTATGTGGAGTCCTCAGTGGAGGAACAAACTGAAGATTCCCTGGTGGAGGGGCCTTATATGACATGGTTTTACTCATCCTGTCCGTCGTAGTAGCCTGCTTTCCTCCTCCTCCACTCACCTTCCTCTGCTTCTGCGTGGCTCCTGAACCGACAGCCATGCCTGGCCCAACTCCTGCTCTAACCCCAACCCCTGGACCACAAGTCCTTCTCTTCTTGCGGGCCTCTGCCCGAGCTCTGGAGGGGTCTGGGGCAGAGGGGCGGCTGGTATCAAGGTGCCGAGGGCCAGCAGCAGCCCCCCCTCCAGATATCTTTGGAGGTTTTGTGGGCCGTTTGTGTGTGTGCGGCCGTAAGGTGTGGAACTGCTCAATGAAGTCCTCACAGTGCAGCAGGTGGTGTTCTGGCTCCCATGTGTCCTCCTTACTTCCGTAGCCTTTCCACCTAATTAGGTACTCCCACTTCCCCTTCTTGTTCCGCCGCCTGTCCATGATCCGCTCCACCTGAAGCCCAAAACCGGAAGACAGTCAACCACACTGTATGTTAAAGTGACACTGTCACACTATACAGTTCATTGTTGGTGGTAATCTTATACCACATGAACCCTATATACCCAGGGCTCTATACTAAGCCCTGCGCTACACTATTTCCCTCTACTACACAAATCCCTTCACAGAAAATCTACAAGCAAGTTGTGACGCGCTACAACATGTTGTGATGCGTTATGAGCTTGTAGATCTGCTATTTTTGACGAATGTTCACCCCAGAATAGCGATGCTAGTGTTCATGTGGTTGAGTCTACAGAAACAACTATATTTAAGATATAATATAATCCATATTGAAAGAGAAAATTCGCTCTGTTTCTGCCCTTCTCTGTGTTCCAACGCATATCAACTTGATTAATATTAAATGAAGTGAAGATTGCTATTTTGCATAAAGACAGTGAACAAGAACAATGTCACGGCCACAGAGTGTAGCGGCAAAAATAACTGGGAAAAATTGAGTTTCGGTACAACTTTGGTGGTGTTTCAGTCACACAGAAAACTGCTCAGTTTTATGTCTGAGATGAAAGGTGAGATGACATTTCACTAACTATTTATATTTAGAATTCATTTTTGTGGGAATGGATTTCTATTCACTGGTGAAGTAGTCCTTTACACCTCTCAAGGCTCATTTTTTATTTTCTTTGTACCGTTTTAAAAAACCTCAGCAGGGCCTTGATGATGCAATCAACACAACCTTTCAGCATACAAAATGGTAGATTTCTTTCTACAATATGTGGACTGACTGGACTCTCAAAAACAAATTTTAACAAATCGATGCACAAGCTGATTGGGTGGCAGAAGATAGATGAAAATTTATATTTTGATATGGTCCAACAGTATCATACTGCATGTCTAAGTTCAGTGTATGGACATTGGTGTCAGTTTAATCTCTGTCTATCTACATGCTACTTCCATTCTCTCCAAGGCTGCATGTATCATTAAAGTTATGCTGAATGTAGGCAAGAGAATATATGTTGACAATACAAATTACAAATACATATCATCTGGCCTAACTTATGATGGTCTGTCATTATAGCAAGAAAGATAAATAACTAGAAAATGTGCTCCTCGGAGCACAAGTCTCCGCCAGCAGACCCGTGCTATTTTAATAGCACGGGTCGTCTTGGTAGAACGGGTCGTCTTGGTAGAATGCGCGTGGTTTTTGGTGTTCTGCAGGGGCGACTGAATATGTAGTGTCTACATCTAAAAAAAAATCTTCTTGAAGCAATGTGTCATATGGGAGTCCTCGTAATTGACTGGTTTGTTCAAATGCTTGTCTGTCTTCTTCATCTTCATTGTCTTGAACAGTTTCAGCAGTTGATTGGTGTGTTTGATCTATGTCAGTTTTCTCTAGTGCTACATAATGTATTTGATCAAGGTGGCCAATTGTTACAGTATTAAGACTTCGGCCTTGTTGTGGGATCAATTCAACTCTATAGTCCTCTTCTGTGTTACTGTTGTAGATGAATATGCTTTCTTAGCTTTGGCCTTCTGCGCCTTTGCTTGACCAATGTTAGGTGTTCTCAGAGGGACACACACACGCACGGACGGGTGATTTGTACTGGAAGGTACTGTTCCAATCAAGACTGATTGATCCTGTCTTACCTCACTTCAAAAACATAAATAGCTTTTTGAAGTGACACACCTATTTATAGGATTTTATTTCGTCATGCGTCCCTCTAGCCAATCAAAGGCATTGGTGTCAACATATTGACACGTGTCACGTGGAGCTTGACCAATGTTAGCTTGGCTAGGAGGGAGGTGAACACACATATTATTAATAATATTATTGTCTCCGCCTCCGGCGGAGACAATAATATTATAATTATTAGTATTATTATAATAATATTGATAATGCACATTCACAAAATCTCTAAGCACAACATGTTTAATTGGTCTTGAATTTGTGCATTGCATTAGTCAAGAGTGCATACTGTTATTACGATGCACAATAACAACTGCAGAGTACAGAGGCTGAAATAGGCCTAATTATATGCCAATCAAACTGTGATATGTGGCTTTATGGCTATACTGTACATTATAAGGCTATGTGTAACTGCAAAACATGGCAACAAAAACTAAAACAAAACACAAATGTTCTCAACACTATGTTCTTAGTTGCATGTTGGCAGGTCACAGACAAAACACAATCACAGAACTCTGTTAGTGTTGTTGGGACAAATGAGGTATGGAATTACATAACCTTATTCCATATCTGAATGAAGTGGGAAGGTGGTAACCACTTAAACCATATATTTTCGTTGTCCTATTCTCGGCCCCTTCCTGTTTCCCTCTACACTAAATATATTTTATTCTAGGTCCCTTCCTGTTTTCCCTCTACACTAAATATATTTTATACTAGGCCCCTTTGTGTTTTCCCTCTACACAAAATATCGATCTACAAGCTCACAGCGAGTTACATTGCGATGCGTTGTGAGCTTGTACTGTACATCTGCTATTTTCATAGAATGTTCACCTCCCACAATAGGATCTCTAGGGTTAAAATTGTGGTTAAAATTAGCCCAACCCAAGCCTGTGTCATTGTGACTGGGCCTTCCATATAGAAGTGATGTCCTTCCTTCACTATACTGTAGATAACAGCATGCATCCTCACACCGTCCAAAGCCAAGACTTCTTACATGAAAATCACTTTTAACTAGACGCGTCGCAATTCAGGGCAATTGCAAAGTGTGGTTGCGCCGACGCGAATCGCGGGTTGCTGCTGCCGGGACTCGAGGAATGGGAGGAGTACCGTCGGAGGCTGCGCCAATTACATTGTCACATAACTCCTGAGATCACTTGCGTTTCATTTTGAGAGGATTGATCCCCCCAACATAAGGTTTTTGCATCAAACGGTTACATTTTGAGCATTTGTGGCGCCCCCTATGGATCAAAGTGGAAATGCTTTTGGGGATTTGTTGAGTAAACCACCCTTGACGTGTGATTCAAATTTGGGATTGACTGGACGTTTCGTTCGTGATTTGTGGCCTTTTTTGTAAAACGGGCCCCTTCCGCTACCTTTGGAAGACATTTACGGACGAACGGTAAAGACTATCAAAATTCCGCTTGGAGATGTTTATCGCATGGGTCCAGAGATCATGTGTAAAGATTTTTGTGAAATTTGGACAACATATATGGGAGGAGGAGCTAAAAGTGTGTTTTGAAGAAAATTCAAAATGGCGGAAAATGTATCCTGACGCAAATGGGCGTGGCCTATATGGGGAGATGCGTCATGACCCAAGGAATCTAGGGAAATATTATATTTTTATTCTATGACCTACGGTTCAAGAGTTATAGGCCAAAATGTAAAGTGGGCTGTTATAGCGCCACCATGTGGCCGACTGGTATGATTCTTTTTTTAAATAATTTTGCAATAAACTATTAACCTCCCCTCCAAGTCTTGTAACTGTAGCCCTTATGGTTTCCGAGAAAAAAATACTTGAATGGGAGTTTTTGCAATTCCCATTAAAGTGGATGGGGAAATTTAATGCACTAATAAATCAATATAAAAAAATCTATCCAGACGCAAATGGGCGTGGCCTATATGGCCCAAGGAATCCAGGGAAAGGGAAATTTTGATTTTACGACCTACGGTTCAAGAGTTAAAGGCCAAAAGGTAAAGTGGGCTGTAAAGTGTAATATTTGTTTCAATAATTTGGCAATAAACTATGAACCTCCCCTCCAAATTTGGTAACTCTAGCTCTTACGGTTTCTGAGAAAAAAATACTTGAATTTGAGTTTTTTCACTTTTCCATTAAAGTGGATGGGGAAATTTAATGCACTAATAAATCAATATCAATAAAACTATGCAACCAATCTCTTAGCAAAGTACAAGCAGTCTATTCCCGATGAAGCCGGTCATTATGACATATGGCACAAAATTGGGAAAAATAAACTGTGGGAGAAATAGCGAATAAGAAAAAAGTTTATCTAGTGGAATAGCACAAAATTGGGAAAAATAAACTGTGGGAGAAATAGCGAATAAGAAAAAAGTTTATCTAGTGGAATAATAATAAAGTCGGTAGAGTACTATAGTCTGGTTGCCCATTCGGGCAACCACACTAACTAGCAACTGCATAAAGGACTCCAAGAGACGTTTCTAGGGAGGGTCAAATCCAGAACATACATTTTGCGACATGTTGTGCATGTAAGATAGGGGCTCTTTCAGTGTGGGGGTAAGATAAGAGGCCATAGTTGATAATGAGATGTGCTGTAAGTGCCATCATGAAGAAACCTTAAACATACGTCAGTGTTTCATTTCAAGGTCACCCTAACGCACTAGGACAGCCTAGCATTGGAGAGCTACTTTATGTCCACTAGGGTTACTAATCAAGAGGTATTGCTTCTCAACACAAGCATTGTACAGTATCAACGATGTACGTATAGACCCATTCTGAAAATGTATCACCAATACTCACTGAAGAAGAGATGGATGTTTACCACAGGACATGTTATCATCTCCCTTCTGTCTCTTTAGTCAATATAGTTACTGAATTACTTTTTGTAAAATAAAATAAATAAATAAAAAAGAAAAGCCACAACAGGGGCCACAGGCACACCGTTGCTCCAATCCGCACCAAACTTGACACAAACACTGTTCAGGGGCCTGCCATGACAATAGTCCCTGGGGCCCCCAATCCGCACCAATATCCTGACCTATATTAAAATTGGATTCAAACAATATGCCCATTATATGGGCATGTCAATATACAGGGTATGGGCATATACTTATGACATCAGGGATCTCCATATATGGGCATAAAAGGGACACAGGTAGACAGACAGATACAGAGATCTCTATAAATGGGCACAAAAGGCACACAGACAGACAGGTACAACGGGTACTCTGACAATGGGTACAACGGGTATCTGACAAAGCCCCCCGACACTATGACTCGACATATTGGTTGGATCGGAGGTGCGAAATATCTGGCCGCCCAAACTCTAGATGTGAGTAGCGACCCAAACATCTAAGTCATAACTTCAAAAACGTTGCTAGCTAAAGGTTTAGTTAAAAGCTAAAGGTTATTTCTATTTGTATGCCATGGCCAAAGGTCAAGCAGTCTAGAAAAGGCTCTGTCTGTCTGTCTGTCTGTCTGTCTGTCTGTCTGTCTGTCTGTCTGTCTGTCTGTCTGACAGACGTCTGTATCTCTGTCTGTCTTTTTCTCTATGTCTTAAAAATAGTATTGAATGGGGGATGTCATGTCCCATTTACAGTGACATTACCTAATTCCAGTTGATGACACCAATCTCAAATCAACGCACCCAACACTATGGTCCATTAAAGTGGAATATGGGCTTGGTTGCAGCTGTTGTTACTGCTGCCTGGTGCTGGTAAATGCTTAAACTCCACAACCCAAGTCTCCATCTGCATTGGTTTTATGATTCAGCAGCTACCCATTGGGGAATTTATGGAATTGTGTTTGCTTAACCTATTACAGGGGGCATCCGAGAGAGTGGTGTCATTAATGCCAAATACTAACAGTACACCCACTGTAATGTTAAAAACTTTTTCTATAGGCTTAATGAAGTCAATCGATTCTGCAGGTTAGCATATTAAATAATTTATGAAGATTTGTATGAGGAGAGCGCACCAGATTTACAATGAGAAATGTACAAACCAAAAAGTCTAGTCCACAGGTATTTATTTGTTTTATTTTTATTTTTATTTTATGTAAATGAATTTAAATATTGGCAAATATTTAAATACAATCTACTGTATGACTTTTTTATTAGTTTAATAAACAAAATCTAAGTCAATTCTTCAGCTATAGAATAATGTTGTGGAGGAGGGTGCAAGGCTTGTCTGCTTAATTAGTCACAATGTTGCCTACACTTTTTTCTCTTTGTTCTCATTGTTACACTAAATAGATTGTGGCCTGTTGGAGCATTGTTTTCATCCGGAATAAAAATAATCGGCAGGCAAATGTTCATCCTGAAAGAGATGGGGCTTACATGCTCTAGCTCTAGCAATTTAGCCTACTACTGTGAAATACAGGGTTATTCATTATCTCAAGGTTGTTTTGACATACACTTACAATAAAGCTGTGGCAACATTGCAGGCAGTGAATGAGTGAAATTATTGTAGTCTCTACAACAGTGTGGACAAAAATAAAAACAAAATAAAATCTAAACTTAACCTTAAACACAATAATCACTCTTTAATTAATAATAGAAACAGATGGAACCCTAACGGGACTTAGCCGAAAGAAGAAGACTGACTGCGATGCGACAAGTTGTGAGCTTGTAGATCAGCTCATTTCAAATAGCCGCTGTATATAGGGTTAAAGTGGTTAAACTGATTTTGATGTCGCAATAAGTAATTTTGCTGGGGACCCCCGGAACTTCCTCAAGGACCCCACATTGAGAACCACTGCACTATGCTACCGGGACGACCCAGGGTATCTGACAGGGTGTGTTTTTAACATACTTATCAGTGCCAATACTGAGTGCTTCTCCTGTCACTTCTGACTGACAGTTCAGTACAAAGCAATGCTTTTTAATTGTTTTTACACCATTCCTTGGAACACTGGGACAGACAGGTAAGTTATGCACTGCATTGGGTTCCTTGGCATGAATCCGTTCAGCAGTAATGCAAGTCTGGCTGTGTGTGTTTGCAGGGGAAACTCCTACTGCAGCACCATGTCAGTTTATGGTATTAAAGCTACAACCTGTAAGTTGTATGTCCATTGTCTCCTCCTGATGGAGAGAGGCAATTGCACCCATGGCATCTCAGCCCAGGTCATAGCTACTTTTATTGACATCAAGGGAAGTGACAAGGTGCTGTTCAAGACACTGTCAGTGTAAAGGTCCTTACACACCGGGGCGATTTTTTCGTGCGAATAATACGCTTTTTTTTAAAAACCTTATAAAGTCAATGCAAGCGTACATGGCGCGAAAAAGCGGAAAAGCGAAGCGAAAAAGCGTCTTTTAATTATTCGGAACGAGTCCGAATTTTGCGTATATTCGCACATTCGCCGGTGTGTAAGGACCTTAACTGTTGCCATCAGAACATCACTTTGTTTCCTTTACTTTTCCCAACATCAAATTAAAGAGGGTTTTTGAGTCTAGTAAGCTTACTAGTCAGCTGTCTTATCCTACTATAAATGAGTTTGTGTGTCTGTCCGTCTGTAGTTCACGCATCTCATATTTAGGCATGCCTGACATGGAACTGGGCATAAAAGGATATGGGCATAAAGGGACACAGGCGGAGACGGGTACCACGACTACTCTGACAATGGTACGGGTATTGCATAATTGGGTGGGGCATGCATTTCCAACTTGCATCGTTCCCGAGTAGGCCGGGCACTGGTCTAGTTACTTTAATACTTAGAGAAATAATTCACAGAGTGAAGAAGAAATGGTCTGGAAAAGAATCCCAGTATCTCTGAAAGAAATAATAAGCCATAACGCTACCCTCCATTACAGGTCAGTGAGATGATGGAGTGACAAAGGGGAAGGTAATGAATGGCAATGGGTTGCATACTGCACACAAAGGCTATCAAGTTCTCTCTCTTTTGTGCCATCGGATTGGGGCGAAAACCACCCTTTTGGATAACTGATGTGAATTCATCTTCAAATATTTTCTCTTATTTTTCCTATTTTCTCTTTTTGTTATCTCTGCCAAGGGAACGGCTGGAGGAGGAGATTATGCTTTCACTCCTGTCCGTCCATCGGTATACACCATCTCTGTAGTCATGTGAACAAGATTAATCTGTCAGATTTTTCAGATTCCATTCCGACTGGCAAAGTATTGCCTTTCAAGGTTTGCGGGAGGGACCCGTTTTGCACAAAATGCCACTTATCAACACAGCGTCCTATCTGCTCCAAATCTGAATCACACATTTAGGGGCCTCTAAACAACACAGAGTCAAAAGCAATAACACTTACACAAATATAGGGCATCACACATGCTAGATGGCTGCACCCCACAACTGACAAAGCCCTGGGTAGGCAACCAGGCCTGGCGGGGTTCTGCACTCCGAGGAGCACACTTTTCCAGTTATTTATGTAAATTCTTATGTTGGTTCTCTCAGAGGAAGCCAATACATTTCAAATAAACAAGACATGACACACAGTCATGTATACCAGCTTGCTTGCTTTTTTCTGTGTGTGTGTGTGTGTGTGTGTGTGTGTGTGTGTGTGTGTGTGTGTGTGTGTGTGTGTGTGTGTGTGTGTGTGTGTGTGTGTGTGTGTGTGTGTGTGTGTGTGTGTGTGTGTGTGTGTGTTCTGCCGTGTATGCGCGGCTTGTTTTCATAGACCTGGTTCCTGATTTGTCTCGCAGAATCTGGCAACACTGCTAGTGGCTCCCCATTGGCTTAGACCTGGTTGCTTATTTCTCTCGCAGAATGTGGCAACACTGCTAGGCCAGAACACACGCTACGCAGCTCGTATGCAGAGGTGTAAAGTAACTAAGTACATTTACTCAAGTACTTTACTTCCTATATATTACTCTGTGTCACAGTGTTTTGAACCGACGGCAGGCGTGTATCCACAAGTTTCCTAGGGGTTGTGGGCATCACTTCCTGTCGCTTTCATTGGATTTGATTGGATTTGATTGGATCAAATTGACAGGAAGTGATGCCCACAACGCCCTAGGAAACTTGTGGATAGTAGCCATAAAGGCAAGAGGTGTGTCTAGTAGCCATAGTACCCATAGCTTGGGAGGACGAGACCGCCCGTTCAGAGTATGGGAAAGTATCCCCATTGGCTTAAAGGACAGCCAATGATCGAAAACATGTCGAGAATATGTCGAACACGTGACACTAGTGGTCAGTCTCTTCTTAGACCAGTGTGCTTTGCAAGCTGGTAAAAATAATGCATTCAAATGCTGGTATGGGAAAAATGTGTCCACCCAGACTCAGAGTGTATCAAGCAAAACGAGTAGCAGTACTGGTCTGGAACTGAACTAAACGGCTAAAGGGGAACGGTTAGAAGAGTTAACATGAGGCTTTAGTTCAGCTGCAGCAGTGACTGATCATCTTGTCTTCTGAGGTGCCAGGCACATTAACAGGAGTAAACAGTTTTAGATGGGTGAGCAGTAGGGGTGTCATTAAAATGAGAAGATAATGATGATGCATCCCACACACGGTCACACTTACCAGATCATTGCATTCAAGAAAGGCAGAGAGCAAGAAAGAGAGACTGGAGAGGTTTGGCAACACATGGTAGTACAAATGTTTGACCCAGCAGAAATGTAGAAATGTCCACCGTCACCATGTCAAAGCCTACCTCTACAGTATATAGCATCCAGGATCAACCAGAACATGGTGAACAGAACATACAGTGGTCTGCTGGGAACAAACAACGATGTACCGCAAGTGTCAATTTCAGTTAGTGACAGATCCACTGCAGTAGGTGCCATTCAACATTTCTCTGAGCTAAACTGACTGATCAGTAAATGGAAATACTTTCATATTCTCTTTTGTACGATTCACATGAGATAACATCTCAACATGTCAAATGAACTGTGAAATTGAAAAATCTATAATCCCAGTTCACATTCTATTCATTGGCAAATATTTATTATTTCCTATTATTATTTCCTATTACTGACTTTGATTTGTAACCTGCCAGAGGGGTTGTCATATTTCAGGGGAGTTGAAATGTGGGGGCCTGTTAAATTGTAAACTAGACATTAAACCAGAGGTGATTTTAGTGCCGGATGATTAGATGATAGATGATAATTAGGTGGGTAATAAAATGAGTAATTAAAGATCCAGTAAAACGATTACCAGTAGACCTGTTTGTGTATGGACATTTGTATATGGAAAGTAACATTTATTATAACCTGTTTTCCCTGTTTTTAATTTGTTGCCAGTAAGAAAAGTAGCACCTGATGCCTATAAAATGTGTAAGGGATGACCCAGTGGGAACAAGTCAGACCTGAGGAAATAACCTTACGACAGTAGGGTGCTGCCATTTACGCCCCAGTACAATAGAGGCGTGTCCAGAGAAAGAGCAGCAAGGATTATGGGTATTGTAGATGTCATGGAAACAAGAAAACTTTATAACAGTTTCTGAATGAAATAATCTATACCTCCAGTTTATGAACCTACACAATATATGGTTTGGTCGTAATTACTGACAGTATGATTTTCAATGTTCTACTACTATGGGAACAATCACAGTGGAACCTTGTTGCCAAAGTCCATAAATGAATTTATTTAATTAATTTGCAGCTTTGATTGACTGGTCAGTTCAACAAGTCACTCTCCATATCCGGTAAAAACTGTCTCTATTTTCCATTTGTCCTTTCTCTCTCATTCATGTCTCCCTCTCTGATAAACTAATTTCTGTAAAACTCTCTTGACATGTCTTGCGCTGTTAAGCTGCTTTTACTTCCCTCTGTGGTGTGTGGTGTCTGATATCATCATGTAATGCTAAAAAGTATTTCAAAAGAATAATGGACATCATACCATGATTGCTGATTCAGTAATCTAAGGTTGAATGTCAATTCATAATAGATTAGATACATTGCTGGTTTTCATTTCAGAATTGTGATAGCCTACTTGTGTGCCAAATAGATCACTGTGTAGAGGTGGTGACCTCTACATAGTTTTCTAGAAAATTAAATGCAAGAATATAATTTCAATCACTTTCTCGTTGGTGTGTGTGGTGTGTATTGTCTGAAATGTTACAAGACCAAATACAAGTTTTCGTTTTTTTTCCTTCTATATTCAGTGTATTTCTGTTCCTAAGACAATAGCCTTGTTTTGTGTGCATACAGAGGTATCAAATGATGAATGCCAGTCGTTCATAAATGTAATGCACATGCTTGTGTGAATCATTTGCATAGTTCAATGCCCTATTCAACGCCAGAATGCAGACTGAAGGGCCGCGTGCAACAATAAGAGGAAAGTCTAATTACACGCTACGATGACAACTGACAACACTTCAAAACGCAACATGTTGCTAGCTTGGTGTTTGTTGGGGAGCACCAGTGCTACCAAGTAAAAAAGAACGACATTTTGAGGCTTACTTCAGAAGAGCAGGGGCTGCAAGAGTACAGTTGTGAAGGGCATTTTACTAATAGCAGGGTTGTTGAAAATGGAAGGCCTTAGTTGAAAGTAGATAGTTGGCATTGGTAATTGGTGCCAGACGTGAGAGAATGCCCGTCATAGTAGTGCTGCTGTTTTTTACTTTTTGTGTGACTTTTCGTGACTTCCAAATTTTCTACCAAGCTTAGTTCTTTGTCCTAGTATAATAGTTACGGGGCCAGAGCTCTCAGCTCTGGACCTGTTTTAATGTTCCCCTCTTTTTTCTTCTGCCACTTTTGGCAGTTCTGGCTGAACCGTGCATACGCTTTTTACGAAACTTGGCCATATGGTAGATGGTCATGAAAAACTATCAAGAAATAATTCTCACAATCTTTCGTCAAAAGGTGGCGCTATAGCAAAATGCCAACTTTGAACAGGTACAACTCATGCCCTGTTTGACCTACAGCCATGAAACTTCAATATACATATGCGTCTACTCATGATCAACAACTTTCACACTCTGACTTTTGACCTCTGACCTTTAGATCTCCCACCATTTTGAATAATATGAAAAACAGTTAAAACCTATCTCCTCCTGGGATTTTTTAGTAATCTGCACGAAACGTTTTACACATGAACTTTGAACCTATGCCGAAAAACATGTGCAAAAGATTTTCCATAAGTGAAAAAATGAAGCTTTAATGAGCCAATGAATATTGCAGTTTTATGACAATTATTCATCTGCCCCTAACACATACATGCAGACTCACATTTCTTTGAAACTTTGCGGTAATGTTGAGGGTCATTTCAAATATCACTGAAACCAATCTTACTCCAATTGGTCAAAGGGGGGCGCTATAGCGATTTTTTGAAAATGCAAACTTTAAACAGGCAAAAGTCATGTCTCGTTTGGCCGACAGCCATTAAACCTGCTTACACATGTGCCTTGACTCATGAGGAACACATGTATCACGTTGACCAGTAAGCTCCGCCCTTAGATTGTCCGCAATTTTGAGCAGTTTGAAAAACACTTAAACCCAGGATTTTTCAGCTATTTGCGTGAAACTGTATCATCTGAGCGATCTCCTTTTTCACAGGTTTTTGTCTGTTGGTCCAATGGCTTCTCCCTTAAACGTGTGCCTCACAACCTGAAGGTTGCCAGTTCAAGCCTCACATGATGCAGACTCATTTAAGTTAAATTGCAAAAAACATGACTGTATCAATGAATACATGTGCAAACGGTAAAGATAACATGAAATGCTTATTTGAGAGTATGTTTTTTCAATGTATGACGTACTTCATTGTGAAAATAGCCGATCTACAATCTCACAACTTTTCAGATAGCAACGTTTTGTGAGCTTGTAGATCGGCTGCTTTCACTGGTTTCGGTTTCGAGGAGACATACAATTTCTCTATTGGTAAATGGTTTGTGAACGAGTGATCTTAGTGTTAGTGAAACAGGGGCTTGGTTCATGACAGAAGGCAAAAGTTTATGATCTTCAACAGACAACTTCAGCCTGGATGAAGCTATAGCACTACAGGTAGTGTCTCAGCCTGTGAGTCTGAAGGTTGAGAGTTTGATTCCTGTCAATGGCAATAGGTTGAGCTGTCTGTTTCTCTCACTCTGTCTATCTGGCTCTGGTACTGTAGGTGGGTCATTACGGGGCCAGAGCTCAACTCTGGACTCTGGACCTGTTTTAATGTTCCCCTCTTTTTTCTTCTGCCACTTTTGGCAGTTCTGGCTGAACCGTGCATACGCTTTTTACGAAACTTGGCCATATGGTAGATGGTCATGAAAAACTATCAAGAAATAATTCTCACAATCTTTCGTCAAAAGGTGGCGCTATAGCAAAATGCCAACTTTGAACAGGTACAACTCATGCCCTGTTTGACCTACAGCCATGAAACTTCAATATACATATGCGTCTACTCATGATCAACAACTTTCACACTCTGACTTTTGACCTCTGACCTTTAGATCTCCCAACATTTTGAATTATATGAAAAACGGTTCAAACCTATCTCCTCCTGGGATTTTTGAGTAATCTGCACGAAACGTTTTACACATGAACTTTGGACCTATGCCGACAAACATGTGCAAAAGATTTTCCATAAGTGAAAAAATTAAGCTTTAATGAGCCAATGAATATTGCAGTTTTATGACAATTATTCATCTGCCCCTAACATATACATGCAGACTCACATTTCTTTGAAACTTTGCGGTAATGTTGAGGGTCATTCCAAATATCACTGAAACCAATCTTACTCCAATTGGTCAAAGGGGGGCGCTATAGCATTTTTTTAAAAATGCAAACTTTAAACAGGCAAAAGTCATGCCTCGTTTGGCCGACAGCCATTAAACCTGCTTACACATGTGCCTTGACTCATGAGGAACACATGTATCACGTTGACCAGTAAGCTCCGCCCTTAGATTGTCTGCAATTTTGAGCAGTTTGAAAAACACTTAAACCCAGGATTTTTCAGCTATTTGCGTGAAACTGTATCATCTGAGTGATCTCCTTTTTCACAGGTTTTTGTCTGTTGGTCCAATGGCTTCTCCCTTAAACGTGTGCCTCACAACCTGAAGGTTGCCAGTTCAAGCCTCACTTGATACGGACTTCATTAAAGTTGCATTGCACACAACATGATTGTGTCAATTAATACATGTGCAATTGTTAAACATAACCTGAAATACTTATTTGAGAGGGTATGTTTTTGCAATGTATGACATACTTCATTCTGAAAATAGCCGATCTACAATCTCAATACTTTTCAGATAGCAACGTGTTTCTGAGCTTGTAGATCGACTGGTTCACTTTTATCTTCAACAGACAACCTCAGCCTGGACAAGGCTATAGCACTATAGGTAGTGTTGCAGCCCGTCAATCCGAAGGTTGAGGGTTCGATTCCTGTTAATGGCAATAGGTTGACACGTCCAATCAATCCATTCTGCTTCAATCTATTGTTTCCATGTCTCTCTCTCTTCAATCTATTCCGTTTCCATGTCTCTCTCTCCGCCCTTAGATTGTCCGCAATTTTGAGCAGTTTGAAAAACACTTAAACCCATGATTTTCCACTTATTTGCGTGAAATGGTATCATCTGTCTGACCTCCGTTTTCACTGGATCAGGTCTGTTGGTCCAATGGCTTCCTGCTTAAGTGAATGTTTCACAACACCAAGGTTGCCGGTTCAAGGCTCACTTGGTGGAGACTTCATTTAAAGTGCATTGCAAACAACAAGACTGTATTAATGAATACATATGCAATTGATAAAGATAACATGAAATGCTTATCTGAGAAGGTCTGTTTTTGCAATGTATGACATGCTTCATTCTGAAAATAGCCAATCTACAATCTCAAAACTTTTCAGATAGCAACGTGTTTCTGAGCTTGTAGATCGGCTGCTTTCACTGGTTCAGTTTTATCTTCAACAGACAACCTCAGCCTGGTCAAAGCTATAGCACTATAGGTAGTGTTGCAGCCTGTCAATCCAAAGGTTGAGGGTTCGATTCCTGTTAATGGCAATAGGTTGACACGTCCAATCAATCCATTCTGCTTCCATCTTTCTCTCTCTTCAATCTATTGTTTCCATGTCTCTCTCTCTCAATTAATGCATGTGCAACTGTTAAAGGTAACATGAAATGCTTCTTGGAGAGAGTATGTTTTTGCAATGTATGACAAACTTCATTGTGAAAATAGCCGATCTACAATCTCACAACTTTTCAGATAGCAACGTTTTGTGAGCTTGTAGATCGGCTACTTTCACTAGTTTTCGTTCCGAGGAGACACAAAAATGCCTTTATTGGTAAATGGTTTGTGAACCAGTGATCTAGAGTAGTTCGGGACACAGAGGCTTGGTTCATAATGGACGGAAATACTTATAAATATCAACAGACACTACCAGTAATTGTGTCAATTAATACATATGCAATTGATAAAGATAACCTGAAATGCTTATTTGAGAGGGTATGAAGTATGTATGACATACTTCATTCTGAAAATAGCCGATCTACAATCTCAAAACCTTTCAGATAGCAACGTTCTTTCTGAGCTTGTAGATCGGCTGCTTTCACTGGTTCACTTTTATCTTCAACAGACAACCTCAGCCTGGACAAAGCTATAGCACTATAGGTAGTGTTGCAGCCTGTCAATTCAAAGGTTGATGGTTCGATTCCTGTTAATGGCAATAGGTTGAGATGTCCAATCAATCCATTCTGCTTCCATCTCTCTCTCTTCAATCTATTATGTTTCCGTGTCTCTCTCTCTTCAATCTATTCCGTTTCCATGTCTGTCTCTCTCTCTCTCTCTCTTCAATCTATTCCGTTTCCATGGCTCTCTCGCTCTCTCTCTCCAATCTATTCCGTTTCCATGTCTCTCTCTCTCTCTTTCTCTTCAATCTATTCTGTTTCTCTCTCTCTCTCTCTCTCTCTCTCTCTCTCTCTCTCTCTCTCTCGCTCTCTCTCCCTCTCTCTGCCTCTCTCTCATCATCATGTAGATCGGCTACTTTCACTGGTTTCTGTTCCGAGGAGACATACAATTTCTCTATCGGTAGATGGTTAGGGAACCAGTGATCTAGAGTAGTTAGCGAAACAAAGGCCTGGTCCATGAGGGACGGAAAGACTTATATATATCAACAGACACTATCAGGACTATCATATCTCTAGCTCAATGAGAAGAAAGGCAGCCTATGAGTCCGGAGGTCACCGGTTCGATCCCTGTCCCCGACAATGTGTTGAGGCGATCATGATGATCTGTCTCTCTCTCTTCAATCTATTCAGTTTCTATCTCTCTCTCTCTCTCCAGTTTCCATGTCTCTCTCTCTAGTTTCCATGTCTCTCTCTCTCCATCTCCAGTTTCCTTGTCTCTCTCTCTCTTCAATCTATTCAGTCTCCATGTCTCTCTCTCTCTCTTTCACTGGCCCCGTGTTATCGCTGCTTGCAGCTATATTTGTAAATTGTTTTTCATACATCGGCACTCCCCAAGTAACAGTGCTTTCTCCTTTCCTGTTCACCTTCTACACCTCAAACTTCAACAGCATCACGGATGACAACAAGGAGGAGAACATAGCCCTGGCAGAAAGCTTCGTAGGGTGGTGTGACAAGAATCACCTCCAGCGCTGTCGGAAATTCCAAGGAGCTGGTGGTGGACTACCGGCAGAGCAAGAAGAGGCCTCCAACTCCCCTCACCTTCAGAGAGGAGGAGGTGGAGTTGGTGGACACCTACAAGTTTTTGTGACTACATATGAACAATAAACTGCAATGGACTAACAACTTAGGCCCTACAGTATTTAAAAGGCGGGACAGAGCCAGACTCAATACGTGCAACAGGCTGACCACTGAAAAGGCATAGCTTTATTGTGATTTGCAAACGATAGACTGCACTGTCCAATTGAAATTGAGTCCAGATTAACGCTAAAGTAGAGAGCATGGCGGAAATTCTACTCTTGAGGACGAGTACTTTTCAAGATATAGTGGACTTTCAGAAAAGCGATCATGGGGATAGCATTTGAGAACCATGTTGACAGAGATCACCAAACTAGTGAAACTGACTGTCCCTGTACCAACCTGCAGTATGTTGCTGTATTGAACAACATTCAGGGTTTATTCTCTTCGTTTCTGTTTTTCTTTTTTTGTAAAGACTTAAATCTGTTTTCTTTGTTTGTCACAAGGTAACCAAACTGGAGAAAATGAGTTGCCATTGTATGTACTGTATGTGGAACGGGTATGCAGAGTAAGCTCATTAGCTTCAGCCTATACCTTTTTTGGTCATAACTATGTAATATCATTTATTATTATTGATGTTCTTGTTGTTGTGTTGTTTTAGTACTGCTATGTTTTATGCACATGGAGTGTATAGTTTACATTGTTGAACTGATGACCAAAATAAAATTGCAAAGTGAAAGTGAAAGTGAACGTGTCATTAAATATGAATCTGGATGTAATAGTAGATAAATTCATCAAGTGCACTGCGCACAGCTCCTAGGAGAAATGGGCTGAAATGGGAGAAAATCTGCAGATTCCGCACCAAGTACAAATGGCAAAGTCCACACCAACAAGTATAATGACATCAGTGTGGGTGTTCACCTAATTATTATTAGTTATTATACTTGGTGTGGATGGCCCAACAACCTCATAAAGAAATAACATCAGTGGGGAGTTAAAAACAAATCCAATTTGTAATATTTAGTAACTGTGTGGGCCTATCTGTTGATGGTTAATTCAATGACTGTATTTTACTTTGCGGTGTGTGTGCTGGTATGCTTCTTTGTATGTGTAATGATTTAACTTGTTTAACTTGTTTGTTTGTTGGCTTGTTAATAGGCCCCATGTCTCACAGCCATGGTGTGATTGTGTTGGATTGTGCACTTGTGTGCACATGTTAGCCTTTTACAAAACAATTTTGGTGGCATTGATTATTAGGCGACTTTCTGTGCATGTCATGGTGTGTAGCCATTGATATCCCGGTACCTTAAATGTGTGTGTGAGTGTGAGTGTGAGTGTGAGTGTGAGTGTGTGTGTGTGTGCGTGTATACGTATGTGTGTGTGTGTGTGTGTGTGTGTGTGTGTGTGTGTGTGTGTGTGTGTGTGTGTGTGTGTGTGTGTGTGTGTGTGTGTGTGTGTGTGTGTGTGTGTGTATACGTATGTGTGTGTGTGTGTGTGTGTGTGTGTGTGTGTGTGTGTGTGTGTGTGTGTGTGTGTGTGTGTGTGTGTGTGTGTGTGTGTGTGTCGCTGTTCATTCCAAGGCGGTGCTGAAATGCATGCGTTTGGCCACTTTTTCCCAAAAGTCATGTAGGCTAGTTATTGCAGGTTTATGGTGGGTGTGTTATTGAACTGTTCTGAGCACCCACCAGCAGAAGGCCTGCACCCTCCCTGAATAAAGACCTTTTAACCCTGAGTGTGTGGGTCCATTTGGCTACATTTTAAACTCTAAAGAGTTAAACTAAATAACACTGTGGATTTGACTGTGTACTCGCTGTTAAAGGACAGTTGATACTGTACATATATACGTTTTAATATTCAATGCTGATAGTCAGTACATGAATCCATTCATATATTCACTGGCGATAGATAGAATGTACAGCAGTATGTTAACTCATTCAGGCCGTTAGGATTGGCAGACCCAGTGCACATGTCTAGTAAATCTACCTGTAACTATCCTGTATTTCACTCTTATTGCTGTTGCTGCTATGACACCACAGGATCCACAGGATCAATAAAGGTTTATCTTATTTTATCTTAAGTAACTCTTAACTAAATACAGGTGGATCGGAGCGGTGGTGACGTGCTACCTAGCTAGGGTTTTGTTCAAATGAAAACCTTGACTTTGACTAATGTACTGAAAAGAATGGCACAGCAGTACAAGTTGGATGTCATGAAACATGGATGAGAGTTTTAGCCATGGAGTCAGAGACCCCATTTATTCCTGGTATTAAAATGTTATCTGTATCTGAATATCTTATGGGAAAACTGCAAGAGGTATGCACAAATGTAGCAGTGCTAGCTGTTATAATAGGAGGGCTTATGAACATGGTTCATAAATCAATATTATCCCATTAAGACCTGAGGCCGATTCTACAAATGCCTTCTAAATCCCAACAGTTTTCTGAAAAACGAAGCTAAAATCTAAAATGACAGATTCTTTCCCGGACTGAATGGGTTATGCATTGCTCACAAACGCACCAAGTATTCCTTTACCATTATGATATCGTACATACAGTAAATGAGTAGGCCATAGCAGTGTTTCCCCTAGGATGAAGTTGCAGCAGCGGCGCTGAATATTTACCTCGCGTATGCGAGATACAATTTTTGTCTTTGACATTGACAGCTGTCGCGGAGTCATTGTGGCCCTGTGGACCGCTTCCAGGCATAACACTCTGTGTATGGCCAATGCCGAGGCTTCTATCTTTTAGTATGCAAGATCATTATTAAGATGGATCTTCAAATCTTTATTTCACAGATGTTTCTTTGCATATTCCAATCAAATGATTACGTTATATTAAAGGTATCATGACATTCATTTTCACTTTTTTTATTTTCAATGTTTAATTTGGGGTTTTATGACCTCAATTACACCCAAAAAACCTGAACTTAGAACATTCAGTGGATTTTCTGTGGTCTGGGGTTTTCTGAATAATTAGGCTGAAAAGTAATCTGAGCTTGGCCCTTCGACAGTGAGGTCACAGTCGAATAATCCCGCCCACTCTCCTCCTCGCCCCTCCCCTCCCCTATCCTTTCCTTTGGGGGGGGGGCGGAGCAGAGGCGATGATTGACAGGCAAAATCCCTCACCAGCGACACCCGCAGGCAAAGATTTCTTTTTTCATTGCAGTTGAAAAGGCTTTAGAAATGTGAGAGAAAAACACCTGTCATTGATCACTGGAATGGAATTTTCACTTAAAACTTTTTGTACACTTTTGAAGGACCAGGACAAAGACTTTGAATGTGGTGTAAAAGTGAATGTCATTAAACCTTTAAGCTTAATTTACACTCAATGCGCAACACAATGGCGATGATGACTTTTTCACAACATGAAAACCTGTGGAAGTACCAATCTTCTGTTTGCAGTGGTGACTGGTGAGTTGTTTTCATATCATGGATATTTTTTACATGTGCACGCGTTTGTGTGTCCATTAGACTGCAGACTAGTTGTGGTGTGACAACGGGGATTTAACTTTATTGTTATTATTATTATTTATTTTTATAAATAATAATAATTATTTATTATTATTATTATTATTCATTTTATTTATTACAGTGCCAGGTTGGGATCACAAGCCATATATATATTTGCCAGTGGGGGGGGCGACTTTAATCATTACAGAAAATCTTACCCCACTGCAGAGCATACAGTAATTTCACATCTATCACTCATCTTTCACTATTTACGTATTTGTGAAAATACAAGATCCAGTTCCTTATCTAATCTATTAAATATGTAAACTATTGAAAAACATCTAGCCTGCAGCTAGGCCTACAAGCCCAGGTGACAGGCCTGCTTACATACATGCAATATACTATTAATGTTTGTTAGTTTTTAAAACAAATACATGTGAAGTGGTGCAGGGAGGATATGGGCAATATAATTTTATAATGTGCACTTTGCCTTCTTAGAAATAAAATATATCAGCTTCAAAAGTCAGTGTGACTTTTATAATATAAATTTACACCAGGCAGCACCTGATGGCATCCATTCAAATTAACTGACCCCCCTCCCCACAAACACACACCCACACACACACACACACACACTATAACCCAATTGTCACCAGCTCGGTCTTAACACGGCCAAGAACCAATGCATGATGATTACATCATTATGAACAACATAGAACAGTGTAATAAGGCCACCCCCCAAACTCTGCTTCCAAAGTGATGGTGCGCATGTCGCCCTTCCATCTATCTGGGTAACTTTTACGCCCTAAAACTGATGCTGAGCCCTAATTTCACAAATTCTCCCAAACACAGAAACTCGGGCAGATTTATACGACTTTGTTATAAAACAAACTATTGTCATCTCTTTAAAACAAACATCACACAACGCTGTAAAAGCTGCCACGATGACCAAATATCATTTGGCATACATTACATGCGCACCTTGTGAACCATCATCACTTGGTCTATTCTATTCACCATGTCCGTCCGCTCAGCACTGCTGTCACTTTACCACCACTTTCAACTCGGCGACGGACAAGGAGTTCAGTTCAGCCCCGTCTCTATCTTATCTATATCTCTTCACCATCGTAAACAATTATTCTAAAGTATTATTTGAAGCGCCCATAAAGTGAACGCATAAATTAACGTGCCTCGTCTGTCTTCAGCGAGCTTGGGAAGAGGGTTGGTTAGTTTCGCCTGTTAAAGGGCTTAGGACATCGTTTCCCCCCCCATACGCGACGCGACCTCCCCTTTACTTCCTAATTCCATTATTCGTCAACATTACAGTAGTATTTCCCCTTGACATGGTTTCAGCCCTACCTCATAAAGGTCTCCTGAAGCCATTCTGGTGGACTCCGGCGGCGCGGCGGTCTTGCCTCGTTGCCTTGTTGGCTTCTTTTTCACTAGACCCCGCGACTCGGTGTTTCGGCGAAAAGCTCCGATAGACGGGAATTAGCGACAGCCTTGTTATTCTGAGCAAGGCAGCCGCAGTTAGCAGATCAGCAGACAGTGTCAATCGAGCCCCGGCGCTCTGCGATGGATCGTTCTCTCCACACAGTCACACTTAGAACAAACAACACAACCGTCGGGGCGGTGCTGTTTACCCACATCCAAGTGGAGGAGTGGAATTAGTCGAGCTATGAACGTACAGTATAGTAGGCTAAATCCCGAATGGACTGTCTGCAGGCGCCCTACTGTGCTCTCTCTCTCTGTCTGTCTGTCTGTCTGTCTGTCTCTCTCTGTCTCTCTCTCTCTCTGTGTCGTTGTAATCCAACAACTCCAAGGGGATATAGATGTCGTCCGTTGAGTGATACCAGCTGGGACTAATTCATTTCTATACCTGTCCTGTTTATGGACATGTACAGCAGCAGGAATTTAAAAAAAAATTGGGCTCAGGGCACCCCTGTAAATAATGTTTTCATCCATGGCACCCCTGAATTACTTTGTTACTTTGTAGCACCTTACATTTATGTCATATTACGGGACGTAGATATGTAAATATTTCCCCTAAAAATACAGCATGTCATGAGGAAAACTTGACAGAATATCTGTTTCCATTATGACAGATTGAAAATAACATTACTTGACTTTTAAGCACTTGAACCCCAGTATCCCTATTCTGGGAGGACCGTTCGCCAAAAATAGCAGATCTACAAGCTCACAACATGTGGGCTATTTTTGCGAAAGAGATTTGGTGTAGATTGAAAAAGAACGCACCAAGTACAGTACAAGTAATAAGCATAAGGTCTAAGTGGTTGAAGTGATAATGATAAATTCCAAATATTATCAAAGTATCCTTGGACCTTGGCATCACGGCACCCTAGGGTACCAGGGCACCCGCTTTAAGAAACCCTGATGTACACTACAAAGTATTGGACTTGAGAATGCAAGGCATGCCTACTTATATGTTTGATAAATAGCCTAACACATTTTCTTTTAATTAAGTAGGCAAGGTATGTGAAATACCCTGGGACCATAGGTTACCTGTCATGTGACCAGTGACTTTATGTGTATCATAAATGTTGTGCTTCTTATTTTATCACTTCAATAATACCAATCCACTAAGTATTATCAATATAGAAATGTCATGGTTGCTGCAATTAAGTAGGGTATACAGTTTTGAGATTGTTCCAGTCCAGATTGCCTCCAGCACTAAGGGGTGCATCAAGAACTGGAATAAACCTATCTATCTATCTATCTATCTATCTATCTATCTATCTATCTATCTGTCGATCTATCTATCTATCTATCTATCTATCTATCTATCTATCTATCTGTCTGTCTGTCTGTCTGTCTGTCTGTCTGTCTGTCTGTCTGTCTGTCTGTCTGTCTGTCTGTCTGTCTGTCTGTCTGTCTGTCTGTCTGTCTCTATCAAGAATATTTCCATAATAAATCATCTATTGTTTTATTACTTTATTCACTTGTCCATCGGCTATTTTATTCAGAATTATACAGATTGATATTATCTACTCTTTGCCAATTTGTGACCTTTGAATGCTGGACTTTGAACAAACGCTTGTTAGAATCCAAGTGATCTTGTGTCAGAACAGATTTTGGCTGGGGTGGTAAATGTCCTTGATGATACACTGAGCTTTGACCACACATGGCTTCCCTAAAACCTGGAGGGAGGGAAGCTCACCTCCCACAATGTGCTTGGACGTCCGTATCACCTGCTGTTGTTATTTCCATTCGCCGGCGGTGCAGTTCCCATACCAGGCCATGGCAGCCTGTCAGAACACAATGTAATATTGAAGAAAAATAGCATTTCCTAACCAACCTTACAAACAAACCTTTTACTACAAGAAAACCACTGGATTCCAAAAAACAACACATTAGTTACCTGATTTGCCAACAGCCAACATATTTGCTATTGTCAAATGTTATTCTTATACTAAATATCAGATTCAACAGTAATTCATAATGTTATTTTTATACTAAATATCAGATTAAACAGTAATTCGTTTTAGGGGAGCTTGGGTGGTGAAGTGCCTGCCCACCACCGCGGTGGTTGTGGGTTCGAATCCACCGTGGTGTGCCTGGTTTTGTTGAGCATCTACACGAACATAATTGGCCCGTGTTCGGGGGAGGGAAGCTGGGCGGGGATGGTGATAATTGTCACTGCACGTAATCCTACGGGCTGGGGCGGTACCTGTCAGGACAGCGGGTGTGCGGGAGGAGTAGGATAAAGGCTCTGCGTCCTCCCGGTGGGGGCTCCTCACTGGTAGGTGAGCCAGTAGTTTATAGCAGTGGCAACTCAGTGTGTGGAGAGGAATCAATTGGCATGATGACTAAATTGGGGAGAAAAAGTGGTAAAAAGGAGTTGCAAACATTAATGAATGTATAAATTGAAACAAACAAAGATTCAAATCACGTTTAATTGTTCATCCGATTTTATTATATTTTATTCAATAACAAGCAGCAGCTTACCCAGCATTGGGATATTACACTGACAATACGTCGCTTCACAAAACTCTCTGTTCACTGTATGGCTGTTTATGAACAACAAATGCCCTACTAACAGTGCAAAGGGTTGTACTATCTATATACACTGTTGATGATACAATGCATTATAATGCATTATAAATGTGGTGACCAACTTTCTGTAGGAAAAGGATTATAAAGCATGTCGTTATAAGGCCTAATACCCTCTCATTATATTATGCTTATAAAATGCATACAAATGTATGAATGCTTTAAAAGGGTTCACCAATGCACTTATAATGTGATTGTGAACAGTATTCATGTGAAGTGTAGACTGCCCCAACGCTCCTGATTTCGTGTATAGAGGGGCGGGTGTATAGAGCCGGCGAGAGATTGCGCCTGATACCATTGGTTCACCGATCTGTCCGTCAACCCCCACCCCGTTAACACAACATTACGAGCGACGCCCACTGCACTCTGGTTGGTTGGGAATGAAACACTTCCTCATACCGAGTACACCGACTCGCTGGGCCAGGCTTTTATTTTTTAGCAAAACTAAACAATAAAAGCCTGGAGATCGAGGCTATGTGAAGTGTTACCCAGCTTCATCATCATTTTCAAGTGGGTTTAAGGCAAGATAATATAAATGGAACACATATTTTTGTAGTCTACTACCGGTAATGATACAAGATGACAGTGGAATAGAATACAAATAAAATTGCCAAGCCAGCTAGGATGACAAAATGTTTGTAGAATGTAAACAATATCATATCCTCAAAGTAAGAGAAGAGAAGTGTGCATTGCTAGGATGCCCAATATGCCATATTGTCCATTCAGCAGTGGTATGCATCATGCATGCTGAAGTGTCGATGTGCTATATTTAGTGCAAAATGTATAGTGTCTATTGTGCTTTATTGTCCATGTTGTCCATTGACCTCAATCTCCCTCCAATTCACTGAGGCTGGGGTAGTCACTGCCTGGTACAGCATTCTGTCCTGATGGAAGCACACAAAGTAATGTTTGGAGCACTCCTTAGTGAACCTTGTGAGGATGAAACTGCTATAGTCACCTGTAGAAGCTTGCTATAGAGGGGGTAGGAAATAGGTTTGGACCTGGTTCTCCCTGCTGCCTTTAAACTTTAAGGGTGGCTGTAGCTGAGTGGGTAGAGAGGCTGTCTTGGAATCGAAAGGTTGTGTCCCTGAGCAAGGCACTTACAGCTCCCCTCGTGCGCTCATCTGAGCCATCTGCTGGTTGAATACAGGAAAGTAATATCCCTCCTCAGGGTGCCAGTAAATACTCCCTGTCCCTTGAAACTGGCAAGTCTCACTCCAACAACAGAATCAGCCTTTTTAACCACATCAACAATAGTATCCCTTTTCTCGGCATGTCATAACAGAGAAACATACTGCAAAAATAGCAGATGTACAAGCTCACAACGCATCGCAATGGAATTGTGAGCATTGTAGAGCTGCTAGTTTTGCCGAAGAGATTTGGTGTAGAGGGAAAAAAGGAGGGGACCAATCCAAGTATGGACCCCAGTCATACTAGTATATTGTTTATGTGATTATTGTTGAGTCTACTGGCATCACTCCCACCAACAGTGAACTGCAGCACACTGCCTGGTGCCTATACCACTGACTGGTAGAACCATAGAAATAATAGTAGAACGGACATTTCAATTCATAACAATGCTCTGCCTCTTTGTCAAACATGGAAGAGGAAGTAATCAATCCATGAGGGCCTCCGGGGACCAACAAATTTGTTCAATATGAACATGGAAGTAGGACGCTTATGACCTAACTTTGCTATCTATGGGTAGTAGAGCATGTGGAACACGCTGAAGGAGCTGAGCCTCCTCAAGAAGAACAGCCTGCTGCTTGGTCTGAAAGATACTATTTATAGAAATAACTCTTATCAAAGGTAGACTTTGTATGTGTTATCATGACCCACAAGAATACAGTGACACACTGATTTCTAACACTGGCAATATAAATTAGTGCACGACTTCTACATTTTTATGATGGAACAGCACTTTTGCGCAAGGCCTGCAGTTGCTTCCATTCCCCATAATCATTATAGTAAACTCTGTTCTTAGTATGCCACCATATCCCTAAACATATACTGTATGAGTGTAAAGTCTGTCAATATTCATAACGTTATGATCTCCATGAGTTGGTTTATTAACAAGTGTGTAGACTGCATCTGCTGATTCAGTCCCATAAAGACTGTGTGTACTGTATGTGTGCATGTGTGGCTAACCACAACCCTCCTACACAACTCCCTGCAACTGATCTAGGCTTGCATGACAAATCTGGATGGTGGGCTGCTTAGGATTGCTTACTATGGCTGTTGTCTGTTTCAATTACACTGATACACTGATACACTGCCACATTATATGAGCTGTTGTGGTTATAAATCCTTCACTGAGGCTTGTATTGGACTTTCCATAGTCATATTATTAAGGTCAGGGGATTTGTTTGCCTTTTTTAATAGAAAAGGGAACATTGAACGCTTCCTTATGAGGTCACACTTCCATGACCCAAATCTGCTTTTTAAACCGTTGCATAAAGAGTGACCATACAAGTGCAAACAAGTGTGTTTTCTTTCTATACCTTTTCTTTACATTGAGTTGTGGAATACCTTCACTATTTTCTGAAAGAAACCTCGCCTAATACGCAGCTATGAAGAAAGGATGAGGAAATGACAGAACAGGAAGTGTTGTATGAATAGATGTCAGTTGTCTGAAGACATTCCCCCCAGGGATGGGTGGGTGTTGGTGGAGCTAGGGATCATCCATGTTGTGAGCAAAGCTCGCAAGTATTTGAACTATAGTATCATGACCATAAACCTCAGACTTGCATCAAGTTGATTATATAAATACTGCATACAGTAAATAGCATAAATACTGCATTTTGTCACGTTCCAACTTTTTTATAGAAGCACATACAGCTAGAAGCAGCAGAACACTGTCAAACAAAGGGGTTTGACGCTATGGCTTTCCCATTTATTACAGAGTCATGTTACTTCCTTTGACATCAGTGGTGAGCCTGTTGCAATTGTCTGCTGTGACAGGCGGGATCATAACCTGCCTGCCATCATCTATCATTCCATATTATGCAATCTCAACAGAGGCACTACGTACCCCGTAGGAAAATATCACAAGAATTCTCTCTCCATTACGTGCCTCATATACTGTGCAGAAAAGTAGGTGATTGCTCTGTTGTTGACGCAACACATATAATTAGATAGGACAGGAAAACCTAGTGGTCACAAGTGTCAGGAAGTAAAGTTAACGGTGTGGCTCCCACGTGAATCTTGGGCTTCATGTGGCCAGCCTGTGATGTCACTCTATGATGTAGCTATGATTCCAAATTTGGGCAAGGTTTCAGCAGTAGCCTACCATAGTCCCATTGGCTTCCATTAGAAAATGAAAGTTAAATATAAGAAATAAAAATGTTAAAAAGAAAATAGTTACTTCTTTGGCCTAGTGTGCACAAGAAATGTGACGCTGATCGGTCCAGTGGTTTGCAAGGCTAGCCTCCTAGAGAGCCACATTGTAAAAACGTTGACCATTTTCGACCACACAGGGTCTTCAGGGCGTGGCCGGACAAATAAGAAAAAAGAAATATAGGACTTTCTCTTTCCAGCCACGCCATGAGGATGACCCTGTTTAGTGGAAACCGATCACTGTCTTTTGGCAGTGACAGGACATTGATAAAAAGCCTTATCAATAAAGGCTTTTTATCTCTGTCCTCAGTGTGTCTGAAGTAAATTGCTCCCTTTCACATCAAACTGTTTTAAAGGAAGATGTAGGCTTAATCATCCGTGTGAAGTTGGTAGATAATGAGGAACTACAGCAGGGTTTAGGGGGCATCGACACAATACAAGATGTAAATGCTGTATTGAGTGTATTGAAACAGTTATTGTGGCAAGCCATTGTTTTGTTTTGTTTGATTGTGGTTTAAGTGGAATTTCTCAGCAACCTTCTGTGAAGGATGAAAAACCAGGCCAAACTTATTTTTCCTCCTCAGCACCTACAAATAAACAAGTCTGAGAGGTCAAACACAGTAATTGTGTCAGTGTGGTTCGGTGTGGAGATGTACAGTATAGTCTTAGTTTAGTAACTCTAAGGATGCTTCCTATATGGACTACTGAAAACCATCAAGTAATACAATTGTTGGTGGTGGTGAGGATATAATATCACTGACCTTGTACCCCGTCCAAGTACTGCATGAACTTAATCAAAATCCAACAGTGTGATTAGCAAATAAGTGTATTAAAAGTGTATTAAAAATTATAATAATTGAGGTGAAAAGACCTGAGGTGAATATAGCCTATAAGCCTGAGCCTATAAACCAATCACATGAAATAGAGAATTAAAAGATAAAAAAGGACCCTTCTTGTGATCATCAGGGTCTAATTGGGAATATTACGGAATAAGAATATTATGTCTGTACAGATGATAAAGTATCTGCAGTCTAGACCTTTGTCAGTGCAGAAAACCACAAGAAAATGATATCAACCACATGAACCCTAACGTCCCCATTCCGGGGCAAATATTTAGCAAAAAATAGCAGATCTACAAGCTCACAATGCATCACATTGCAATGCGTTGTGAGCTTGTAGATCTGCATTTTTTTATGAAGATATTTAGTGTAGAGGGAAAAAGGGGAGGGGTCCTAGTGTAGACCCCTAGTGTATATAGGGGCTTAAGTGGTTAAACTGCACTGCAAAACCTTTTTTTTGTCGTTTTATTTCAGTGCGGTGTTCTGTTGGGTGAGTCTCAAGAATATTAAGGAATACATCAATACACCATGGCAATCCTTACTGTAACTAATGTTTCAAATGAACAAGCTCAGTAAACATCTCTAAGCACCAGTCTTCAATCTAGCTTTTAATTAGCATCTTATAAGGTGATTTAATTGTATTTAACAAATATGTTTTGGTTTTAAATGTATTGCTCCTTTTTATTATTAGTTTGCACTATATTGCATAGCCCTTTGCTGGTTTTGTATTTAATCTGTTTGAATCTTTTCCTTTTTTTCTTTTTCACTGTATTGTACAGCAAATTGAGCTGCTTTTTATGTAGGAAACGTGCTGTAATTAAAGTTATTTATCATTATCATTAACCTACCCTCAATTCAACTGTCTTGAACATGCTACTCTTGAACATGATACTGTACCTAACCAAACATCTCTCTCAGAGAATAGCCACTACTATGTCAGGCTTCAGTGTGTAGTCCCCCTAGATTGCACTTCTTGTTGTCACTGAAGACCCCCACATCTTTACTGTTGAATCTCTCCTCTGAACCCGTACTGTCTTAGACTTATCCACTAGCTATTACACTATGAATCACCACATTGACCTTGCCACTCGTGGTTTGACTCTATAGTACCTGTCTCTTACCAGGACCCACTGTTGAGAGGTTGAGAGGAACATCTCCAATTCACCGATATATCTCTTCAACTTCTGCAAGAACGTCAATCCCTTTCAGGAATGTTGGTAATGGTGTTAAGCAAGGGGGGATTTTATCTCCTCTATTATTTAATTTATACATGGATGGGCTGTCTAGGAAACTGAACCAGTGTAAAACTGGATGTGTCATAGGTGACTCTGTAGTCAACCACCTTATGTATGCAGATGATTTGATTATCTTTTCCCCGTACAGTGCAGGCTTACAACAGCTTCTCAGGGTTTGCTCCCAGTATGGCATTGATTTTAATATTAAATATAATGCCAAGAAGAGTAGCATCATGATTGTGCGAAGTAAAGATGATAAAAAGGCAGTATTTCCTAATTTTATTCTCAGTAGCAACATACTACTTGTGTGCAGTGAGATTAAGTACCTAGGACACTGTATATCCGATGATCTCTCTGATGACAAACACATCCATAGACAAAGATGCAAATTGTATGCCCAGGCAAACATACTAATGCGGAAATTTCACAAATGCTCTGTACATGTCAAGGTATCACTCTTTAAAGCATTCTGTACACCATTGTATACGGCTCACTTATGGAGTAACTACAAAGCTAGTGTCGTATATTATGAGGCATAAACTGCAGGTTAGCAGGCTTTAGATGTAATAAAATGGAGGAGAATAGAGAAGAGACGTCAGGGTTTCCATGTTCTAGAATCTCCAGTGTGTTTATTCAGAGTCAGCAACAAACAACCAGCATTCAGAGGAGCAGCCAGGAGCAGAGCCCCTGTCCACCCTCCAGCCTCACGGCTTGTGAGAGTGTCCTCCTAAAGTCACATTACAGTTTACTTTTATGCCCTGTATTTCACATTTACATTTAGAACACAGACTGTGGGGTGGGGGAGAGCCCCCACCACCTGTTGATTAACTTCTTTGAACATTAGGTGACATGATTTGCAAGTGCATGGAGGAAGGGAGTGGAGACCTTTTGTCTCCCCAATTGGGAATGCTAATTCCACCCCCACCTGGCTAGGCCCATCAGCCACCTCTGAATAAGCTCTCCTGTGTACAGGCCAAAGTGGACTTGTGATCCCAGTACTGCTAACATATGGTTTTAGATTTGTACATTATGTTATGAGGAGTTTTACTTTAGTATCATTTCTTAATATGTTTTAAATTGCACACTGTTCAGATACCACACAACTATTCCCCCCACGGAAGAATTTAACTTCTTCCGCAACCAGGTATATTAAATAGAACAGTTTGCAAGAAAAACATCAAAAAACAACATCCTCCAACTTACACCCCCCAAGACCAATCAATGGCTGAAACTTAAACAAAGAAGACATTCAGTAGATTCAACACAAACAACACATCAGAAAGAGCAACTTAGATACAGGCTTCAAAATTACACAATAGTCATACAGTGATTCACCTTAAATTTCAAAATAAAAATATTCACAGAAAATACATCAATACGGTGCTGAACTTTCTCTTTATACCACTTCTTCACTTCATCATAACCATGTCTCGAAAATAAAAACACCAGTCAAAATGCATCTTAAATTCCCTAATCAGTGCGCAGGCCTTTCTGTTGTCTTAAACTCTGGGATACAATGTTACACATAAAAATATAAGGGAATCGCCCTCAAACACACTTCAGCATACTCAACGAAAATAAAAAACTCCACATTAAACCCCAGAGACCAGAAAGTTAAACAAAGTCCTCACTTCACACTTTTACGCACGGCAACAAAAATAACGCTCCGTGTTTTAAATCACTTTATCACTAAAATATAACCTCTTGTCCCGAATGTTCAGTGTTCCATCCAATAATGCTGCTTTCGTAGTCTATATCTCAATGTCCACGCACCCAGCAGAAAGCTGAGCGCAGGTCCAGATGGTTCCATTGTTCCAGCCAAAAAATAGCCTCTCTCCATGCTCACCTCTCCACCCCCCACGGACAACTTTGACACAGAAAGTTTTCCGCACCACCGTCTCCCAGCCAGGCGCTCCAACGCCGTACCCAGATTTCCCAACAGATAGCTGCATTTTAACAACAGAGCGCTCCACTAGCGATCGCTGAAGATGTGTTACCACACTCTCCACGAAGAACCCCATCATCGCAAGTCCTCCACTCTGCCGGCACCCGCTGTCCTCTCCCCACAACATACCCGCCACGAAGAAATTCGACACACCAATTTCTCCGCACTGCCGTCCGCACCGCAGCGCGCCCTTCTAGCGATCGCAGAAGATATGTTGCGCAGCCAGATGAGTCTTACAGCCGTCCTAGGTCTGGTCACGAGCGGCCGCGCAGTCATCACAACGTCGCCGTCGCGAGGCACTCATCGTAGGTCGCCCCGAAGTCTCCACGGTCAGCTCCGCGGTGGTCCTCCTCGCCGTAGGAAGACATCCACGGACCCGATCCTCCTCACAGGCCCGCTCCTGCGGCCACCTCAAAATACACAGGTTCTTCCCTAAAGCGCCTCCGGAAAGGAAAGCAACAATAGCCGCTGGTTCGCCAAATGTCGTATATTATGAGGCATAAACTGCAGGTTAGCAGGCTTTAGATGTAATAAAATGGAGGAGAATAGAGAAGAGACGTCAGGGTTTCCATGTTCTAGAATCTCCAGTGTGTTTATTCAGAGTCAGCAACAAACAACCAGCATTCAGAGGAGCAGCCAGGAGCAGAGCCCCTGTCCACCCTCCAGCCTCACGGCTTGTGAGAGTGTCCTCCTAAAGTCACATTACAGTTTACTTTTATGCCCTGTATTTCACATTTACATTTAGAACACAGACTGTGGGGTGGGGGAGAGCCCCCACCACCTGTTGATTAACTTCTTTGAACATTAGGTGACATGATTTGCAAGTGCATGGAGGAAGGGAGTGGAGACCTTTTGTCTCCCCAATTGGGAATGCTAATTCCACCCCCACCTGGCTAGGCCCATCAGCCACCTCTGAATAAGCTCTCCTGTGTACAGGCCAAAGTGGACTTGTGATCCCAGTACTGCTAACATATGGTTTTAGATTTGTACATTATGTTATGAGGAGTTTTACTTTAGTATCATTTCTTAATATGTTTTAAATTGCACACTGTTCAGATACCACACTAGCAGCATGCGAAAACTAAAAGTAGCATATAATGATGCTCTACGGTTGCTGGTGAGGGTACCAAGATGGCACAGTGCCAGCCAGCTGTTTGTAAACCTGGGGGTACCTACCTGTCAAGCCCTGTTAAGAAATGTAACGTACAAATTCATATGTCGTCTTGAAAAGTCTGACATAATCATGTTATTAAGATTTTAATTAACCCTGTCAAAAGTTCTACTCGGTACTCTTCCACGATATGGAGACATTGGCGTAACAGCCTCTACGGACTTTGAAAAACTGTAGTTGGACTGTTTTTATGTGTTTTTTTATTTTGTATTTTTTTATTATTTTATTGCTTTTACTGTGTGATTGTCATGTTTTGCTATATGGACCCTGAGTCTGAAATAAAGATTGAATTGAATTGAATTGAAATGACAACACCACAGTGTTAGGATCAGGGTGTTTTGACATTCATTCTTAATATGACAATTATTAGTACAGGAAAATGGAGCATAATTTATTTAGCTGATTTCATACGGGATAACTTTAAACTAAGCTTTAACATTTTTTATATACATCAATGAATGAATATACTGTACATACAGACTATCAACAGTGGATATGAAAATGATATGTACAGTGTCAATTGGCATGAACAGTTTGTTTCTGGATAATATATGTACAGTCTATCATCAATAAAATAGTTACAACAGCTATCCTTAACGCATATGGTTATTATGTATAGCCTACATCCCAGTAGTCCATGTGCAAATGTGCCAGAGTCAAGCAGGAGTCAGTAATCCCAGAACAGAGCAGTATGGGGGACAGGTGTAGCTGTTGACCCTATAATGGCTACTGGCATAAAGGACTAACTGTCCAAGTCGCTCGTTTTGTGCTGGGGGACGATGAGTCTGTGGCTGAATGTGCTCCTCTTCCCCGCTAGCACATCACATTGTAAGCAGTTGTATGTTGTTTTTCTCTATTTGTCATGTTGTCACTGTGGTGTATTTGTATGTGGTATTGCGGATAGAAATTAGCTTCTAGTTTCTTAGGAGTAGCAAAGGGTAGCATACTACAGAATAGAGCTGGCAACAACAATGACATCAGACAATGAAATGGATAAAATCTACATGACAAGGAAGGACCTATAGGGTGTAGATGGGTTTGCATGCTGCGGGCTGCGGCATGGATAGACAAGAGAAAGCAATTTTAAATATAACTTAATGCATATCATGAAAGGGCGGGGGAACTGTCATGACCTGCCTGAACTAACACTATGCTTTATATATAGGGATACATGATGATTGTTATCTCCACCAGGCTGAGAGCCGGGAAGGGCCCTATCTTGAGCCGCGCCTTATCCCGGACCCTTATGCCCAATCTTATTAGGCATTTTTTTGTATTTTGAAAAACATTTTTAAATTGTGAAAATAGCCGATCTACATCTACACGTTCTAAGGTTGTAGATGTTTTTCAAAATACTAAAAATGCCTAATAAGATTAGGCATAAGGGATAAGGCGCCGTGCAAGTTAGGGCCCTATGTTTTCTCCCCTGTTTGTATGTGAATCCGTGAATAAACATTTTTCAAATTGGCCTCATGGTGGCGCTATACCAGCACATTTGCACTTCTGACCGTAGGGGACCACAAATGTGAACAGTTGAACGGTATAGCGATATAACTGTCTTAGAATCAGCTTCGTTGTCTGGGTTATCACACTTGACAACATGCTTCACGACACTTTGATCAGGGTGAGCAGTTAAGTAAAAAGAGTGCCAAGAAAAAAAGTAAGTGCTTGAAGTAACTAATAGCAGTAAGACATCAAAGCCGGCATGTGTCTAAATGACATATGAACTTGACATCTGCTAGTCCTAAAGGTATCAAGCTATTATGGAGCCATCTCTAATCAACTGGCAGAACATAATCAAAAGAATTGTAACATTATTTTTGGTCAGTACAGAGAATAAATGTACTTCCTCACTAATTTCAAAAGGACAAGAGACAAAAGGAAGAGGAGATGTGCCATTGACATTTCCTATCTAAATGCTATAGCATCTCTGGGACTCACTGCAATCTTGTCACTGCAAGCCAACAATACTGATTATCTGGTCTGTCGGTCCATGGTCCGCTTTTCTGGTATAATTACACAAGGAATGAGTCACTCGCCAAGAAAACATAATCCCATCAGGATTAGGTTAACCAGTGGTTAGGGACACCAAGGTTAATGTGGTTAATAACCACATTAACTTGGCGTCCCTATTTTGGGCATGTCATGTAGGCAAAAAGAAAAAGTGCTCCTCGGAGCACAGGTCTCCGCCAGGTCAGGTAGGTTATTGTGGGCCAGCATGTTCGGAATTCGCCAGGATGTAATATGATAAATCGGACAGAACCATCTTGATCCCTTGACTATAGAGATAATGTGTACCGATTTGCATGATGTTTGGACAAAATTCCTCACTGTAGTGCAAATGTGTGTGCAAAGTTTCACCCAATCGGACGCTGCGTTCATGATTTGCGGCATTTTGTTCAAAACGGGCCACTCCTGCAAACTTTAGATGTCAATCTTAGCCAATCAAGATGGAATATGAAAAATCAAACAGATCCGTCTTGATCACATGACTATAGACGCCATGTGTACCGATTTGCGTGAAATTTGCATACAATCTGAAGGCTTAATATCAAAAAGATTGTTTTACATAAGTCGGCCTCCTGGTGGCGCTATAAAAGGCAGATGTGAGAAATGCAAGGCAAAGGCTTTTCCTTGGCCTCTAGAGAGTGTGCATACAAAGTTTTACACAGATAGGTGCAGTTATAGGTAAAAACACAAATGGGCCTGTTATAGCGCCACCATGAGGCTGATTTTAAACATTTCAAGAGGCATTTCTTCCTCAGCCTAGTGGGAATGTGTGTGGAAAATTTCACGGAAATTGCAAGCTGTGTTCATGATTTGAGGCATTTTGTTCAAAACGGAGCACTCCTGCAAACTTTGGAAGCCAATTTTAGCCAATCAGGATGAAATATGAAAAATCTGAAAGATACATTTGGTTTGATGACTATAGAGATACTGTGTACCGATTTGCGGGATGTTTGGACAAAATCTGTAGGAGTACTGTCAAAAAAATTGTTTTGCACAAATCGGCCTCCTGGTGGCGCTATAAAAGGCCCATGTGAAAAATGTGGGGCAGAGGTTCTGCTCTGGCATCCAGGGAGTGTGTGTGCACAGTTTTGCTGCGATCAAGCCAACGGTGCCAGAGATTAGCTGTACACAGACAGAATGACACACACATGGACACACGGACACACAGACACACGGACACACAGACACACGGACACACAGACATAGCTCCAAACATAACCGATCTACAAGCTCACAACGTGTCGCAAGGTCCGTTTTACTAATTAAATCTAGAGGGTCTAAGTGGTTAAACTGAAGTGATATTGATGAATTCCAAATATTAGTATGCTGCTGTGGCACCCCTGGACTTGTGTCACGGCACCCTAGGGTGCCACCGTCTGCCACGGGGCACCCACTTTGAGAAACCCTGCCCTGGAAGGTAGTTAGAACTGCTCCACACTCCCTAGGAGCAGGGAGGGAGGGGCGGGCTTTTTAAGTCCTCCAATTGTCGCCCCCCCCCCCTCACACACACACACACACACACACACACACACACACACAGTCTCTGCAATGTTTTGGAAGTAAAAGATCAAAATAAACAACTCATAATATAACGTTACTCCAGATGAACGCTGAGTAGAGTTGTCAGTGTTCACCAGAGTGGTGAAAGCTCCTAAAACACAAACAGAAGTGCATTTTCTCCATCTGACCAAACTGAGGTGAGTTTCTCCAGGTGACTTAGCTTAGCTAATTAGCTGCTTAGCATTAAAGGAATTGATGGAATTGCGTGTAATTTCACTTTTATTTTACTTGGTAAAGCAACAACTAGTCAGGATGCAGCATTGTTGTGTTGTGTGATGTGAAGTGAATATGTTGTATTGTTGAGCCGTGTTTGATTGTGATGCTAAGACAGGCTACAGTATGCACTATGCAGGCCTAGTCAGTGGTGTAAACTAAAGTAATAAGTACTATACAATTTTGAGGAGCTTTTACTTTACTGGAATATTTTAATATTCAATACTTTTACTTCTCCACTACATTCCAGAGACAAATATTTTACTTCTACTCCACTACAATTAGTTGAAAACTTTACTAGTTACTTTGTAAATTTGGATTATTATTACAAAACATACCTTCAGCCCTATTGTAACTGCTGTCAAAACCAAGTTCATAATAAGGCTGTATAAGGCTGTTAATGTGTATGGCTACATTATTTCATGTCTTTTGAGTCAAGTTGCAGTAATGCTTTTATTTTGAAGTGTCAAAGTCCTATTCTGTGTCTCGTTTGGTCTGCTCTCACGTGAAATGGGGTTTACACAGGACTTTTGCATTAACTAATTAAGCAGCAGTAGGCAGCAAGCAGCAAGATGCAGAAGCTTCATGTCATGCTGGGCACAAGAGTCTGTAAAAGAAAGGTTACTGTCTAAAGTCATAAGAAAGGGTTATAAAGACCTGAAGACTGAAGAGTACTCCCTTCTTTGTGTAGCATGCAGCCAATGAGGTATTTTTTTGTTTGTCTATATTTTGCTTGTACTGTTGGTATTTTACTCTGGTAAATGTCTATATTACATGCTGTGCATGACGCCATCTTATGTTAATGTAACATGCTTATTTTATGTTTATTGTTTATAGTTTTCATGGTGGATTGGAGGGATTGAAGTTACCTTCAATAAATCAGTAGCAAGGAAACCACTTGTGTCTGTCTGTGCTTGGAGGGAGTTACACCTATAGCCTATATAGTTTGGCTATTTGAAAATAGCCGATCTACAAGCTCACAACGCGTCACAGCGTAACACGTTGTACATAATGAGTACTTTTACTTTTGTCACTTTAAGTATATTTTGATGCCAATACTTTTGTACTTTTCCTCAAGTAAATTTTGAATACCAGACTTTGTAATAGAGTATTTCTAAACTGTTGTATTGGTACTTTTACTCAAGTAAAGAATTTGAGTACTTTTCACACCACTGGGCCTAGTAAACCACTTTACACATTCACCAGGATTCTGGATGGCTTGGTTCCAGGCCTAGTAAACGTATACTAGGCTATATGTTGTGACAGGATACAGTATACGTTTACTAGGCTGTATGTTGTGACAGGATACAGTATATGTTTACTAGGCTGTATGTTGTGACAGGATACAGTATACGTTTACTAGGCTGTATGTTGTGACAGGATACAGTATACGTATATGTGTCTCTCGGTTACTTGAATGAATCTTTCTTTCTTTCTTTCTTTCAGATACTCAGGCTGGCAGAGGTGTTGCAGGGGGGACATCCCCCTCTTCATTATAAGCCTGGACTATGCATTAAGACATCAGTGGAGGAGGGGAGCAAGAACTGGGCTTCACTACTACAACTAGGAGGTCTAGATGGCTCCCTGATGTAGTCTTTTTTTTTAAATGTATAAACACACGCACACACACAAACACACCCCACACACACACCCACCCACCCATACAC
The DNA here is from genome assembly GCF_963280865.1 of Gymnoscopelus braueri. Classification (NCBI taxonomy): domain Eukaryota; kingdom Metazoa; phylum Chordata; class Actinopteri; order Myctophiformes; family Myctophidae; genus Gymnoscopelus; species Gymnoscopelus braueri. Next base: position 44,406,579 of record NC_137603.1, read on the forward strand.
CCACACACATACATATGACGATGCAGATGACATCTGAATCGTCAATGCCCAGAAGACTGAGGTTCTCACCTACAGTGTAACACCCTCCCAGACCATCCACCTCTAATAAAGTACTGGTGAAGCCAACCAGATGTATGGAGAATGGAGATGGCGGGAGTCGCCGCTGGAAGGCTCATCCGAGGATGCCCTGCCCTAGAGAACGAGATCTGGAGATCTCTCTCTCTATCCATGGGTTTGTCTGCATGGGGGATTCCTCCGAAGACTTGGTCCGCACGGTCGAACGGCCAAAGACCTCGTCCTTCTCGGGGTTTCCCCTGAAGACGGCTGATGAAGACGGCTCAAAGTAGGAACCTCTTTAGGACTGTCACGATTTATTTATTACATTTTACTTGACGATTAATTGTCGCTCAAATAATTGCGATTAACGATTTAAATGCGTATCTGTCGTGCTCTGTCGTACACTGAACTTTGTAACATTATTAGTAAAGTTTTTAGGCTTCGTAAACAAAAGGTGCACAGGGCAGATATGACAAATAACTTGCATAATTCAATAACTTTATACTTAAAAAAAAACATGAATAGTGGAAATAGCAGTCTGCTATTTCCACTATTTTTTTAAAAATTTGTTTGAAAAAAAAAATTTTTGAAAACATATTAACATTTTTCAACATGGAAATGATTATGACGATTATCTGAAAAAGTATTGCGACTATCTCAAATACTTGCGATTCATAATAATTGTGACAAACCTAATTTTTCCTTTTCCTTTGCTGGATGCTGCTGCTGCAGTTTATGTTGTATGCTGTTCGTGTCATGTGCTGATGTGCTCAGCAGAATGAACAATCCTTCATTAATATGAGATCATTAAATTTGCTAAAGTGTATCAAACGGTATGGCAGGATTAAAAAATGTGTGCATGAAAAAGTGCTCCTCGGAGCACAGGTCTCCGGCAGGTCAGGTAGGTTATTGTGGGCCAGCAATGTTGGGAATTCGCCAATCAGGCTGGAATGTGAAAAATCGGACGGATCGGACGGATCCGTCTTGATCACTTGACTAAAGAGATAATGTTTACCGACTTGCGTGATGTTTGGACAACATTTGTAGGAGTAATATAAAAATAATTGTTGTGCAAAAATCTGCCTCCTGGTGGCGCTATAAAAGGCAGATGTGAGAAATGCAGGGCAAAGGTTGTTCCTTGGCCCCTAGAGGGAGTGCACATACAAAGTTTTACACAGATCGGAGGAGTTATAGGTAAAAACACGAATCGGCCTGTTTTAGTGCCACCATTAGGCTGATTTAAAACATTTCAAGTGCATTTCTTCTTCTGCCTAGTGGGAATGTCCGTGCAAAATTTCACGGAAGTTGCACGCTGTGTTCATGATTTGAGGCATTTTGTTCAAAATGGAGTACTCCTGCAAACTTTGGAAGCCATTCTTAGCCAATCAGGATAGAATATGAATACTCTGAAAAACCTGTTTCGTGACTATGACTATTGTTGGGGGGAACTAAGTTTTGTAGTGACTAGTTCAAAGGGTTTGGAGAGCTGGTAGCAGAATGTCCAGGGCTCCGCTGATCAGGGCGGTATCCTCGAATGGGGGTCTTCGCAAGGAGTTGGGTTATCCTCTGCGAGGGAGCCCTAGTAACCTATGTCGGTATTGAGTCTTATTATTATGGGTAATTGGGTTGTAAGGCCAATTACCTGTTCCAATAGTATTCTTACTGAACTGAAATATCTCTAGACTGGCTTATCCTTCGGCTCAGCCTTATATAGTGGCAGATTGTACTCGCCATATATGGATGGCCCTAGGGCATAACTGTTTCATTCGTCATCAATATAATTCTATTTGGGAGGTGCCCGTATAAGGACATCTCCGCAACAACTATAGAGATACTGTGTACCGATTTGCGTGATGTTTGGACAACATCTGTAGTGCGGTCAGTACGGTCAAATTTTTTTTCTCACAAACTCACAATGTGTTACGATGCATGCTTTGTAGATTGACTGGCTTGTATATCAGCTATTTTTCAATATACAAAGTATAAAATAGGGCTTAAGTTGTTAACTATCGTGGCAGCCACTATTGTATGTTCTGTAGTAATATACTGTAAAGTAAATACCAGGAGAAAACAGCTGTTTAGGGGTTGGTATATACAGAGTTATCTTTTTGATCCCATAAGTACCAGGTGTTTTTCTGTTTGTTGACAAGGCCATTATGGTAGAAACTAAGATCTGGAAGAGAATGATGAGATTACTTTACCAACACATTGTGTGTGTGTGTGTGTGTGTGTGTGTGTGTGTGTGTGTGTTACAGTTCTTCCCATCACTCCCTCAGATCCTCGGCAATACACACAGCAAGTCAATCGGGCGGGCGGTTCACTCACTCACATTTCATGAATTTATAGATAGATTCCGTAAGACTGGGAAGACATACAGGCACGAGGCACTTGTCTAATGTCCCTCCATACAGTATTTTCCTTTTCTGTGGTCAAAGGACAGACATTATAAAATGTCACATGGTATTGTAGGACCAAGTGTCTGCTATATTCTGCTAACTCTTGCTAACTCACTCTTATCTCAAATTAAATCAATCCCATCTACTTGTTTTCTTTTATTTTCTCTTTCATCACTTCACTCAGCTTTGTACATTCCATCTTGGTGATGGACTGTGCAAAGCAAAGGTAGTCAATATTAATTCAGTTAATTCAGGGTGACACATAATCAATATTGCCCCTCAATGTTCGCATCAAAGACTACTAAGAAAATATTTTAGATCTAACAAATGTACACCTGAGGATGTACAGTATACTCTTTCAGCTTTATCAATACAATCACACATACTGTAAGTGTAGCTCAGCAAACACAGACTCCAACGTCTGCCCACTGAGCAACTCTCAGGAGCAAAAGTTCCTTGATTCAAGGGCACTTCCACATTAGTTGCTACTGTATGCTCATTAATATTTCTTGCCCATCAGCCCAGAAGTAACAACCTCTAACTGTACAACTTGTCATTTTGAATCAATAAGGAAATAATCAGGTACAAGGGAGAATATAGATTTCAAGGAAAATTCCACTGAAATAATCTTTTAAAATTATGATTCTCTGCAAAACAGTGTTTTTTTCCTGACATTTGAGGCGGTTTAAGCCCTAAAGTTCTCAAGATTAGGAAAACACACCACTGACTTGAATTGCTGTCACTGTAGGTATAGGTCATGGGGTATGGTTGTACAAGGAAGGGGGCATGGTTCATCCTTCCTCTGGCTGTACAGTACACCTGTGTCTGTCTGTGGGTGCAGGGGGAAGTTTGCGTGTGGAGTAGTCTTGTCCCGGTGGAACAGCTTCATTTGGGCAGAAGCTCACAATGACACACCAATATTGAGAAGCCATTTGGTGACCTATAACAGAATACTCCAGTTTTTCCTTTTTTCCTTTTTTGATTGTTTTTCTCACCATTTGTTGAGCACCTTTGTACCTTAGAACAAGAAGAAGATAGACCTTTATTGATCCCCCGGGGAAATTCAGTTTCAGATTCACCCGGCTGATGCTGTCTTAATTTCAGTGAGACCTCAGTTTCTGCTGCCACATACACACAACTGAACTAGGTAGCAGAGTGGAGGAACACAATGGCACGCTGCCTGGAGGCACACAACAGACCTGTGACACTACGAAACGGAGTTAAGGATTAATCCCATGAAATACCTATTTCCTTTTCCAACGTTAGTAACTATAGCCCGAGGGGATTATTATATCCAAATTGCGTGTCTGGTCGATATTTAATCCCTAGACGTAATATGACTGAGTTAATCAGTTAAGATGTAGAGTGGAGATCGGGCCACCCTTTATACGGGAAAATGTGTATAAGATTTTGAATCAATCAGGCAATGCAATTTCTATAAAGGCAGTGCAAAACCTAAAACAAAATGAGCCTAAATTTAGCATTATTATAAAAAGGGCGGTTAAAGGGCATGTAAGTGAGACTGCCTGAGGCAGTCAGGCCTGATCCTAAATTCTGACATTTAGGATCAGGCTCTGGAACTTCCTCACTTACTTAGGCCCATCGCTCCCAGTGGAGCATAGGCCATTTACGACCCTTCTCCATCCAACATGGCTTTGGGCTGTCCTCTCTGCCTCCCCCAGCTGGTTCCTTGTCTCTTGAGCTCCGCCTCAGTGTCCCGCCTCCATGGTGTTCTTATAGCCTGGAAACCAGACGAATCTGCCAGTGCAAAAATAAATAGCCCTCGGTGAGATTTGGTCTGGCCCCGCTCGTTTGTGTTCGGATTTCCCTGCCCCCCAAGTTGTGGGGCGCCAATCTGGGCCCAGTATGCAAATATGGGGCGGTTTATCACCAGAGGCATTTTTTTTTTCGCCCCTTGGAACTGCAGATTCCACATTCCAGACAAATACATGTATCTACGCAGTGATATTAGTCTGGCCATGCCAGGCTAGTGTTCTTAGGCTGCCCTTTCTTCCGCTTCCCCTGGGGGGTTCCAAGTCAGGGCCTGGAACAGTCGGCACCATTTTATATATCTGGGCCCCATTGGTCCATTAAGGGATCCAGCTCTGCTATAGATTGTGTGTTCAGTAACAGGGGTGTCCTTGTCTCTCAGGCCGGGATACCAATTTGATCCAATCAGAAGAGAGAACTCATACAAGATACAGGATAAACATTGAAATTTGACGTGATGACACAAAGAAGTGAGCAGACAGAATAGGAACTGGAACACTATTAAAGTCGATACATGGGTACTGTGTCCTGATTGGCTTAAATTGGTATTTTCTGTTTATTAAAGAGCTGGAGAGACAGGGAGACCCCTGATTACTAGAGATTTAATGTGTTTACAAAACATTTTTTTATTAACATCTGATTTCAATATCACTTTCAGCACCTTGAAATTGTTCTATATTCTCATTGTAACAGAATAAACATTTTCAGGTAGGTATACCAATTTCATTCAATAAGGAGAGAGAACTAATACAGAATAAAGTACAAACACATGGAATTGGAAGTGATTAAACATAAAGTGCAGGCAAAATTAGAATTGGAACAATATACTGTAAAATGTAAGCTGATGAATGGGTTCTCTTTCCAGATTGGTTCAAATTGGTTACTCACCTGAAAATGTATTTTCTGTTTATTAAGGAGCTTGAGAGAAGGGGAGACTCCTGTTATTGAACACAACATAGCAATGATTACTATCAGAATCTAAACAATGCATCGCACTTCAACCTTTTAACAAAATATAACTTAGACCTTTAATATCAGCGTAAATCCCCTCTAAGGTCATACAACCAAATGGCTTTGGTATTAAGCGATTTGATCAAAATGATTAACTGAGGTCCTGGTCCAAATAAGACTGCAAGACAAAGCTCTACTAGATTATCTAGGAGAGTGAGTGAAGAGATTTAAAGAGCAGTAAGAGAAGTAATATGAGCAACACAAGACACTTTACAACATAATAGTCCGCTTGCCAGAATGTGAACCCGGACATGTTGAGTACACCAACGTTTTATGTTAGAAATGTTGAGTATGGGTCCCCAGCATGTGGAAACTGCCGGATGCTAACTTACATATGTTGAGCAATTTTCAGAATTAGCGTAATTAGCTTTTATTAGCATAATCACCTATATGGACAATCTTTCAGCAATAGTCCCGGGCCTTAGGGATATTTTCGCGCTAATCAGTCTTAAATGCACCAAATTTGGCCCAGATGTAGCCCAGGGCATGCTCTAATGATTTAGCTAGGGCGCCCGAGCGGGCGACCTTTGGGGTCCACGCACCACAGAACCTCAATGTTCCTCACATCCACATGATGAGGTGTAACAAACTCCGCTTTTCCTCTCTTCAATGCGCTAGCAGGATGTGATACTACATCAGCCTTCCTTGGCCATGGGAAAAGAGTGCATGGGCAGCTTGGGAGGCAACACTGGATCTCACAGTAGTACCGGATTATGTGGATGTCGATGCCTCACCAACAATGAGGGGTCCAGATGACAACATATAAGCACAATGGATAGATAGATACCTTTATTGATCGCACAGGGGAATTTCAGTCACCCAGAGGCAGCACAGCAGTCAGAGTTACAAAGTTACAGATACAGAGTAAGGAATGTATACAGCAATACAAAGGTAAGACATAACAATAAGATGCACCATCACTAAAGAACAAAAGTATACACCTGTACAAACTATCCTGCACTATGCAGAAAAATAACAATAACACCAGGTTACAGTGTCCTGTCAAACTGTGCAACCAGTACAATCACTGCAATGCAAAGAAAAGTGACAGTGTCCACAGTGCAATCAGTACAATAACTATCTAAGTGTAATTAGAGGTCAGAGTCCTTGGTACATCTTTTATTCCAAGTTATATGACCGGGATCAGTATGGGTTAGCGCCCCCAGCCTGTGTCTTCCGTGAGGAAGAAGCCCAACAAACCCACGGTGAGGCCTTTAGGAGGGCCATTCAAGCAAACCAGCCCAAGGAACCATCACGCCAGAAGGAAATGTTTGGATCGGGGTGTTGCAGCGGATCTGGTGCAGCGGATCTGGTACAGTGCTCAGGTCCTGGACCTGGTGAGACGAAGGAGGAGCCCGGCCAGGAGGCCACCCACAGAGCCTAGTCCTCCACGTGCCAGAGCCTCCCCGAGTTACGGCAGAGTTATTTCCGGAGAAGCGGACTGAGTGGCCCTGTCTTTCCCTATAGGACTGACCGTGGGTCCTGGGACGTAAGTTGGGGCTTGATCAACCCCGGCTGGGTTACCTGGGCGAGGGTGTATGTTGCGAGACCCGAAACACCCTATGACCCCAGGCTACAACACTGATGATACGTCCCAGGTGCATCCATGTGATGTATTCTTTATAGACAGTTGACCTGGCAGAGCGACCAACATGTGTCTCGTTGTAAATCCTCATAGCTACCTGCACAAAAGACATGCCAAGTCTCAAACAGTTCCACCCGGGGTAGGTGAATCTACCCCGGGATGCCCCACTATATCCTTGTGAAGGGAGAGGGACGTGTTTGCCATGATGGCGTCCAGCCTCCTCACTGTACGCACCTTAGCCACCCCCTCCAGTGAGGTCCCCACGATGGAGCCCACCTTCCTCACCAGCCATTTACAGCATCCTGTTGCACACGCCAAAACATCTGAGTCTTCTCAGGAAGAACAGCCTGCTCCTACACTCCTAGAAACTTGTAGTTGGCTACAATCTCCACCACCTCAGCATTTATGGTGCTGAGGTACCCTCTTGGTTGTGCCATAGTCCACCACCATCCTCCTTGGTCTTGCTAGCATTGGGCCGGAGGCGGTTTGCCTCGCTCCAGTCCACAAAGTCCTTCACCATGCTATCGTGCTCAACAGTGTTGTCACCTGAGATGCAGCTGACCACCGCAGTGTCATCTGAGAACTTCTGTAGGGGCCATGTCTTGGAGTTGATCCGAAGTCAGATGTGTATAGGGTGAACAGGAAAGGTTACAGCACTGTGCCCTGGGGACAGCCGTGTTGTTCACCAGCACCTCCGACTGACAACCCTGCAGTCTCACATACTGCGGTCTGCCCGAGAGTGTGATCCATGCCACCAAGCCACCAAGCCATGGTCCACATCATCAACGCAAGCTTCTCAGCAAGCAGTTGTGGCTGGATAGTGTTGAAGTAAAAACACATGATTCTGACTGTTGCCCAGGGTGTCAAGGTGTGTGAATGCCCTGTTTAGCATGTAGATGATGGCATCATCAAATGTCCGCCTGGTATGCAAACTGAAGGTTGAGGTATTCACTCACCATCGGTCTCAGTTGATTCAGTACCAGACGCTCAAAGGTCTTCATGCTCTTTGATGTCAGAGCCACTGGCCTGTAGTCACAAGGTGCGACTTTTCTTAGGCACCGGGACAATGCAGGAAGATTGCCACAGTTGCGGCACCCTCCCCGTCTTCAGAGAGAGGCATACCGTTTGGATCAGCGGTTCTGGACAACCGGATCTCCATATATGCCTATACTATACTGATACACCCAGCCCACGAATGCACGTACACAGTTTTTGTGCATTAATTGTAAGATTGTTTCAAATACTCCTATCTATATCAATAGGAATGTGCTGCACTCCATTGTTCTATCTTTCAAATACATTATATGTGTAACATACAATGGTTACTTATTAAGGTTGTTCCTAAAAGTGTTCTGGGTGAAAATGTTGAATACCTCTTTGGGGATAGTGTTGATATTGTTAATAAGTAAATTAGAGTGCTCTAGATGGATGCAATCAGAAAATCTGAGCATTTCATATGTTTCTAATGCTTAAAAAACATAAAATAGACACTAAGTTTGCCAAAACTGTCAAACGTTTTCACATAGCCGCCATCTTGGAAATATGCAAATTAGGGTTCCAGACACACCCAATCGTAATTATAAGCATTCCAATGTGTTTGCAATGGTCAAAAAACATGAAATAGACACCAAGTTTGTATTTGTAGCTCATCTGGTTCAAAAGTTACAGCCAAAACCGTTTTACATGGCGGCCATTTTGGATTTGGCCGCTATGGCGACCCCAAAGGTCGCCTGCTCGGGCGCCCTAGCTAAATCATTAGAGCATGCCCTGGGCTACATCTGGGCCAAATTAGGTGCATTTAACACTGATTAGCGCGAAAATATCCCTAAAGCCCGGGACTATTGCTGAAATATTGTCCATATAGGTGATTATGCTAATAAAAGCTAAATACGCTAATTCTGAAAATTGCTCAACATATCCAAGTTAGCATCCGGCAGTTTCTACATGCTGGGGACCCATACTCAACATTTCTAACATAAAACGTTGGTGTACTCAACATGTCCGGGTTCACAATGGGGCTCTATGGGCTGGCAAGTAGACTATAATGAAGTAGTGTGTCTTGGTCTTTGGACAATTCATTTTGTTTATGATAATAATTATTTGTTCACTATCATACTGTAGGTACAACTCAAATAAGTGCACATTGAGTCCATTGATAAGGAAATGTATGTATTTGTAGTATGACAAAATACAAGACTTACAGGTTGCTGTAGTTCAGTGGTTTTCATGTTTTTACACCCAAATATGGAGTGTATTGTCTAACCTCAATGTGTCGTTATGGCATCAGCCGCAAACAAATCAGCCGATGACGAAGCCCTTACACTGACTTACACCTTATGACTCAGACATATTGGTCGGATTGGTGGTGTGACGTACGTGTGAGGGTCGCATAGTGGCCTGAACTCTAGAAGTGAGGGAGCTCCAAATACATGTTTGAGAGCACTCTCAGTGTTGTGTAAATTAATGTTTTTTCTTTTATGTTTACACATTATCTTTTCTATTAATACTACACCAAACCTCTCTGCCGAAAATAGCCAATCTTCAAGTCTGCATTTGTGCTATTTTCAGCGAATGTCCCCCCCAGAATAGGGATGCTAGGGTTTGTATTGCATTTTTGTTATAAATTCAGGTGATATTAATTATATAAACAGGGTATTTCAATCTCACCTGTATACCATCTGTTTTTATATTGTTGTTGCTGACTATGTTGCCTTGAATGCTATTTGTGGAAAAAAAAACAACAACTATGGTTCAAGTCGTTAAACTTCAATGCTCTACAAAAATGTTTTTGTTGGGCAGGTGCTTTATCACCTGTTGAGCATGCATGTGTAGGTCATACACAAGTATAAGATAACAGTTTTCTAAAAGCAAACCTCAGTTCTATTTCACATGTTTCTGGCAGTGTTGCCAGATTTTGTGAGAAATAAGCAACCAGGTCTAGGAAAACAAGCCCAAAAGAAGCAACTATAGGCACTAGGCCATTATGAGCACTTTAAACCTATACTGTTTACATCGAAAATAGCCGATCTACAAGCTTTACCCATGTCAAGCTCTGAAGCTTGAGCCATAGCTTGTCTTATTCATTACAAGATCGTAAACGTGTTCAGGTTTCGGTCTCCCTCCACATCCCTGATCGAGCTCTCAATCTCTCCCAGCCTCCTCTCACTCTCCCTGCCTTTCCCTCTGATCGAGCTGTGCTATTTACTGAATGCTCTGCCTCCGAATAGGGATGCTAGGGTAATCAAATGTAGCCGACTACACCACCTAGAAAATCTGAGTCTAGGTCTCCATTACTGCCTATTCTATTTCACACAGGTTCTTTTCACTTGGGGGGAGAGCATTCCATCCCAACCAAACAGCCAAACCAGTTTAGTGTAAAAGTTCATATTAATTACAATAAAATAGAATAAAAAACATAAAATTATGTAGGTGCCCACAAGTCCATAAAAACAATAAAACAAAAAGGCAGTAAATGTGCATAAAGGCACTGATGGAACAGCTGTCACTCAGGAGCGGCTGCATCGTCTACCACCACACCACTGGCTGCGTTGTCCACCACCACAGGGGGGACAAAAACATGGCCAGTCACCAGTGGTGATATCTATTACATACTCTTCAACCAAGCTGTCCGCCTTCCCCCTTCGGTTCCTCTCCCTGTCCTCACTCCCCTGCAGGGTCACCTGCCAATCAGTCTTTTAATGCCCAGGTGCAGGTCATCAAGGGCTGGGTAATCAGCAGTCAGAAAAAAATAGGTACAGTATTGTTCATTAATATAATATGCGCTGTCGAGACAGACAGACAGACAAGACACTGCCTGCCACAAATTGAACTTGATTCATAAACTAGGTCTAATGTTGCCTTGGCACGTTTCAGTTTGAAAGATGTCAGTGGTTTGGTAGTTTTTCAAAGTGTGCAAAGCAGACGCATCGAATGCCATTTGCAACATACCGTATATGAAACTAAAACTATCCTGTGGAGCATGACCAGTTCATGCAGAGAACAGCAGAATAGACGGTGGCAGAGGAGGCAGCTATACCTATAGTGAAGCCATTAGTATAGGGCTGGCTACTTCAGAACAAACCTAAAAATATCGCAGTGAGTCAGTCAGGTTGCCAAAGCAATCACATGCAGTGATTGATGGTGATGAAATGTATAGAGCTAGATGATCAGCTTTTCATTGTCGCTGAGGACCTAGGAGTCCAATGACTGATATCACACATTGCACTCAGCTATAGTCTCCCAAGTCAACGTTACTTTCCAAACGTTGCCCTGACTGAACATTGATGCTTAATACTAAGCAGACCTGTTTATGTTTTGGACCAGACATAATAACATGTTGTAAATGCCTATTTTGGTGAAGGAAATTAGGTCAGGTCTATCCCACTTCCAACAGTTACGAGCAATGCATTCTCACTCCAAACTACCTTACGCTTCTGATGTTGACACAGAGGACACCCTTTCATGTACCATGTTGACGACAAAGTATCATAATCGATTCCCACTATATTGGCATACAAATTACCTGTGTTGAGTTGGCATAATTGCGCTTCGCACAGCTTGTTGCAGGCACTTGCTTGGCTAATGCCTCGCTTGGGTGCGCATCACAGGACTCAAGCCTGCTTCTTATGACTTTTCGGCCTCGTTTAAAAGTTTTTCACTTGGTTTCAGTGTTTTAATGGCAACGTTGCCTTGTTCTGCATCCGCATTACGTCGTCAGTCACATGACGGCACAGTGTATTGGACTAGCCTGCATGTACCAGTCTGTGGACCAGTGACATCAAGGGGTCATGACCAAGTGTCCGTATGTGACGAGTTGTGAATGAGAATGTGTTGTATGAGGCATGACGCAATCAAGTCCGAGAACACCATTCAAAACCCAATAGAACATGAACTCCATTGAGTTCAACGGAGAAGTGGCACCATGTTATATCCGGTTTCTCAAGCTATATTGTTAGCCTATAATACCAGCCTATAATACCAGGCCTACAACAGCCTATTTATTTCTAACTTTTTATTATAGGCTATTCCAGCCAGTGCTTTATTTTATGAATTGTGCTCAGTTTAGCTCATTGTCATGTTGTGTCAGTTAAAATAAGGCCAATATTTTCACCTATACAATCTAAATTATACTGTATTCTGGAAATACATTTGTCACTGACTTTTCTTTGAAATAAAGGTGGATTGTTTGTAAGCTGACCATAATTTGATAGATCCTGCCAGTTAATTATATAATCCTATACCTTTGTCAATTCAACATTCGTTCTTGATACTTGACTTTATTTCTTTGGGCTTTATACATTAGTCTAATGAAATGCATATCAGTGCATAACGTTTTTTTTGGCTAGAGATAATTAAAGAAAGGAATCAGCAGTGTATCAGCAGTTATGGATTGCAGAGTATTGAAAAAATATTCAGATTCCTAGTGTGGCAGTAGGAATCTGAATATTTTGGCCCAATATCAATTTCCTCTGCTGATAGTTGTATTTGCAGAAAGGTAAATGCTATGTACACAGTCTACACTGTAACGACCTGTAATTTAAATTGACATCTACTGTACTGTTCATCTCAAATGGTGAGGATTCTCTGGACACTCATCTGTTGCCGGGCTCCCCTGCGGGGTTTGGTCCGAATATCACTGTTTGCGGAGTTTCGTAGTGTTTCCAAGTCTGCCTGGTTGCTTGTTTCTCTCGCATACCTGGCAACGCTGGTTTGGCAGTGTTGCCAAGTCTGCTTTTTAAGCGATGCATTTGGACATTCTTTTTATTCTTTATTCTTTATTAGGATCCCCATTAGCTTCCACAAAGTGGTCGCTAGTCTTCCTGGGGTCCTCACATACATAACATGTATACAATAAAAACAGACAATAATGGACATGTATTCATAGACCTGGTTGCTTGTTTCTCTCTCTCATGTAACTGGCAACACTGGTTTCACGTTGAAAACGGGAAATACAAAGAAACTGTTGACTTATGAAAAGGTTCAAATGTAATTTAGATAGCATGTTCAGTATACACAACAGAGTTAGTGGCAATAATCTTGGCCTTGCAATGGATAGAGGAGAAGGAAATAAACAACACAGTCATTGCATCTGATAGCTTCTCAGCACTAGAGAGTGTTAAATCAGGTAGATCCTCATGCAGAACGGACCTTATCAGTGAAATATTTATGATTATGTATAGAGTAGGACAGAAAGGCATAACAACACAATTCCTGTGGGTTCCAGCTCATGCTGGTGTGGAGGGAAATGAGCAGGTAGATATTCTGGCCAAACAAACATTAAGAATTAAACAGGTAAACATGCAGGTACCATTAAGTAGGAATGAAGTCAAACCACTGATTAGGACGTATACACAGTCAGTATGGCAGGAGTATTGGGATGATGGGGAGGTTGGAAAACACCTGTATAATATTCAAAAACAGGTCAGTATGGAGAAGGGCGGTGGTTTGGAAGAGGAAGGAAGAGAGTATTATCACTTGTTTGAGAATTGGACATTCAGGTCTTAACGACGCACTGCATAGAATAGGGAAACATCCAACAGGAAGATGTACAGAGTGTGATGAACAAGAAACAGTTGAACATGTACTGCTCCATTGTAGGAAGTACAATAGTGAGAGGAATCAGTTATATCAGGAGTTGGAAAAGGGAAAACATCATGATTTAACACTGTCAGGTCTCTTAGGAAAAGCAACAGGGAACTTTTATTATAATATTTTTAAGTACCTATTAAGAGAAACCCAGTTAGTTAATAGAATATAGAGTTTAATTTAATTTTATTGGTTTGCTGTACATCTCTAGTTCCATACTCCAGTCCAGCTGGTGGCGGTAATGCTTATAAATTGGTTGCCAACTGCCAAAAAACACAATAGAAGAAGAAGAAGATTATCAACTGGAAATGTTGATAATAAATGGAGATGTTTGGAAGTTGAAGGGACATCTACTGACATTGGTGAGTACAGAATCACATAATTAACTGGCCACCGTGTTGGCTGTAAATGTACTTGAGTAAAAGTACAAAAGTATAAAATGTACTTAAAGTATCAAAAGTAAATTTGTAAATTTTTATACCAATACTTTTGTACTGTAATTTTTTTTAATTCCGGGCTTGTAAGTATTTCTACATGGGAGTGTTGATACTTTTACTTAAGTAAAACATGTGAGTACTTTTTCCACCACTGGTGAGAACTAACAGAACTAACTATGACTATGACATTGGCTGGAGGTGGGTAACGTGGCCAATGTGAAATCGTGCAAAGACACCCGACTTCATATTTTGACTCTTGTAAAGTGAACTAAAGACCCAGATGGGGCTTTTGGAATTCAAGTCAAGTCAAAGGAATATAACCAATAATCTATACAGTAATACTTTTTCGGTCGTTAGACCTTCATCAGGACAGACTATTACTAAATAGTCTGTCCTGATGAAGGTCTAACGACTGAAACGTCGAAATAAAGAGCTACATTTTTTTGCAAGTTCCAGACGGTGTGCGGGTCGCATTCTTTGACTTAACCATCAGAGATCTCCTCCATAATGTATACTTTTTTGACTTACGCACCTGTCGCCAACCCTGGAGGTGTGCATCGGCCTCCTTTACAAAAGAGAAGACTAGATAGAGATCAGATGTGTGTTGTAAAAAATAAATAAAAAAGAAGGGCTTTGAAAGATAGTTTGGCTTGTTATTCACTAGATGGCAATATTGCATTGCAGAAGACTTGTCTTCCAAGTGGTGGAAACAATTTCTCCATTCTACCTCACAATCACATAGATGTAGTTTAATATACAATACATACCATACATTCCGAAAGTCAAACATGTTTTCTTTTCTGTATATGAGTAGAACTTGCCTATGACATTAAGTACATAGGCCTACAGTACTTTTACATGTAGAGAGATCCTTCCTGCTTTTACAGTGACTTAATCCTACCTGCTAGAATTATGCCTCTCATATTGAAACATTGCTAACTTGACCATGTTTAATTTATTAGTTAACTAAAGAAGTTAATGGAGGATCATTAACAGTAGATTAACAGAGCTGTATCACATGTCAGTGTTAAGCAAAATGTATCACCTCATCTTCCCTCTATAGTCTAATGGCATTTACACTGATGCCTTTGTCTCGCCATACCTTGGTAAATTATGACGTGTCATGTCATATGAAATCACATTATGTCTCATTTGCTTCCACATATTGTGAATAACGTATAGATCGGTGGTGAAGCTGGCTTTGACAGCAATGTTTCAGTCACTAGAAAACTGTAAAAATGGATTTCACCTCTATTTGCCCTTTTAATTTTCTCCTTTTTATACTATATTTTTTCAATTTGAAATTGTGCATATAATGCACAATAAAACGCTGTGGTTGTACTCTTCTGGAAAAGGTGTCCAATGTCATATACCCACTCTTTTATATAAAGGCTTGTAGTTAATGTGGTCCATTAGATTACATAATATAAATGATGAAGTCATTTAAATCCCCACTTCTGTGTTTTTTTTTGTTATTTATTTTCACATAAAAAATACCCGGCCAACAACATCCATGGTGGTGTTAATTCAATTACTGACCAACAATGTGATTCAATCTGATTCAATCTAAATCATCATTACCACTTTATTTATCATAACCTTGATGTCATTTTAAGCAAAACATTTTTATTGAATTTCATGGTTATTTATTATTATTAGTTTTATTTATTTTTCTTGCAAGTTAGATCCTTTGTTGCTACACATAGCCACAGAGAGCAGAAAAAAATAACTCTCACAGTCCTACAGAGGGCAGACAAGACCTCAACATATTTCACCGTCCACAAATTCACTTTGCTTATCCACTTGTGCCGACACACAGCACACCATTCTGACAAACTGAAAAGGCCAGCGAGTGTGTTTACACACTTGGATTATTTGAATGTAAGCTGCAATAGTTGGTAATCAGTATGCTGTGGTCTCCTGACTCTAATAATTATGACAACCATCTCTTTCACCATGAACTTGACCTGAACTGGAATCGGTAATAGTGTAATTGTCCAATAAACAAAATCATCCTAATTCCAATTAGCGACAGAGTCACCATTCTAATGTGCCAGAGTTCAGCCCTGCCACGTCTAACTCACCTTTTCAAGCCCCTTTCTCTGAACAGTAACTATTAATTATTCAGCCACAATTAGCATGATGTCAATAGTAATTGCCACCAGTGCAGTGCTCCTCTGACATTGAAACGGCCTATTGTGAGACTGAGCTTACATCTCACACATGTTAATATTACCCATTTCAATCAAGTTACTGTATGAACGTGTGGTCCTAAACACACAAGCACTCACATAGGTATGCAGGCACACGCACGCCCGCACGCCCGCACACCCACACGCACGCACACACACATTCTCATATGCATGAGTAAACACTAAAGGCCCTATTTTGGGGCAGGCAGATTGGTGTGAGGCATGCAGCAAATGGGCGAATTGACAATTTCCGGAGGCGAAGTGGGGTGTTTTTCACCGCCTGCGTGTGTTTGGTATTTTGGGGACTTGCTGTGCAGCCGGTGTGGGAGGATAGGTGTAGTTGGGGGTGTGTTGTTTGCAAATCAGCAGCACACTACAATTCTGGGGTCAGAAGGGCCACGATTTTCGCCGTCCACCTGCTTGGACCAGGTGTATCTGTGTATAGCGAGTCACGTGATTGTCCATATTTTCTCACATAAGTGTCTCCAAGATCACACAAACCCAATTCATATATGTTCTGCTTAACACTTTGGTGTGAATCCCTCAAGCTGGAAAAAAAAAATTAGCATGTTTTTTAATGGATTCTAACCCACATGTGACAATGGTTAAAATGCTTGTATTCAACAACAGTTTCATACTGCTTCATGACATGCAGCAAGGATTAAAGGCATGGTATCCATATAGGTTTCTCCTTCATAAAAAGTGAACTATATAGATTATTTATTTTATTACACATGTTGCCAGGTTCTGTGTGGCTCATCACCAAACGTCATTGAATTGTTTATGTTTAAATCAGGGAGCAGAAATATTCAGTACATGGATGGAGGGTCCAGTGGACTGTCTGCAGATGTTTGCCTTTTATAGTCCACAGTACTAGAAGCATATTCAGAGTGTACCAGCCCCATTATACAGGCAGCATTTCTTGTGGGTAAAGTAACATGGATAGATACACACTGACACTAAGAAGCACGGACCTCCTAGATGGACGCCTGCTCAGGGTCTGCTACAGCATCGATTCACAACCTGTGGACCGGGTTCCACTCGTGTGCCGCAAGGTTATTGCAAGTGGGCCCTCTAATAATTGGCAAACGCTAAGATTTTTATTGATAATGTAACATTAATATATTAAAAAGGATGATAAAGCCCTGATCCAGAAAGCACTGTGCTACAGTGTGTGTTTGCACAGAAACTGAGCATACATCCACCTATAGGAGGTCTGCCCAGCAGTCATTTTTTGGTGTCCGCGTGTGTAGTTTGTCTGGCAAATATGAGTTGGGCTTTACACTGAGAAACGCCTCTCATAGGACCAGTGCCAGATGTATTAACTGGGTATATGTTATTTCCTCCCAAGATAATTTTACATAATCTGTTCTTGGCAGTCTGTTTTGAGGTGCTGTACATTTGTTGTTTGATGACTCTGCACCTCCCGCACTGCACAAGGACATCAGTTTACTCTTGGGATAAATTCATTTTTCAGAGAATTTTTTTCTGAAACACTATGAAAATGACCACTACTGTACACCCTTGCACTTAGAACAGTGTACTGCTCTTAACCCATTTAGACTGGGAACGCATCGGTGTG
Organism: Gymnoscopelus braueri; assembly: GCF_963280865.1. Classification (NCBI taxonomy): domain Eukaryota; kingdom Metazoa; phylum Chordata; class Actinopteri; order Myctophiformes; family Myctophidae; genus Gymnoscopelus; species Gymnoscopelus braueri. Next base: position 44,424,194 of record NC_137603.1, read on the forward strand.
TCATTTTTTGATTTATTTGGCTTTTCAAAAATAGCAGATATACAAGCTCGTAGCGTGGCACTGAGTGCCGCACTACGAGCTTGTAGCGCGGCACTCGACGAGCTTGTAGCTCGTAGCGCGGCACTGAGTGCCGCACTACGAGCTTGTAGATCTGCTATTTTTGAAAAAAAATGTGAAAATGTGTGAAAATCATTGAATATATATTTTTTAAACATTTATAAAATATGTTGTTCCAGGGACCCCCAGAAGCAAAGACTTGAGTTACAAATGTTCGCTTGAAAATATATATATTTAAAGATTTGCAAAAAAAATCACAATTTTCAAAAGAAATGGCAGATCCTACAACAAGTTCATAGTGCGGCACTCGGTGCCGCGCTATGAACTTGTATATCTGCTATTTTTGAATAGCCAAATAAATCTAAAAAATGACAGTCAGATGCTTTTCCGGTCTAAATGGGTTAAAGTTAATGAATGGTGATCATTTGATTGGTCATGATTGAATCCACCTGCACCACTGACATTATATTCAGCCTAATCCAACCCATCTCACTACTTCACCGTGGTTACTCCGCCCTTCTCAGCACAGAAAATATACAAGTATGTCACAACACTCCACCTGTGCTTCATGTGGGTCCGCCTGCTTTCACAAAATAGGTCCCTCATCATATGAGTTCAATTGTATTCATTTTATCCAGTGAACAATGCTTTGGTACAGTATTTACTAGATGGCTATTTTGTACCAAATGATATACTGTACTGTATACAGCACTTAACTTTTTACCATTACAAACTTGTTTGTTTTTTTGCTCCTTAAGCAATGCAGCTCTCTCTATAAGCTGGCAAGATCCTTTCATATGGCCTTCCACTATATCATCTATATATATTGATTTGCATTGTGCATGTTTATGCAAACCTATGTGCTCCCTCAAACATTATGCGCAGGAGAATCCCACTTCAGGACAAACCTGCGTATATTTATAACCCATCTATATTACTGCATCTGCTCACCTCCACCGATCTCCATCTGTTAAAGTCTTCCGAAATAGGAGCTCATTTATTCTGTTTTGTGCTGCAGTGTCATAGAAAGGGGGCGATTTGATGCTTCAACAGACAACAAAGAGAATTCCAGTGGATGACACACTCATATCTAAACAAATAATTCCATACAATATCGATAGTGGGCACTGATGTGATTTGATATCGTTTGACATATTATTTGACATAACTAACGCCGTCATGAAAATTCATAACATTATTGCTTTTGCCTGCACAGCGCTTTTTCTGAAAGCAAAACAAACACATCACTTAAGAATGCTGAATATTGAGCTCCTCTCCCTCTCTATTTTCTTACAGGCACTATAGGTCAACTGAAAAACAACAATTTCAATTAAGTACATTTACTAAGAAAATTATGTAGTTCAATGCTTTGGAAGCAGGGTTTTAAAGAGTTATCCACACTCTTAAAATGGATTCCTCACTTTCAACAAAATAATTGTTTATTTTGGAATCACATGAATTTGTGTTATTTTGCACAAAATAATTTAACTAAACGTGTGATGTGACAATAAACTTTAAGTTCTTCCAACGTTTTTCCAACATACTATGCAAATGAGAAAATCTGGACTCAACGCACATCTGTTTTCAGAGTTATAAGGATACATGCTGGAAGGATTATTTACATATGAAAAATATCACGTTTATACAAATTTAGACAGGAGTAATACAAAAAAACTCTCCTAAGATTAATGATTGGCTTAATGCACTGACAAAAACTGCCTAATATGCTGATGTATACAAATACACAGAGCTTATGAAGGGCTCCTTTATAAACTGCTTATTGAATGTTAGCAATGTCATGTCAAAGTTTGTATTTCAAGGTACTGCTATGCATTCATTTTTTTTTATCACTTTCTCTAATTATCCATTAATAATTATCATGCAAGTTAGAAAGAAGAAATGAAAACATAACTTAATATCATCAACATGTAAATGTTACCTTTTTAATTAATTAAAGGTTTAAGGATGGTGGGATATGGAATATGAGCTATGTTATCAGTTAATACAACTTGGACTTATTCTCAGTACCCTCATTATTCCAGCACAACCATGGGCTCAACTGATAAATACAACACTTGATGATCCTAATTGGAGGGTTTACTAACTAAGGAACTACTTTAACTGGCTTCACTCAAAAATAGTTACACTAAAATGTAAAGAACATGCACTGATACATGTTTTTTCTTTTACATCTCTACACTATCCTCAGTCCCCTAAACTATTATTACACATTCAATGTGTAGAAGATTAACTTTAATTTAAAGTAACATAAAACTGTGGCATAAAACAGATGGCTTGATGTTGTAGCAGTAGCCTTTGAATGTTATTTCTGTAATGGTAGAAATCTCATGACAATCTGTTCAAACAAATAGGATAGTGAAAATGGTGTTTGACTGACAAGACAAGACAAGACAAGACATAGTCATACAAGAAATGTACACTTGATAGGGTTGGCTAACCTACTGTATGCTAGTCTAAATGTAGACAAAAATTGATGCACAGTATACAGTATAACAATATTAATTTAAATGTTTGAAATTGGAGATGGCATATGGTGGTTAGCGGGGGGTTAGCTTGGGCTCAAACCCATCTGTGACAATGTCACATACACCTTTCCACAATTAAAATCCTCCTCAAATAGATCAGTTTTGTAAGACTGCTAAAAATGTGTAGATCACAGCCTGCCGCTATCATCTTGTTTGAGTGCAAAATAGCAGGAAATATACAACTCTGTCACTGCTGTCTCAAACTATGATTATTCAGTAAGCAGTGAACTTGCCCAGGAAGTCAGACATTTTCTAGAGGTGTCCATAGTTCTGACACAGGGCCGTTCGTAATCGTATTACAGTAAATTGTTTTCGCTCCCAAATGGTTCGATTCTGCTCTTTTAGTCTATAAAAAAACAAAACATATTATTCACTTACTCAGACACATCTACTTGTCGTCTTTCAATCTGCCAATCATTTCCATTCCGCTAAAACATTGATCATTTCCTACACCACTGACAAAGTGCAAATATAAATGCATGTGCACTCACATACGCACTTGACACACAGAAACACATAACATTACATTTAAATAAAATAAGAAAAGAGATACATTTTAACTAAGTATTTTAAAATGATGCAAATTGGAAATGCATGCCCCACCCAAACTTAATGCATATCTGTGTGTGTCTGTCTGTCTGTGCCCTTTTTATGCCCATATATGGAGACCCCTGATGTCATCAATATGACGTCGTAATACTGACACCATAGGTACTATGACAACGGGTACTGCACTAAACACTCAGACAATGGGTACAACAGGAACATTTCAACGGGTACAATGGATATTGCATATTGCAGAGGACCCGAGGGAGAGCAGTGAAGTCGTTGGAACAGCGGTTGTCTAGAACTGACGTGCTGACGGACCGATTAAGATTAAGAGTCTGTAACTAATCAAGCATTAGACAAAAGGAATAGCAGAACCTCACGAGATGTGTGTACGCAGAAGACATTATCATCTTAAAAACATGTTATATTGTTTAATTGGCCCACTGTGTGTTATTTACACTCATTATTTGTTACACACGCTTGATCGATTTAAATTATGAATTAGTACCGATACAGGAAATATAGCCACGTTTTGATGATTTTTATCTAATTTCTGTTTGATTAATCAAATTGTATACAGGACCTGTAACAATTTTAACAAACCATGTACATGCTTGGCTGGCGGAATTATTGAATGTCTGCTGTCAAGGTCAAGGCTGAGCAGTCAACCCGTATTAATACACAAGAAAATCTGATCCCAGGCCCTGCCAAGTAGGTCAATAAGTATTATCACAGCCATATAACCAAAGTGTTGATGTTGCGGAATTGATAATACATTAACTTTGTTGCTTTGCATCAAAATGCTGCATACAATGGTAAATATCGCTACAGTTGCCTCTATTCTACTAAGCACTCTACTGTAAAATGAAGTATGTCATAGATTTGTGGGTAGAGCTAACAGTCTTTGGGCCTGATCTGCGTTGGGTGGTGGTGCTGCACACTGTGGGGGCAGGAGGAGTATTGATGGTGGTGATAAAGACATGTAATAATGTAATAAAGCCAGGAAAGACAACGGGCTGTAAGTGGAGATTGGTTGGACAGTGTAACCAGTAATCAGACGGTAGGGTGAAAAATGACAGGGTCAGGTGCATGTGGACAGAGATGTGGAATAAAAAATGGGGATGGGTGGAGGTTGACCGAGGTGACCGTTCTCTGAGGGGACAGGCCTGTTGTATTTGCTGATTACAAACCATAGGTCTCAATTTCACATGACAATGCCAACTATTCAGTTGGGGCAGTGTCAGTGTGTTATGGATGTGTATAAGTGGAGGGCAGAGGTTCATGGCCCCTTTAGGGCTGCAATTCCTTTCTAAAATAGTAGCTTCCAGTGGTGGATAGATGATGATGTACATTTACTTGAGTACTGTACTTAAGAGGAAAAAAATGTAATACTGTACTTTAATTGACTATTTGTATTTTTTCAAGAAAAAATATTACGTTTTACTCCACCACATTTCTAGGAATGGAAAAAGTACATTATGGATTAACCACTCAAGCCTTACTTAAAATGTAGTGAAAACAACGCGTTGTGAGCTTGTAGATCTGCTATTTTCACTATTATTGATATTTTTGGAAAAATATTTGTTATGTTTAAATTGTAATACAGCAATGTATTGATATTAAACAGAAAATGCACTTTGTAATTTGTACTTTTGAATACTTCATAAATCAAGTACTCCAGTACTTTCTTTAGTACTAACTCAAGTACAAATTTGATAGAGCAACTTTCAATTGTAGTAGAGTAATATTTGACCAGGAGTATCTATACTTTGACTTAAGAATTGGGGTTGAGTACTTTGTCCACCACCGGTAGCGTCTGAAGGCAGAAGGACACTTGTGAGACTATTTGTTTTCGCTGTCTTGCTGCTCCTGAATGGTTCTTGTGTTTGAGTCATTCAGTGAAAACAGGGTTAGTATTAAGGTTAGGCTTAGGTTTTGTTTTACTCTCAAGCAGGTTGATTGAACTTTTGATGCAATTGATGTTATGATGAATTTAAGTGTTTTACATGTACTATGAAAATGTACGTGTTTTTATTTGTATACTGAAATACAATTGGGAGTCAAGAAAGTTTAAATGAAAATCAGGATTAAGTCATAAATGATTAAGGAATACATGCAAGGTGAGCTTGTAGATACGAAATTAACAGATGGTATAAGATATGGCCAGTGGTTGGATAAACAATGGTCCCATTATGGCTTCAATGTACTGTAGTTGGCCTGATGCCCTCTGCACTTGTAACTTGCAATGTCATTAGTCTCTTTAAAACCTGCAGTGTGGCTTTGGCTGTCTTTGTGTGCCTTATTTCTAGGTATTGTGTTCGTTAGTTGTGATCAATTTACTGTCAATATGTTTCAAAAAGATCAAATATGAAATGCTTTGTTTCTCCAGGCAAAAAAATAATAATAATCCTGAATTTGCTGAAAGGAAAGTAAATCTACTCCTTCACTGGGGTATTGATGCTGTTTTTGTTTGTCCACAAAGTAAATGCTAATATAGGCTACTCATGCTGTATATTAATCTAAACAGAGAAAATATTCTGCAGAACACATTACATTTCCCTGACTTCAGTGAAGTACTGACCACATCTCTAGTATGTAAAGAATATTCTATACAATGGCACAATGTTTATTAATTGAGAATGGTCATGTGAGGCGGCAGTGGCTCAGTGGCAGTGGCTCAGGGGTAGAGTGAACTGGAAACCGCAAAGTTCCCAGTTCGATCCCGGGGTGGGGGGCTCCCCCAGAGTAGGTGTCGAAGTGTCCTTGAGCAAGACCCCCTAATTGCTCCCGATGAGCAGGTTGGTGCCTTGTATGGTTTCCTCTGCCATCGGAGTATGAATGTGTGTGTGAATGGGTTAATGTAATGCACAATCTATGTAAAGCGCTTTGGATAAAAGCGCTATATAAATGCACCATTTACCATTTACCATAAATAAACAAGATCTCCAATTGTGGCTGCAGTTGCTTAATTCTCTTAACCAGAAGCCTTAAGTATATGGGGAGTGCAGAAATATAATAACTAACCTGGCTTACCCTAACCCTTACCGCATAGACAATCATGCATTCTTTGAGGAGGGAAATCTTTTCATGTAAATAGACTCCAAATCTAGCACAAAAAATACCTTTAAAAAGACAGCTTATAACTTCCTATCTCCTGCAATAATAACACTCAAAACGTGTTTTCTGACATTTCACAGAAAATGATAGACCAGGAGACAGGACACAATTGGCTTCACCATAGTGACCTACACCCACTGACAAGCATGCAACTCCCTGACCTCATATCCCACCACACGGTGCCCACTAGTGTGAATGAGCCCATCAGTCTAGTAAAGTTCAAACAGATAAGAGCATCCATTCCCTAGTACCAACTGCAAGTTTACAGGCCAACACTAAATATTAATTTGTTTCATCCAAGAGACATCAATTGCATCACACGTCATCATGTTAAAATAAATGCAAATGACAGTGTTGAAATGTCACGCACTGGTTGGTTATACAATAATATGATTTATGAATGGTTGGAAATCATTCCTCACTGCAGCGAATATGGAAGATTCAGGAACACACCCTCAAAGTATCTTCCATGAAAGACATCCACGACTCATAAGCAGTTAGGAGGAGACGGAAATAGAATCTTGCAAGATGGGAGTGTCTGCCAAGCTTGCCTTTGGCTGCTGTATATATTTGGGGACTGATGAGAGAGATGTTTGCCATGTGCCTCTGTTGGAATATAGTGGTGAGTCACTGCACCAATGGTGTGTGCCTGCATATAGTATTGTGCAGTACCATCATGAGCAGCAGTGGTTTTCCATGTTTCCCCAATAGCTGAAGTATAGTATGTTATAGTCTATGGTACAGTAATGACATTTCAACATGCCACCTGCCAGAGCAATGTGTTTTTGCAGAGAAAGGATCTACATAGATAACTATCTATCTATTGTGTTCTCCCTCACCCAGTCTCTCGAACCAGTATCCTCTAATACCTCCACATCTTACTATGAGGGCTTTGTGAAGTCAACATCACTAACACTTCTGCACTGCTGTTGCTGGTTTCATACTGTTGCTGTCAGACGAGAACCTATGTCCAAAAACTTTACTTTTCAGGAAATGGAAAGAAGAACCTGTGTTCCAATAGATCCCAAGTAGTTTTAGTTAGTCACAAGCTCTGCTTAATACTTTTCATTGGTTATTTGTAAAACCCACAGACAAACACTTTCACTTACATTGTGGTCCAGCTATATACTAGGTTTTGACCTAGTATATGATGGCTAACTAGAAAAAGTGCTCCTCGGAGCACAGATCTCCGCCAGGTCAGGTAGATTATTCTGGCCTCCTGGTGGCACTATAATGGGCCAATGTGAAAAGGGTGCCATTTCTTCTTAGGCCTTTCACGGCAATCGGACACTGCATTCATGATTTGAGGTATTTTGTTGTGTGTTTTGCTAAATTAGACCTGCTGGTGGCGCTATAACAGGCCAATGTGAAAAGGGTGGCATTTCTTCCTCGGCCTAGTGGGAATATGCGTGCAAAATTTCACGGAGATCGCATGCTGCGTTCATGATATGAGGCATTTTGTTCAAAACTGACCTATCCTGCAAACTTTGGAAGCCAATGTTAGACAATTAGGATGGAAATTAAAATATCGGACACATCCGCCTTGATCACATGACTATAGAGATACTGTGTACCGATTTGCGTGATTTTTCGACAGAATCTGAAGGAGTAATAGCAAAAAAGTCATCCTCCTGGTGGCACATTCCCCACTAGGCAGAGGAAGAAATGCCACTTGAAAATCTTCAAATCAGCCTCATGGTGGCGCTATAACAGGTGTTTTTACCTATAACTGCACCAATCTGCGTGAAATTTTGCCATGCACACTCCCTAGAGGTCCCAAGGAAAAAGCTTTGCCGCATTTTTCACATCTGCCTTTTAGAGCGCCACCAGGAGGCCGATTTGTGCAAAAAATAAAATTTATATTACTCCTACAGAATCTGTCCAAAAATAACTCAAATCGGCACACAGTATCTCTATAGTCATGTGATCAACACACATCATTTCATATTCCATCCTAATTGGCTAACATTGGCTTCCAAAGTTTGCAGGAGAGGTCCGTCTTGAACAAAATGCCTCAAAACATGAATGAAGTGTGCAATTTCCGTTAAATTTTGCACGCACATTCCCACTAGGCCGAGGAAGAAATGGCACCCTTTTCACATTGGCCTGTTATAGCGCCACCAGCAGGTCTAATTTAGCAAAACACATTTGTGGAACAAAATGCCTCAAATCATGAATGCAGTGTCCCATTGAAAGGCCTAAGAAGAAATGGCAACCTTTTCACATTGGCCACCAATTGGCCACCGCTACAATAACCTACCTGACCTGGCGGAGACCTGTGCTCCGAGGAGCACTTTTTCTAGTTCATCATGAATTTCTTTTGGGGCCATGACCCTGCACCACAAACATGCCTGTCTTCTCGGTTTTGTTGAAGAAAGTTAAACAACGAACATATTGTTAGTGCAGGTATAATGCTATAAGGTGTGGTATGTTACCCCACCCCAACCCCTTCTCTGTCTGTACTTTACTCAAGTCAAGTCAAATGTTTTTATGTAACACATTTCATATGACAGGCATAGCCTCAAATGTTCTTTAATGATCTACAGTTTATTTAGCTAGAGGTATTTGTTTCCTTTTGTGAGAGTTGGGAACAGTTTCAGCTGAGTTTTGAAGCCGCCCTCTTGCTGGCCTGTCCAAATCAAATAAACTAAATAAAACGAGGTTTGTTCTTGTCATTTAATAATGTAACTCCCAGTGCACAACCAAATGTTACACCACCACTCATGACTCAACACAGTTAACAAGCCTGTCTTTGAAACGAAGACAAAGAATAGCCAAATCAGAACCCCCCTTTTTCTACTACTGTAACTACAGTTACTACTTGATGATTCACACAATACATGATGAAAGCCTCAGGAAAGGGCACTTGTTGATCATCTGTATGTTTCCTCATGCACATAGGCTACTCTACAACTGCAGAGTGCACTTGTTTAATGACTCACTAACCGTATCTTTTTGATGAATAAGTGATTTCTTAAATGCAGTATGCTAAGATTTGGCTGAGGTGATGAGGACCAAATCCTTTTACCCCTGGAAAAGAATGCTCTGTGATTTCAATGGCAGATTTGTAGATTGGCTATTTTTGGCAAAGATATTTGGTGTAGTAGAGGGCAAAAAGGAGGGGACCCCTGGGTCTATTCTTAGACCGGTCAAAGAAGTATATAGGGTTTTACTGGTTAAGGCTTCATGAAGGCTTTCCCCTCCCCTGAGCTGGGATGGTGCCAAGCATGCAGGCGTTCATCTGGCAGCCGTGTCCCTCCCTCCATATTTCACTTCTGTTTCTACTCTCTCTATCTGATAGCTTTATCACTGCCGAGGGGTCAGATGCTGACACCAGCATAAGGGCCGCTTAAATCGCTCTAAACAACATCTATCATGGACCCTATAAAACAGGCTTCGTGGCACGCACAATACAGCGGCCTCGTGCTGGAGAACGCTCGTCTATCATACGGCTGCTTGACTCCAGGAAGCCCTTTTTTTGATGATGTGTACAGGACTGAGAAGAGAAGGGTTCTGATTCTGGCCTAATCAGTCTTTATGAGTAATCTAGGAGGAAAGAAGATGGGGAAGGTCTATCACTCTTCAGCAGAGGCAGGTTCTGTTCAGGACAATTTTTCTTTTTCTTTTCTTGTGGAGGTGACAACTGGTGAGAATCTGAGGTTCTGAGTCTTCAGATATCTGAGAAAACCTTCAGGATAGCTGAGAAAACGTACTGAAGCAGAGTGTTCTGTTCAGTAGCCGTTGTGCAACCGCTAGCAAGCATGGGTGGGTGGGAATGGGGAAGGTGGGTCCGATGGGGAAGGGGAGGGACAGAGGACGATAATTGACTTTGATTATTGGCCTAATATTATGGCACTCTGACAGTTTACCAAGATTTACGGCTTAGGAAAACAGAAACAAATGAAATGCAGGTGCTTGAGTAGAAAGAGAAGACACTGTTATGGTCCTTAAATCACAAACACCCTGCAGGCTGCTCGGCAACCGCTTGATTAATAGCCGGATGCTAATAGATTACAGTAAATTGTTAGTTCTCTAAAGTCAAACAAAGAAATAAAACAAGTATTAAAAGGAAAACCTTTCTGTGATGTGACTAATTTCCCTGCTTCAACAATCGCAGTGTGTTTAACAAATGTTCTGCTCGCTGCAAGGCGTTTTATGGAGACTGGCTGGATTAAATAATTAGATTTCAGACAGCATGACAGCTGCTTGTTTCTGCTTTCCGCCTCTGTTAAGGAGGCATAATCCAGACTTTCATATATTTTGGTGGCAATTACAGTCATTTAAAACCCTTTATCTACAGCCAGGAAATATTCATCACGCAAATACACAGGCACTTGCTGGTAAGTAAAACATCATTGTTACACCAGCTACAATAGATCTACTGATTTAATAATAAGTATCCAACACAATAACTAATCTATTTCACAAAGAAACAAAATAAAATAAACCAAAAAAAATTGAAATAAACACTGCCATAATGCCACAGGCCAACATATACAAACTATAGGTACTTAGCATACATTTGATTTACTTGGTTTTGCACATGATGTACGATTATAACGCAGCTTTGATGACACGCATTGTAAAACACTGAAAAATACATACACAAATACAGGCATTAAAACGGTTTGCTTTTAAACATTGGATTTGTTTAAGGTCTGTGTGACCTGAACTAATCTAATTAAGTATGGCTGTTTACTGTACCTGTGTATAAATTGCCAGTGGACATAATGAGGCCATGCTGGCACTTGTGCTCTAGATGGTGGTGTTCTCCTTTCTAGTGTAGTTTGTTCACTGGCTGCTTATTTAACATAAAAAAGCATCCATTGTACCAAAATAACCTCAGAGGTGCAATACATTCTTTGTTCTCTGGTAATTGTGGGCTTCATCCCAGTTTTTACATTTATTTTCAATACTCAATACTCTCAATACCATACAAATAACTCATTAAAAAAACAAAAACAATTTCATGACAAGAATTGCAAAGAGAAATGATGTATACGTTTAAGAAGGGCTATCATGTTTCAGTAGACTTTGACTTGGGTTTCACTTAAATCCTATTGAATTGACCGGGGTCCCCAGGGGTCTATCTGTGGCCCCCTCCTTTTTTCCCTCTACACCAAATATATTTGCCAAAAATAGCCTGATCAACAATCTTGCAACGCAACGTTGTGATGCATTGTGCGCTAATAGATGTGCTATCTTTGCCGAATGTTCTCCTATTATGGCATTCCCAGAATAAGGATGCTAGGGTTCAAGTGGTTTGGGGCAAAATGCGTTTTGAAGTTATGGGGATGAGGCAGGAGTCGTCGAATGCAAATCTTCAGTAGTGGAACGAAATGGGTCTGAGGGAGCCAAAAAAAGAAAACGATCAATGACTGGGAGAAGAGGAATTATTGTCCAAGCCCATCACTTAATTGCCTTAAAAGCCTATTGAAAAATCTGAACCGCCCAATGTGCATCCACTGAAGTTAACACTCCCGATATGCCATACAATTTAATTATTAGGACATGATTCATTCATCGAGTGGTCACCCATTCACTGGTACCATTTATGGCCCGACGTATTCTATGCTGCTGAAGAATCATCCTTTTGGTCAGTAATCACTGAACTGTACAAATGTAATTTAGATACTTGATTGAGGAAGGGATTTTGCTAATTAAGAGTTTTTGTAGAGTGCATAATCATTTTGGCTGGCTATTCATTAGGAACAATGTGATGATTAGCCCTTGTGGCAGTCTCAAGTGCTGCTTATCAACTGGAAAGAAAAGTAATGTCTCCAATCTTGAAGGGTCCTATAGTGTACACAGTAAGTAGACAGGGATTTGTCAGACCAAGCTTAGGGCCAGCTTTAAAAAGAGAAGCCAAAGAATCAAATCACACCATGAAGATGAAAGAGCTAATTATGTACTGTAAACACTAAATCAATTGAACAGGTGGCACAGTTTTTTTGGAAAGCTCATTTTGCAATATGAAACACTTTTTGCAGCATAAAACCAAACATAGCAGAAAACACATGCCAGTTTGCAAATTAATATGAATTCATAATGTCCTTGTAGCCTATCAAAGGAAATAAATTGTGCAATGGGTTCTTGAACTGATTGCATAATGGCTCTCATAATGAGTATCCATACAGAGCTTCAGTTTCTTGTGTGGACACAGATAACCTATATCCCTAACCTTATCCCTTTCTTTGGGACCTTACATAAAACATACACTGTAGAAATGTAACCAAATGGACCCGTAATGGTTCATTTGGTTATATTTGTACACTCTTGGAGTTACAAATGGTTAAATTCACACTGAGGAGTTTTACTGTGTACAAACTTACAAAGAGCTTTGGCTTTGCTACAGTGATTTTTGTCCTTCATCACTTGCAACCAAGCTTGGTAATAATAACAAATATATTAACACATTCCACACAAAACCCCTGGCATTGTTAGCTAAGCAGTATTAGGTTCATGAGCTCTACAAACATTCTTGATGTCATTTGGTAATTATTATAGCCAACAATAACTATTCATTTACAAAGAAAATATTAAATTCATGACAATATGTTATTTACCCAACTACTTTTGTGTGACAAGGTTGTACAATAATAGATTACACTTTTGACCACAGTGCCCACATTGGTTGGGTAATTGCTTGAAATGTGCTTAAATCTTGGGGCTGCAAAGTATGTCATATTGGATGGCTAACAGATATCTAAAACTAATTGCCCATATATAATTTTTAACAAAACCTCAGAGGAACATTATGTGTGTGTTATTCAGTCATCTATGATTGTGTTGGATGGATAATCTGGGCCATGCAGTATCTTTGCAAAATCTTAGTCAAGCTATCAATCCGGCTCCTTTGCATAATGTGTTCCCAAACCTTTAAGCCTCATTCCACCTTTCTCAAACCCTCATCAGCCTTCCCCCGGGCCCGTAGCACCCGGACAGCATAAAGCCCGATTTAAACTTTATGACGGCGTCGCATGCTGACAGCCGATCTATAACAAGTCGTATCTGCGTATTCTTTGAGACACATGCAGGTGGTTTGGAGACCACAATCACAGTGCAGGGAACCTGCAACATGAAACATTAGAAGGAATGTCTAAATATATTTTTTTAAGCTCCCGAACGACAAAAAGAAGCGAAATCCATGCAAGAATAACCTTTGTTTGCATCTCCAACACACTGATGTTACATTCATTTCCTTCCACCATTCGCATGTCGTAGGGCGTGACGTCACTGTAGCTAAAAAAAATTATCTGCTGATTCTGGCGAACGACACCGTTGTACGCCGAAGCATAAATTAGGCATGAATTCTGATTTATGCTTCGTAGTACCAAAAATAGCAGACCTACAAGCTCGAATATAGCAAACCTATACAAGCTCAGAACACGTCACAGATGCGGCGAGTTGTGAGCTTGTAGATCAGTTTTATTCGGGGAGTGACACCGAAGCACAATAGACTCTAGCATAAATTAATCATAAGGCTCCAAGGGCCTCATTTATCAACATCTTATTGCATGTAAACAGATGTGTGCGTAAACTGTATGCGATTATTATTTCCAAGAAAACTTGTACTTATACTTAGAAATGTACACAACGCACTGACCGTTGAGTCTGTACACACACACACACACACACACACACACACACACACACACACACACACACACACACACACACACACACACACTCTCTCTGTATATATATTTGAATTAAGATACACTGTGTATATATTGAATTTCTATATTATCTATATAATCTATACTAACCTTTAAAATTAAAATGGACTATCACTCCCATAACCAATGAGAATAGGGGCAGACATGGCCACATTTATTTAAAATAGTTCAAATCAATAAACATAAAAAAGACCTCTAGACAAACTCCAGTGTATAATAACTGTTGGCTTAACGGAAAATGTTTATTGGTGTGTCTTTAGCCTAAGCACCATTTATGTCAGGGTTATGTCACACATCACAGAGAGAATAGTATTGGTTCTCCTGGTATAGTGATGTTAGATATAAATCAACGTGCATGGCAGGCTGGGGGAGGCTGAATCCCTCAGCCAGGCAGTGCTCTGATCCCCCTTCATATTGCCTTTCATGGGTAAATATTTAAAGAATCAACATTACCGTTCAGAACCCCACGGTGATATTAGTTGGGACAATATGGCAGACTGTTTTTTATTTTCTCAGTTTGTGTTTTCATTTCACTGTAGTACCTGCAGTTCAAATTGACCCAACACAAACTGTGTGGTAAAGACAAGGTTAAGGCTTTCACTTGTTCCGTATGGGCCCTCTTTTCTGTGTACCCTCTTTTCCTCAGTGTACAAAAAAACTAACGGACCAGTAAGGGTCCATTTGGTTACATTTGATTTGAACACTCATTTTTCACAAAAATAGTTAAATTAACACTGAGGATTTTACGGTGTGGGTAAAGTCACCAGGCCTCTGCCAAACCAGGAAGATTTGTTATTGTGATTGCTTCCACGTGGAAGGTATAGTGAATGACTTGAACAAATATTTGCACCACATTACAACTCTCAGAATCCTAAGAGGTACCCTGTTTACTTAACTATGACTTAAAGGTTTAATGACATTCACTTTTACACCACATTCAAAGTCTTTGTCCTGGTCCTTCAAAAGTGTACAAAAAGTTTTAAGTGAAAATTCCATTCCAGTGATCCATGGCAGGTGTTTTTCTCTCACTTTTCTAAAGCCTTTTCAACTGCAATGAAAAAATAAATCTTTGCCTGCGGGTGTCGCTGGTGAGTAATTTTGCCTGTCAATCATCGCCTCTGCTCCGCCCCCCCCCCAAGGAAAGGATAGGGGAGGGGAGGGGCGAGGAGGAGAGTGGGCGGGATTAATCGACTGTGACCTCACTGTCGAAGGGCCAAGCTCAGATTACTTTTCAGCCTAATTATTCAGAAAACCCCAGACCACAGAAAATCCACTGAATGTTCTAAGTTCAGTTTTTTTGGGTGTAATTGAGGTCGTAAAACCCCAAATAAAACATTGAAAATAAAAAAAGTGAAAATGAATGTCATGATACCTTTAAGGCTACTATAATCTATATTTATATTCGTTCTCAGTAACTATGTATTATGTTCACCATGTTCAAACGTTAAGAAGGTCAGTGTTAATGAACAGCGTTCAACAAGACTTCCCTGATACAGGTTGGTTTATGTGTGTGTTATTTGGAAGAAAAGTCTTTACTGCATCTTACCACTAAATACAGATGCTAATTTTGACTAAGAATACGATTTTGAGCTCTTAATATTTTGGCAAACCAAAATTTGCTAATCCAAAATCACTTGACTGTACTGTAGGTCTAAGTGTCTGCAGGGTATTAGTATTAAAGCATGTTGCTGGGACATGTGCCATGCTTGCAGGGAAAAGGAATCAACACCAACTCAGAGCAAATCTATACTGACTGACAATGCCTTGATCATATTTGTATGACTGGAACCTCTTTCCACCGAGGAGCTATCCAGACTTCAAACCATCTAGAACTTAGCCAAGTTTCTATCCACTAATCAGAAACCCAGGAGAGCTCGGGCTGGATCCCATGTCTTGGTCTGCTATCTTGCAGCTCTGAACCACCATAGAGCTGCACAGTAAAATCCTCAGTGTTAAAACTGAAATCCATATCTTTCTGACCTACCCGGGATTTGAACCCAGGCCCCTGCCCAAGCACCAACATTCTTACTGTTGAGTTATAACAGAAAGCAGGTTTTGGAAGGCAAGTTGTTTTGATTTGATTCTCATACAATACCACTTGTCAAGCGGTAGTGTTCCTACCCTAACTCTCCTTCTTCTTTTGGCTAGTTCCCACCAGGGGTCGGCACAACGGATCATTTGTTTTCATCTTATTTCTTTCTGCATCTTCCTCTGTCAATCCAGCCACCTGCATGTCCTCTCTCCCCATATCCATAAACCTCCTCTTTGGCCTCCCTCTTCTCCTACCTGGTAGCTCCATCTTCAGCATCCATCTCCCAAGGTAGTCAGCCCTATCCGACCACAGAATCTAAATGTCTCAGTAGAAGAGCAGGGAGTCCACCTCCAACCACTGCACTTGTGTTAGCGAGCACTGGACCAGTTCTAGCCCAATTGAAAAGCAAGGAATTATGTATTATTCAATACACAAACACATTTTTGAGCACCTAAATGGTGTATTGTTCCAAGTACGCTATTGCTGATGATGTTGATGCAAAAAAGGTTGATGCATTTTGAAAACTTTCGCCTATAATAATGACCAAAATAGGGATGTCATGGGTTCAAGTGGTCAAATGAACACTTTGGATTTGACCACTGTGTGGGACCACAGAGCTGCACCACATTGTCGGGAGCAGGAAAGGAAATACAGAAGACTAGTGTACAGGGGAGCGTGTCTTGGCACTGGGGCTCTGATTCTATTTACGGCTTTTAACAGAAATCTGATTAACGGAGGCATTTTAAGCAGAGTGACCTGGAGGAGGAGTGAGGAATGGAGGAGAGAGGGAGCGCGAGAGCCAGGAGGAACAGACGCTTTCATTAAATCAGCAATCGATGCCAGCGCTCCTCAGAGACCTGCACGCACAGGAATAAAGGAATAAAATAAAATGAAATAAAGGAGCCATTTCCCACGTTTATCCGAGACAGTTTAGGGTTCTCAGGCATGCTGTATCAACAAGGCTTTGCAGGAGGGAGCCGTGTTGTCTCTTGTCATGATCCTGCATGCTCACATGTTTTATATATAAATAATGTGCATGATGTGAACAGGCCTACAATCTCTAAGCTATTGAGATCATGTCACAGCAGCCAGTTTGTAGTATAAGGAACATTACATATATTACAAGATAATTGTATACATTTTACATTTGAACAAGAAGTCATTTAAGGATGAAAGGTGCTGATGATGATCTGGGCTGTCCAAATGCCACCCACATTCTGTCTCCAATTATGCTCATCGGCAGTGAACTAACTGCTAAAAAAGACACATAACGATGTAGCTCAGTGATCAAAACAAGGCATTTATAAGTGGAAATTATGAAACACAACGATTTCCTCGGAAATGGACCTGAGGCGATGGCCTAAGGGGCTGCTGAGAGGGCTGTCTCCTCCCAGTAGATACAGTAATTCTGCCCTGTGTTATAGCCTAATTAGACATGGCTGCCGCTCTGAATGGTGTGCCTACAACTGAATCCATTTCTTATTAGGGTCGGAGGAAAGCCTGGAGACCTATCAATTGCCAGGATCAGAGCTCATTATATGACGCCTCAAAAAACAAACACCTAGCCGGTAGCATTACAAGGTACATGTATTTTTAAGGGTGCCATTGTAGTCGAGCTGATCGTTAGGGTTAGTGAAGGGTGAGAGGTTTGGATAGAGCCTACCAGCAGAATGGACGGCTTGCCCTAGAGTATTGTGAAGTTTCCTCCTTTAATTCACTTAGTTCAGCACTTTAGTGGAGGAGAGTGGAGGAGGAAGGGCCGTAATGATAATGGTGCTGATTAAACAGTACAACTTGGACCAAAATTACAAAACCTCCCCGCTCACAGCTCTAAGCTGTGCTTATAATGCATCATGGGACATTTTGTCCATTTCACAATGTCCCATTGGGCTACTTTTTAACATTTCCCTATATTATCTTTCTTTAATTAAAATTGAGTAGGAATTGTAAAGGTGGGAGATAATTACAAGTCATAATCAGTCACTTATTTGTACATATTTGACTCGTACAGTATCTGTTTTTAAAAGAAACATATTGGAAGCCAATATAGAGACAGTGAAAAGGAGAGAGAGAGGGAGAGAGAGAGAGAAAGAAAGAGAGAGAGCACACACCACCTCTATCCCTGTGACTAACGCCAATGTAACGCAGACAGATAGCTCCCTGGAGAGACTAAGTGTGGCATAAATAATCTGTGTGTGTGTGTGTGTGTGTGTGTGTGTGTGTGTGTGTGTGTGTGTGTGTGTGTGTGTGTGTGTGTGTGTGTGTGTGTGTGTGTGTGTGTGTGTGTGTGTGTGTGTGTGTGTGTGTGTGTGTGTGTGTGTGTGTGTGTGTGTGTGTGTGTGTGTGTACACGCTGGGAAATCTGCCACAGGGGAGCAGCCGTGGTGATACAGCGAAGCAGCAGGGATCACTCTTTCTGCTCTGACAGGGATTTAGCGGTTCACTCCTCACATGAGGGACGGAGCATGGAAATCACCCCACCAGAGCAAGAGGGAGGCGTGGATGGACACAGAGGGGCTGGGGAACCACCTGTGGTCACCGTTTGGTAAACATGCCCATGTTTTTAGAACATTTTGATGGTCCATTTATATCCCGGGGACTTTCCTCAAGTGTAGAGGACAGACATGTCATGTGCGGTCGCAAGCTTGTCTTAATGCGGTTGGTCAAGCCTCCTCTCTGACAATGTAGTCCGCAGCAAGAATGCTGTTCACATGCTGCAACAATGTATCACTTTGAAACTAGCTTGAATGGTCCAGTATAATCCAATGGAATGGCCACTGCTAAGTGGTTCCCACACTGTATTATTATTAATTTGTCCTCTTGGAGATGTATTTTTTTCTTTCTTTTTTTTGCTTACATAAACCATATTGCCCATCCTTACTCATCCAGATTTCCTCTGAGACCATAGCGGAGAGCGCTGCTGTGAATGAATGGCTGAATGGCTAGGACGCCGGCTGAGGAGTGACAGGCTGTGCGCCTACTTCACTGATAAATAGCTCTGGTCTTATTTAGCCTCATCTGTTTAAGAGAGATTCAGCACTCTTTTCCTTTCAGCTTAAGAGTCCCACAGAGATTCTTATCCCCGGGCAGGTGGTCTGGGTACACAGTTCTTCTCTTTGGGTAAGCAGCTCTCCTTTTAGCCACATGCCTAATGATCCCAGCCAGCATCTGGCACAGGTGGCTGCAGAGATTCTTCACACTGGAGGGGGATTGACAGCAAGACACGTCTGTCCCTCGCCGTCTCCTTTCTGACACTCTTCTCTCTCACTGTTCTCTCTTTCTCTCTCTCTTACTTTCTCTCCCCTGTCTTTTAAAAGCCTGATTTATATATACTTCGTTGACAGTGTCACATGCCGGAAATAGCAGATATACAAGCTCACCATGGATGCGACGCATTGTGAGGTTGTATATCTGCTATTTTCAGCGCTCAACACCGTCGTACCATGGAGCATAAATTAGACAATAATTTACATCTAATTTATCTTTATATTCTAATTTATTATCATTAAATATCATATGCGGTACTTTCTGTTTCGGATTTCTAACACTCCACTCAATCACTTCACTTCCACATCTCTCTCTCTCTCTCTCTCTCTCTTATTAAAGCCTGTCTCTCTGTCTCACCCTCTGTCTCTCCTCGGAGCACCATGTCCCAGACACATGTGGTTGAGATTTGCCAGCTTCATTATGTGAGTTTAGAGTTAAGAGAGGAGAAATATTTATGTTACGAGGGCCTTTTACAATACGAGCGCTGTTCCTCTTGTTTGGGCCGTTCCGCAGGTGCAGCTCTTATGGCCTGCGCCGAGACCTCCATAAACCATGGTGAGGCATTAACGGAGCAGATGTGCTCCTGGGGGAGAGCATGCAGGCATTAGCAAGGCAAGCCGACAGCCATGCCAGAAGAAGAGGCTGGAGAGACTGCTGCACATCTAGGGAGAGATGGACACAGCCTTATAGGTTTCACCAGTCTGCCTCAGCATCTGGTGCTGTGGGCAAAGAGTCAGAGACAGACCGCCTATTCTCAGCGATGGAGAGATGGTGCAGAATCAATGTGCCCACTTGGTTCAAAACTCAAATCACCCCCCCCCCCAAAAAAAAATGAAAAAAAAAGAAGGAAACGAATAAAAGCAATCATGCGTGTTTTTCTTGTGAACTTATACAGTTCAATCAAATGTAGCCATGCGCCCATTAAATCACCCAAGGTATTGTTACAGTGTCCATTAAGTCGGGCTCCTATTCACTGTAAGTGGAGAAGCTTCATGATTGTCTCTTGGCAACATGATTAAGAGACTCTTGGCCCTGTTGTTAGTAGATTCCTGAGAGACTTGTTTGTCTTCACAATCTAAACTAAATGCTACAAGATCACAGGATTAATATACATGAATTCTGTATTGATTTTGTTTCTCTTTATGAATAAAGGCGTTTTCCTCCTTCATGGCGGATGCTCCTAATATACCATTTGTTTGGGAAATTAGGTTATTTACAATAGCCTACTCAGTGACATTCCACACAGTGATGCTTCATCATATCCTTCCAGCCCATCACTCATCCACATGTAATCTGTCATCATTCCTTCTCTAACTACAGTATTCTTGCTGCAGATCTGTCCCTCCCTCCCTCCAGAAAGACAAGCATCAGTGTGATTCTGCTGCTGAGAAATGATCACTCCGGCTCTTGTCTCTGTATGGCCCTTGTTTATTTTGATGGAAATCTCACCTCATGTTTTTGAGAGTCTTGAGTCTACTTGAGTGAAGTAGTCTATTCATTTGTGGAATATTCTTCTGTTTCCTGATGGAATGACGGTGGTGTGTTGGCGCTAAACTCTGCGGGCAGCCACTGGCCTCAGCCCTCTGCAGCCAGAGAACAGCTGGGAGCTCTTTGGTCTCACTAGCAAACAAACACAAACCTGCCCACCACGAGGAGGCCCAGGGCAGGAAAAGATGCAAACTCCCCTGCTTGCCTGTGTTAAGGCAATATTGACTTTAAAATCCCCAAGACGCGTCTGGGTGGTGCACGGGTAAAGATCCTGCCCACCACCGTGGAGACTAGGATTTGATTTCTCCACGTTGCCTCCGACTTGGCCAGGTGCTCCAATGAACACGACTGGCTGTGTTTCTGTTATGGGAAGCTGGCAGGGAGGGCAATCACTGTCTAGTAACAACTACAGGTTGGTCGAGGTGCCGGTTGAGAAACGTGTTCCTTCACATCTTTTATGCCCTCCTGGTGAAACTCCTCACTGTCAGATGAAATAAAGTGGTTGGCAACTCCATGTCTACACCTTCCCAAGACCAACAAGAAGGGTCTGCATGGCAGTGACAGGGACTATACATACTGTAGAATTAGGGGCTAAATTGAGGAGATAATGAACAACAAAACAACAAAAACAACAAACTTAGGTCATACCTTGAAAGGTCCTGTGTTTTTCTCAGTTGATGGTAATCCCTGATGTTTAATAATACAGGTAAGGGATACTATCGACCTGCCCCTACTGCACTGCCCAATGCCCTGAGGAGAAGCTTTAAAAACTCTGACAGCAGGTTAAGCTG
This sequence comes from Gymnoscopelus braueri, assembly GCF_963280865.1. Classification (NCBI taxonomy): domain Eukaryota; kingdom Metazoa; phylum Chordata; class Actinopteri; order Myctophiformes; family Myctophidae; genus Gymnoscopelus; species Gymnoscopelus braueri. The sequence goes on from NC_137603.1 coordinate 44,445,719, forward strand.
ATGGTTAACAAGCAAAGCGATGGCTGTGAGCATGTTTAATATCCCTGAATACCTGTGGTAAGGTCTGCTTATCTTTTCATTCTGTCTCCCCAGAGACAGAAAAAGATAAAGCAAGGAAGAGAGGATGAAAGAGAGAGGAGAAAAGCAAGAATAAAAGAGAGGAGAGGAACCCCTGGATGCTTAACTGCTTCGTTACGTATTGGAGCCGCCTCCAAAGGTTTCTGGGCACTGCAGACTAAATTTGGAGTCCATGTTTGCCGTTTAACATTGTTATCCCCCTCCCCCTGTCCAATTTACCCCCTATCTCTCCCCCTGCTTAGTTTGATATGCGTAAAGGATGCAAATGAGCCACTTAGTAACCACATCAATTACCCACCTGGCCTCTTATCAGCCCCTCTGTGTTGTTTGCAAAGAGCTCGTTATGGTCCTGTGGTGATGAAGGCGAGCAGTCGTCAGTGGACTTGGTGGTGTTATGGTTCGCTCTGGAACCAATTAGGACTCAATGCCCATTGTCCTCTGAGACCACTAAAGCAGGGAGAGGGGCAGAGGCTTCGAACAATAATGTTCAACCAGGCCACACCTACAATAATCTGTGTGCAGTGGTGGACAAAGTATCAACCACAGTACTTGAGTCAAAGTATAGATACTCCTGGTCAAATGTTACTCAACTACAAGTGAAAGGTGCGCACTGCACAGTCAAATTTGTACTTGAGTTAAAGTAATGGAATACTTGCTTTTAAAAATACTTAAGAACAAAAGCACAAATTACAAAGTGCCTTTTCTCATTAATATCAGTGCATTGCTGTATTGAAATTTAAAATGCAAATATTTCCCAGAGATCTTCAAAAAATATCAATGATAGTGAAAATAGCAGATCTACAAGCTCACAACACGCTGTTAAATAGTAGATCTGCTATTTTCACTATATTTCACTTAAAGGTAGGGTAAGTGATATTTTTTGGTTAAAACAAAAAGTATTTTGTTAAAAGGTTAAAATACTATATTCTGATAGTAATCATTGCTATAGAGTGTTTGTTCAGTAACAGATGTCTCCCTGTCTCTCCAGCTCTTTAATAAACAGAAAATACATTTTTCGGTAGGTGTCAAAATCTCAGCCAATCAGGAGAAAGTACCCATTTTTAAGCTTAATTTGTATAGTGTTCCAGTTAAAATTTTGTCTGCTCATTTCTAAGTGTCATCACTTCCAATTTCACTTGTTTAATCTATATCCTGATTGAGTTCTCTGTCCTGGTTGGATAAAATTGGAAATGAAACTACAAAAAAAAACAAAAAACTACAAAATACATTTTCTGTTTTATAAAGAGCTGGAGAGACATGGAGACTCTTTATATGGACAGGACACTCTATAGTAACGAGCACTATCAGAACATAGACCCATTTTGCAATTATTTGAATAATTGCAAATCACTTACCCTACCTTTAAATGGTTAATTGATAATGTACTTGGCCATTACTTAAGTGCAGTACTCAAGTAAATGTGTGTGTGTGTGTGTGTGTGTGCGCGCGAGATTGTGTCTCAGTATTTCATTAATGGAGCACTGTGGTCGACGCTACTGGGCTTATCAAATCAACACATTTTCAGTGGTGCATCCATGCACAGTGTCATACAGCTGCGAGGTCTCTTATGGAGAAATACGGTAAGCGGAAACCACACTGAAAAAAAAGAGAGCGCGAGAGAGAGAACGGGAGACAGAGGAAGGGAGATTGCAGAACAGAAGCCATATTTCATATTTATTTTTAGAGACCGGTAATCTACTCGCTCTACTCTCTCTCCCCTGTGTCCCCTGCTCTCGATAAGGTGACGTCAGCAGACCAGTGGAGTCTTTTTCCAGCCCTCCTCAATTTCTGGAGCGAGGGTGGGCCTGCTACGAGCCGGATGTGCGCTAAGATTGGCCCGGGCATCAGTCCTGTATCTCAGAATGGCATGAGCCCGAGAGATGGGAACGCTAGGGGTGGGGGATGAGGAGGAGAGTGAGATGGAGGTGAAACCGATCTATCCTCTCATTATGTCCCCTGTCTTTGTCAGATAACCCAGGAAACATCTCAGACTCATGCGCAGCTTTTAGGGGCTTGATTTAGATCCGCCCGTGCTTCACAAGCTCGCTCTATGAAACAGAAGAATTACGGTGGTATTGTGAGACACAGGAACCTGTGTGGATGGGTATATGCATGTAAGGATGCTGTGTGTCTGAGACTCATGTGTGTACTGTGTGCTCATGTATGTCTGTCTGTGTGTGCGTGAGTGTCTATGTGAAGTCCAGGGTCATGCAATCTGCTGTGGGGGGATTTTTTCTGTCCTCTGAAACACAGCTACCCAAGGAGCGTTGTTTTGCTGGGCCCTCATGAGGTCTGTAACCTCTGGTGTCACCTAAACACATGACCGTTACTGTCCTGTGGCCAACTTCATATAGGCCTGCAAAAGGTGAATGATGATACTGTGTGTGTGTGTATGCGTGCGTGTGAGCGTACGTGCGTGCGTGCATGTGTGTGGGCGTGCGTCGTGCATGTGTACGCGTGCATCTGTGTGGCGTGTGTGTGAGAAAAAGAGAAAGTGAGTATATGTTTTGTTTAAAGTTTGTGTGTGTGTGTGCATTTCTATTTATGCGCACATCTGCATGCATGTGTGTATAATATGGTCTACTTCAAACTGCTGACTCCACTTATGGTGATGTTGTAATTGACAGTGACGCTGATCTTCTCTGGGGACCATAAACAAGCTGACCTTTCCCCGAGTGCACTATAGAAAACTCTCCTCAAAATACTAGTTCCATCTTGTAACAATCAATCTAATGAATGTATGTAAAGATGGGCTGTATGTTGTAGCAACAAATCCATTCTGATGTAAGAATTAATATCCAGCCTGACATCAATTCCCACACCTGCTGAATTTACATATTCCATGTCATCATTTAGGGGCATGGCTCAAGGTGGGGTTTATGTATACGTGACCTTCTGTGGTTTTCCATGGTCCTGTACCTTTGGCAGTCCCATTTAACCCATCCAATCTGTTTGCGGAGGAATACACTATGATACTGTTTCTCAACCTGTGGGCCGGGGCCCACTGGTGGGCCTCGAGTTTATTGCAAGTGGGCCCCCCAAAGAATTGGCAAAACACTAAGATTTTGGTGTGACATGTTTCTTCAAAACCTTGAAAATGTTGTTTTCATTGTGATAAATAGGAACTTTTAAAGTATATGAATCCAAGCCGGAATACAATCTATTGATTGATCATTAAAATAAACAGGCTCTGAAAATGCACGCAGCCCACCCATCTGACCATTTAACACAGCAGCCAAAAGGCTTGCCGTGTTCTCATTCACTGCCTGAATTATTTCTGGCCGCGTTTGCCCACTGCCAGAGATTTTTCATTGAAAAAAAAGTAGTACTCAGGAGCCGAGATACAGAATTTTTAAGTTTTAAGTTAACAAGGAAGTGGATAGGAGTCTAGATCTTCGAAAAATCATATCTCCTTGGTCTTTGGGTCAAATAAAAAAATGAAAAAATTGAAACAATTAAAATTACGTTTTTTACGTTCTTGGCAGGGAATGAGTTAGGTGGTCAGCTGGGTGGACCGCGTATACTGATGCTTTTGAGATTTTCAAGTGGGCCCTGATCCAGGAAAGGTTGAGAGCCACTGCACTTACAATACATAACCGAATCTTTAGTCCTATAAGTTAAGAAGCATATCCATAGTTTTCCCTGTCCCTGGGCCTGAACTAATTTCTTAATGAATCTCATCCAAATATAGATAATGCACAATTTATCCCACAGAATTAGAGCAGGTGAAATCATTTACATACGTTTCAGATGTGTTCTTTAGAGGGACAATGAGCTGAATGTACTGTAGCCAGGGGATTGCCAGGATTTTTGACAGCTAATAGCTTTGGCAAGAATAAAATGTTATGTTTTTCTCTCTCTCTCTCTCTCTCTCTGGCTTGTTAAAAAAGTAAAAATGTTGACCTGCTACTGTACATTTCCCCTCTCCTCTTCCTACAACTTCGTTAGCTGCACCTGTGCATTGGAAGTCACACTCCATTCAGGCTCCTTTTCCTCTTTTCCGCTTATGCTTCAAATAAAGCGCTGTTTCAAAGACCACGCCATATGTGTATTTTCCACACTTTGGAATATGTAATATATTTAGTTTGGTGGTAATCACTCACACATTGGGACAACAGAGGCAAAGTAGCAACTGAGAGGGAGTGGAGTGTAGGAGAGTCGCTGATGTTTTAAAACATGTATGGATGATTAATTACCTGGAGCCGCCGGAGGAAAATACTGGTTTTTAAAAAGAACACAGAGTGAGCCCGCCACAAAAACGAGTGTGTTTCCGTTTCTCCATCGGAGTAATTGAAATTTGATTAAAAGGGAAACCAGAACCTTCTTTTGCCTGCTAAGCAGAATATCCAGGGAGTGAAATGCAAAAGTATCCCCCTCCCCTTCAACGCGGCAACGTGTCCGTGAGAGTCTACGCGGGGTCATTCGCCAAAGGACATGAAGGGAAGTCATTACTGCCTTTCCCCTTTTACCTGTAACCTCCACCAAATGCATATTACATTGAGTGAGGTGCAGTCAATCAATTGCGACTATACAATTACAATCTATCAACAAGGCTGTCAGGTGCAGCAGATCCCCAGGCTGGAGCCAGTAATGATGGGAACAGAGTTCAAACACCTGAAACAGGCCTTTCATGTCCCCCCCTCTTACTTTGTTTGAGCATGTGTGTGAGCGCTTATCTACTGTAAGTGTGTGTGTGTGTGTGTGAGTGTGTGTGTGCTTATCTACTGTAAGTGTGTGTGTCTGGAGGTGGGGAAGGGAAAGAGGTAGAGAGAGAGCAGACAGAAAGAGAGAGGGAAAAACGGAGAGAGAGGGAGAGAGAGAGCTTCTTTTTGGTTCAGCCTCCCCTTATTTGGTCCATGCCTGCGAGAAAGGGACAAGTGCATCTCAGTAATGAAAGAGAGGTCTGAGAGACTGCTGACCAGTCAATAAAGCATGGTTCTCTGTAGTGTAAAATAAATGGTGATTCATGCACACACCTGCTCTTCCCACTATGTGTGTGTGTCCATTCCTTAGAGGAAATGCATAGGGGAAACTCCCCCCCCCCCCCCTGCATCATCTCCAAAGACCATATGGTAACTTGTGAAACCTAACAGAGTTTTGGTCATTGGCGACGGTGCTCATGGGATCACTTGAGGCTTACCAAATTTATATCAACTTAATAAGAAGTATGTTTTCATTTATACAGTGCAGAGTGATATATAATGTATATGGGTGTGTATGTGTGTCTATATAATGTTCACACACACACGCGCGTGTGTGTATCAGTAATCTTTACATGAATTTGTATAGCTACAATTGATGTGTCATCCATTGTGTGCATGCAATCATACAGACATCATAAAACCAGAGGAGCCCTAATGTCTGTTTCATTGTTAAGCAGTGAATGTGGTCTTGAGGGGTATGTGTTCCTGGGGTGGAGCTAGGTGGCGGGAATTTTTGTTCGACTTTGGAAAAACAACAACCCACCCAGCAGTGGCATGTCTTAAATAGGAGAGCATTCCATTTCTAAACCTTTCCTTCCTGTCACGAACCCGCAACAACATATCAAACACATGACTATTGACTCACCCACTTTTAAAAGCACTCCCCGTAAATTCCCAAATAACATTTGGCCACGGCCCAGAGAGCACGGGACGGCAGTGCTGAATAAATAAATGTCTGGACTGGGTGATGGGTGGCGGGAGGTGAGCGGGGGAATAGTGGCCATGGGGGGGCCTGAACGCTTCCAGGTTGACATTCGCTGTGATGGATCAGTGTGCCTTGGAATGTTGGAGTGGTAATCTGAAGTGTGGCTCCAGTTTCAGCAGGATTAATGGGCGGGGGGGGTGAATCTGCTTTGGGCCCAATTCAAACCGTGCCCACATGTCCTTCATCGTTGCAACTCCAGACTTAGTGAAACAGACCTGCGTTGGCTCTGTACTTGGATCGCTTTTTTCCCCTCTCTGCACCAAATCTCTTTGCCAAAAATAGCTAATATCTATAAGCTCTACAAGTTCTAGGTCTATGTGTCCCCCCAGAATATGGATGCTGGGGTTGTGAAAATCACATTTGTAAAATGGTATTTTCTTAAATATAAATTATTTGACCTTGAGGTTTAGAAGGCAGACCAAAATCGAGAAAGCTGTTGTTTCTGTCCATGGAAAATATGATGAGGTTATTTTACGTAACTTTCTTGAATGATTAACTGACACAAATGCATGCAAATGATGATCAAATATTTACATTTCAAGATCTCCATTCTGATCCTTAAGTGAACTTGATCATGTTGAAACTGCCTTGTGTTTATTCTTGAGACTTTCAAAATGAATCATTGCTCCCGAGGATCTCATACTATGACTATGTTCTCAAATGTAAACAAGAAAGGAGATGTTTTCTCTGCTGTTAGCCAATATCACACAGCCTGCAGAAGCTGGAGAATGTCATTGCTTCAAATGAGGATTACATTCTTCTATGTTTGCTCACCCTCCGTTGCTCAACATCTGTTCCCCCCCCCTCTCTCTCCCTCTCTCTCTCGTCGTCTTTCTCTTTTGCTGCTATTTCATGCTATTTTTATTAAAATGTTTGTTTTTAAACATTTTAAACATCAAGCTCAGGTTAAGTAAAGTTTAAATCAGCATTTTTTAAATAAATCTATATTCCAAGTAAAAAAAAGAAATAAGTGATTTTCAAATAATTAAATTAGCAATTCATTGCTCTGATGCAGCAATATAATATTCCACATAATTATAAATTAACATAATTCCAGATGATGATGGGGAAATTCATACAATAGTAAAATATAATGCTGTGTTATTATATTGTTAAAACATTGTTGCTACTAAGTATGAATATTTATGACTTTTTAAAGCTATCTACAACATACCTGGTACGTACCTGTTAAATAAATTGATCGATCATGGTGACCAGACTGTTTCCTATAGTGTTGTTTTCCACTTTTAGCATTTTTGTTATTAGACCAGTAGCAATCTGAGACTAGTTTGTAACTGGACATGAACTTAAGAATGAGCTGAATAAATTAGTAACTGTTTTGATGCAGAAAGAGACAAGTTAATATAGTAGAGCCATATAGACATAAGCTGCCTTAGGCAAAGTCATCATTGAGTCTGCCGTTGTGCAGGAGCGTGATGTGTGTGCATGCTTGTGTGTGTTTGCTCTCTGTCTGTAATAATATGGGGAGGTGTTTTTAACGACTTTATGAGCTGGTGTATTAGCATACATATTTACTGTAGCAGACGGAAGGAGACGCTCTGCCATAAGAATCCGTAAAAAACTCCACATATCACCCAGCGTACAAGTTAATCCACATTTTATTATGGCTTCCGAGCCGGCGAGGGGTAGATTAAAAACAACATGTTTTTGAGCAGGTTCATGAATCAACTATATTAAAGGGGAGATTAGTTTGCCTTAGAGATTAAATGTGGACTCACCACATTATCATCTGCAGATTTGAATGTGAGCAGGGAGAACTCCTCAGCTCATTCTTCTGCATACAAACACAATTGTTCTTTCTCACCGTCGTGCCTGTAGAAACTGTAGACTGTGGTCAGATTGGCAGGTGCCTTTTTACTAGCACGAAACTGATCAGTTCTTTAATGCCCTGAGACGTCTAACACTGGGTTAGATAAATGTTACTCTGGGCCATTTCCGAGAAAGATGAATAATAGCCTTTTCATCTGATAAGGACGTACAGAATCACCCCATGGTTTTGAAAAGCAACATGCACACCACCAACAGATGCAGCCGCGTTGATAGCAAGATGTTATAGCATACTGTTGTTGTATAAACACCACCTTGTAGATTCAAGGACAAAACACCCTGTCCTCCCCCTGTGGCGATAGCACAGTAGACTGACTTAAAAGTCTCTATTTTGGAATTTACTTTATAAACTGAGTGTTGAGCCCTCTGGCTGGTGCAGAGTATGTCTGAGAACTGTTTGCTGTTCAAACAGTCACTGACTGTGTAGCAGCCTTGCAATAACAGTCCACACACTTTCATCCCTGTTTCTGCTGTTGTAGGAGCTCAGCCAAGATGATAACAATCCAAAACAGGCCACCACATGGCCAAGCCACTTTTGTTACTGTGTGTGTGTGTGTGTGTGTGTGTGTGTGTGTGTGTGTGTGTGAACGTTAAACACTTAAACCCTATATACTTTGTTGACCACAGTTGACCTCTACACTTTGGTCCTGCCTTTTTTCCCTCTACACCAAATGTCTTTGCCCAAAAATAAGCTTGAAATGGCTTTTTGCACTATTTTTGACATTTCTGAAAATGTGGGAAATCTTTTTGAATTGTTTGCAATTGTTTGAATTTCTTAGGGACGCCAGGTTGAAAGTGGTTAAATAAGCTTCATATTTGATGTCAAAACAACATTACCATGGATTGATCCAATTAGAGGCAACTTTCAATACAACCATGCCTTGTTCCAACCAGACCTCTTGCAAGGATTAAAGAACCTTTCTAGGAAAAGTGCACGTGGCCATTTACGTGTGCACAGCCAACCACACTTGCACACCTTGGAACACATGGATTTCCACTCCACTTTTCTCCAAACCAGCCCTAAACAAACCTACTCTAACACCTCTCAGGGGGACGTGGTTGGCAGCTTATAGCCCACACACACGCACACAGACAGACAGACAGACAGACCCTCCCCCCCCACAGACACGCTCACACGCACGCACGCACGCACGCACGCACACACGCACGCACGCACTCACACACCTACACACACACACACCTACACCCACACACACACACACCTACACCCACACACACACACAGTATCTAATTTAATATCCATAACAACATAACCTTGAAGGATAAAATGCAGGACTCATTTAAATGCTAATTTGTTTGTTAACATAACATCAAGATTCCGCGCGGGACAGGTTACGGAACTAGGCTGTCACTTGATATGTATATTTTATTCTACTTTGTTATTTTTATTGGAACTTTGATTATGATAATACAAAACACTAAATAAAACATTAATATAAACAGGAAGGACTTGAGGAAGATCTTTGTATGTATTTCAGCTGCTTATTACCAGGCAGGAAATGGGGATGGAGAATGAGAGTGGAGATAGGGGCTGATGTGGATATACATGTCAATATGGAGACTGATGGGCCATATCATATTTATTTGTTTGGTGCTTCATATGCACACAAACTAACCTCTGCATCTACAGTATGAAGCACACAGCTCCATCAATCCTTGCACTTTCTGAGATGAAGGAATACAGTATACTGTAGAGAGCAATGGTTCCCAAACGATGTGCCAAGGCACACTGGTGTGCTATGAGACAAGTCCAGGTGTGCGTTGGGATTTTGTAACCAATATATATATATGTGATGAAATATATACAAAAAGTTTGAATTATTATTTCGTATTTACTGTGCAACAGTATATCAGTATCAGTTCTTGTGCACCCATTACAGAGGTAAATTTTATACCATATAAGAATTGCATTTTGACCCCATTTTAGCCTATTTCAGGCTAAAATGACACACATAACAAATAAATGATACAAAATGTGAAAATAGCCAATCTACATGCTCACAACTTGTCACATTGTGATGCGTTGTGAGCTTGTAGATCAGCTATTTTCTGCATGAATACAAGTGTGCCTTGAGACTTTGACTTGCTGATTGGTGTGACTTTGGCACAAAAAGTTTGAAGACCACTGCTGTGGCGAGTCCAAGACCAAGCAATAGTGATGGTGTTATACCACTTATACAGGTACAGCTACTGCTACACTTAGGCTCTGTTAATGTAATGTACTGTAGTATATCTGACTTGCAATACTGGTGCTGTCTCTGTGCAATCACTGCTGGTAATGCCTTGGATAATATTGATGTCATTGATGCCATTGGCTGTTGCAGCAATACAGTAGCTGCAATAGCCTTTTAGAGGTTATTGACTATATAGGACGACAAGCCTATACTATACTGTTACAGTTGATGGCTGTTTTGTGGCTCCATATCTTTTAAAATGAAAGAAAAGTACATTAAAACATTTAAGTATATTATACAATGTGATTTGCTGTTCTTGTGGCTTCTCAATGTGTTTTAAAACACCCAAATGCTCCAAGTTCATTACCAGCCCTGATGGTTTTAACAACATAATGCTCATAGTCTCACTCTGAGTTTAACCAGCTTATTGTTTATTCCTAAATGTTACCTGTTACCTACATAGCAGCTAAACCTTAACCTTAACTTGTCATAAACAATCGCCTATGGGTGTGCACTACAGCAATTGATTTCAGTAAATGTAAATCACAGCTTTGAGAAAATCATAATAGGTCCATATTTGGAGCAGTATCTTGAATCTACAGTAAGTATGTCCAACCTTGATAAATGCAGGGCACTCTACCCAAAGAAATGCCTGTGTAAATACTTCACATTTTACAGTAGTCATTTACGTAAATTGGTTATTTATGGCTCTTTACAAATAAATGAACAAAGTAAGTACAAAGTAAAGTGTGACTTTAAAGCCAGAAGTCATGTACAATCTGGGCAATCTGTTTTATACTTTGCAAGGGGTATGTATGACGGGTATGTATGAATTGATAAGGCAGAATATTGTTTATTGGTTTTGAGTTGTGGAGCTTTTTATTAGTAACAGAAGTGATCATATCTTATGGTTGTGTGTGTGTGTGTGTGTGTGTGTGTGTGCGTGTGTGCGCATGTGTGTCTGCGTGCGTGCGTGTGTCTCTGTACAGTTTTGTATACACAACGTGTACTGTACGTGTGTGTTTTGCATGTCTTTGTGAATGCATTTGTGTGCCACCCCCCCGTCCCCGTGTGTCTGACATCTATTTGGATTGCTTCAGTGACACAAAGCCCTCCAGTGTGCGACGGACAGCCTTGGGTCTGAGGCAGTGTAAACTCCGACAGCAATGATACGGCTGTTGTTTGGGAGGAATGTTAACAGGAAGAACACTTTCAGCATTTGAGAGAGGAGGGGAGCCTGGCAGCACCCGGCCCCTCATTACCAGACCCTGCCTTTAGAAATGGGATCTGTTTATTTGGCCGAGGCTCCCACGAGGGCGTGGGGCTGGCAGGGCGACGTGGGCAAGCGCTCTGGCAAACATGCGGCAGTGTGATTATTATATCACTTAACACAGCTCATCAAAGCGAAATCACTTCTGAGAGCATTTAACCAGCGCACCCAGCCGTGGAAAATGTTGAGGCTCGTTTAGTCTCTCTGTCGCTGAAAGGGGATATGGCGAAACTGGAAGGCTGTGTTTCTTGGCCTGTGCTTGTCATTTTGTGTTGTCTTGGTGTGTGTATATGTGTGAGTTTGTGTTTGCGGCTCTGTCCGTGCCTGTATGTACCGTATGTAGACGTGATTATTTTTACGTGCACGTGTGTGGTCTAAGTAAGTTGTATTAGGCCCACCCTGAGGCTCCCCTGTCTGTATCGGTTTCATACCACACACACACACACACACACACTCTCCCTCTTTCTCTCTCTCGCTCTCTCTCTCTCTTTCTCTCTCAAAAGACGTGCTATGCTCTCTTTCTATTTTCATTTCTGACAAGAGCGCACCCACTCGGGGAGACCATACAGGCCGAGGGAGAGCTCTCTGTCTCTGATGATCTATAGAGTAAGTGGTTTGGACGAGCCTCCTCTTGATGTGAGCCCGCGCCTTGACTCGACGCGCCATACGTCAATGTCGGCCGCAATACACAGAACCATATGTTGGCTCTTGGGCCTTCTTACACTGGAGCCAAAGACTGTGCCTTGTCAGGGTGGCAGAACATTTTCATCATTATACATTAGGAGGATCCTCCAGTGTCATCACACACAATAGGAGAGCGGGGTAATTTTCACGCAAGGTGATTTTTTCCCTGTTGTCACAGATGGTGGCTGAGGTGTTGAGTCGTTGGCAAGCGGAGCCATGATTCATGTGACTCCCCGGGAGCACGGAGGCTCGGTGAAATTCTATTCTTTGCTACAGACACGCTCTCTGCCTTCGTGACTGCAGCTACAACAGTAACATAGACGCCGGGAGTAAATAGTCAGACCGTAGCAGTGTTAAGAGCTTTCATACTGGCTGCTTACGTAAATAGGTCTGAGTGGTAGGCAAAGAGGAAGGGGTGGGTGGGTAGGTGGGTGGGTAGGTGGGTGGGTGGGGGTGTTGGGGGGGGCTTGAAATAGCAGGAGTGGTGTATCCTGCCAACCCCCTCAGCGCCAACCCTTTGATGGAGTTCATGTCTGTATGCACAATCACACCCAGAGAGGGAGGGAGCATGTCAGCCGGCCCACATTTACATCCATCTCCAGCATTAAGCAGCCAAACAGAGATACACGTGCGTGCCCGTAAACGCACGCTATACATACACACAACACGCAGCCACAGGTGTTTTCAATGAGGCAGACAGGCAGCGCCATAATGGTAAGTGGCAGGAACAGCGCTATGTTCCCCATAGGTCCTGTCGCAGCGTGGTGGGGCAGTGGTTTTGGAAATGGGTCCAAGGGTGTGTATGTGTGCATTCACACATGTGTATGCAAGAGAGGGAGAGAGTGTATTTGAGGTTAGGTTGTTTTCACAGTGAAGGGGGTGGAGGGGACCCACCCTGAGTCTAGAACAGAGGGCTGATTGTGCGGCAGCCTGAGTGGGCTGGATGGGTTGAGCCGGTTCCAAAGAGAGGGGCAGGAGTGAAATATTCCCCCCAAGCCACTCTATGACAGGTGGCACAGAGACGTCTGTCACATTAAGTACCGCCTCGACACTCAAACTGAAAGCATCATCGAGCAAATTGTACGAAAACAAACACAGATGCGGGTATCTTATTTTATTTTCATGTCTTACTGCCCACACTGATTAGTGATGGCTTTGGGCAGTTGTTTTCAAAGTGGGGGGCCCCAGGGGGCTCCAGTGGCCTTTTGTTTTTAAATTGAATTTGTATAATTGTTGGTATCCCTGTTTTGGGCGTGTCACTATATGGTCAAAATCTTAAAAAAACCCAAAAAGAAACAAGCTCACAACCTGTCGCAGCTGTGAGCGGTGAGTAAGTAAAAATCCAATTCATTTTCTTCATAGAGGATTTTATTTTCAGCTACTGTATGATGTGAAAACGATGCGACCACACTTGCTACGAGCTATGTGGTTGTAAAACGATGCTATATGCTCCTGTAGAAGCCACACGAAAACATGTTTCCTTTGCAATGCCATAGAAAAATACTTCCCTACCCACAATCCTAAAGTGTTGCAGGGATGTCTCTGATTGGCGTTATCATGGAAAGGTTACCGCCCCCGCAAATGTCACGAGAGTTTCTGCTACAGAACATAGACATAAAGAGGCAGACGACTCATTGGCCACTGGGTCGCACGTCAACGCTACCCCCATGTAGGGAAGCTTGCCATAACTCCACTGCAAGAAAAATGCTATATATAATTACCTCAGACTAAAACTTGTTTTCTGTTTTCTATGTAAGATAAGGTCTTTTGGTATGAAAACCCACATTTTGTATATCATATCATAACTACATGTCTGACATTTGTAACAAACCAAACTGCTTGCAAATCGGTTGAGAATTCAGTGAGTTATAATGGATTTAATAGTGGACAGAACTCCTGCTTCAAAAGAAATACATGGGGCATACATGTCCCATGTATTTGACAACCCTATTAACAATATAAATAATAATGACAATAGTTAAAGTTAAAAATAAGCAATATTCTCGATCGTTTGGTTGGAAGCAGGGTTTATGGGATGAGTAGTTCCTTCACTTCACAAAATATTTACACAGTCTTGTGCCTTCAACTTTCAATTTTATTTGACCCAAATCAAATGATTCATCACGTAGATGGTTGGCTTGATTAAAACTCTTTAAATAAGGATATTGTGAACGTCTAAGGAGTGAATTAATGGAAATTTCCCTTCTGTCACCAAGGCCATTCTAAATGGGGCGGTCACTGTTGAGCTCTATAGGGGGGCCACACTAGCTATGCTATTTGGGGGTCCCTGGCATGGAAATGTTTGGGAACCCCCGGCTTAGGGGGAATCACGTTAACCACAGGAACCTAACATTCAGTGAAAATAGCTGAACATTAAGTGAAAATAGGCAAACATTTGACAAAAGAAATAGATTTACAAGCTATATTCGGTATTTGACACACAATGAAGTATGTAAGGTTTAAGTGGTTAACCAATGTTTGAAAGAGTAATCATGGAGGCTGAAAAATGCTCCAAACTAGCCGCTCCGTGATGCGAGTGCTTATCTTTCAGCGGCAACGTTCACAAGTGCGATTCTACCTCTCCTCACCACTCTCACCCTCACTCCTGAAGTGTAATTTCCCCTGCACTAAATCCAGAAGTGCTGCCGGGGGACTCGTCGAGCAGATTACGAGGTTAAGGCTTCATTTTGTCCCTGAGCTGTGGAGAAAACGAAAAGCAACAAACTTGAGCGTGACCTGTGCTGGTGTGCGGTTCTGAGGAGAGCCCGGAGCTGCCCCCGAGGCCCTGGGGTGTCTCAACCACCTCCACTCACTTCCCTCACAGCCTCAAACAGTTATTGAGCTGGGGGCCTGGAGGGGACGGCTGGAAATATTGTTTAATGTTTTTCTACAGAGATGTAGCATACAGTACAGCTGGACACAGCCAAAAGACACATTGCGGACCCTAACAGGTCATGGTTACAAATCCACAAATCACACTGTCACACTGTGTGTGTGTGTGTGTGTGTTTTGTGTGTTGTGTTGTGTGTGTGCGTGTGCGTGTGTGTGTGTGTGTGTGTGTGCACACGCGTTTCTCATCCCAACATGACAGAGAGCTCCAAATTGAGCCACCAAACCTTGATCAACAAATATTTCTTATTCTTAATATTGTCTTAAATAGGGGGACATGTGCTTTCAAGTCAGGGAAGTCAACCTGTTATTATAGCTTTTGGTTTCTATGAAAAGGACTTCATATGGTTTGCGGTCGCTAAGCTGATCAAAGTTCTACAGTGAATATCAGAAACGGATACACTGACCGCATCGGGACTGTAGAAGAACGCTGGGTGGTTTTTAAAAGCTATCTGCTCAGTCGATCTGTGGGACTCTGCCAGAGGCGCCAGGCACTCCCTTAAAAAAAGACACTGGAATACAAAGGATATTTCAAGAAAATATTGAATATCTAATGAGCAAATGAATTGAATTAAATGTGTGTAATTGCATCTCAAAGCTGTGGCACCAACACATTCACTTCCTTCAAGAGATTTTCATTCCCTCTCTTATACTTTATTTGACAGAATTTGTGAGCAGAGTTCATTTCATTGTGTTTCCTTACGTGTGTTGTGCGTTTAATCAAATAGAATCAAATGTGAGCTGCCACGGCCCTGTTTGCTAAAAACTCTCTGCGTTTGGACGCATCATGGAGGTTAAATGGCACAAATGAATCATGGGAATCAACGATGACAAAATGAGATTTAGAATGATTCCCGCCTTAACGGTGGGTGTTGTGTACAGAGTTAAAGGTATAACTGCTCTTGACAGTAGGACATTACACACCAATTCCCCTGGTCGCCACCCCCTCCCCCTCTGCATTCATAAATATCCCCTCTCCTGCTTCCCCTAATTACCTAACATGAACGTGGCTGTTTCCACTTCCCTCTCACACATAATAGAAAGTGTTTTTTAATATCCAGGCATCATAAAATGTCATGCTGACTTAACAGACATGAGGAGCAGAAGGAGCAATAATGTAAGGGGAGGCGGGGGCTGGGGGTGTGGGGGGTAGTAAGAGTGGGAAGGGGAGCGGGATATGTTTACAGTTTCTGTATTCGCTCTTCCATTCCTTCCTTCCTTTTCTCTTCTTCCCTTTCTTCCTTTTCATTCATTTCCTTCCTTTTAACTTATTTCCTTTTTTCTTCCTTCCTTGTTGTTTTCTTCCTTCCAAAAACATACATTTGTTTTATTAAATAAGACTTAATAAAAATGCAACAGCACGAAAGCATACACCAAAAGATATCCATTAAAAGTTCAAATACTACCTTTGATGTATCTTTCTTAAGGATGGTAGAGTAACTACTAAGCAAGACCGAGCCTAATGTAAACCATTCTGTTGTCTTATTCCATATTTTTATTAACAAGGATCTCAAACCATAACAGCCCTAATCAGTGGAACACAGCCAGTTGATTTCAGATTAGATGACTTTATAGACAACATAGCTTTTATAGGCTGCCATTACTCAAGACATGTGAAACATTTCAACAGGGCCATTAGTCAACCTGTAGCTAGAACACTGCCCAGCGGGACATCAGAGATGAAGGACCTGCCTGTTTTTGCTGCATGTGTTTCGCCATCCAAAGAAAAGACATAGAGACAGCTCACAAGTGTGTGAGTAATGCAAGTAACAGGGTAACTGCACGGTGATATTCGGTTCTGACTTCTTCTTTTTTCATCAGTGATATGAAGTCAGAATTTAAACAACACATGCTTGTCATCCATTCTGCAGCTGAGGCCTGTTTTCACTGAATCTGTCGGCACTCAAGCGCCTGCTTTCTGGCGAGGAGGACATGCTGTAAGTGGGACACATCGTGATGGCCCTTGCCTCCCACTTTTCTTTTCTTTTTTTTTAAATAAAGTATAATCATTTCCACTCTTCCCTTTGGCTAGACCCTGCCTCCTGCCTGCCTCTGTGGACTTTCATTAATTTTTCACTGGGCCGTGTGTGATGGATAGGTTGTATTTATTCACTGCTGGGCGTCTGCTATGTGAATATGACTCATTTTGGAGCATTACGTATTCATGGCCTGGGATAGGCTGCATACAGGAACTTATAATTAATGTGTCACAGTGGGAGGTGTTGGTAGACGGCAGGTTTGTGGGAGGGCGTTGTGGAGCATAATGTGATTTACAGTACAAACAACTGGGAGGATGTTTGTCTGCTGTCCAAAAAAACTGGAGGGCAATCTTTCTCTCTCTCTCTTTCTCTCTCTCTCTCTCGCTCCGCTCCCCCATCAGGTCTTCCTGAACAGTGGTTCTAAAAAAAATGTATGTCAAGGACCCCCAAATTGATTTGTATTTGGCTGCAGCACACCTTTTGACAAGACTTTGTGCCAGAGACCCCCATAAGAGAAGATTTGTCAAGATTTAAAAAAAAAACGGTTGTTTTTGAATATCTAAGAAATAAAATGGGGCTTGTTTAAACTGTTCCTCATTTTGCTGGGGACCCAACTTTAAGAACCACTAGTGTTCTAGAAACTACGCTTCTTGCCGAATGTAACCCTGTGCTCAAAATGCCACAGAGGGGCTTCAATGTCAATATGATTTTCTGTGAGAGGGGTGAGATTTTCCAGAGAGTGCTAAGACTCCCTGATATGTTCTGTTACTACTTGAGGTCCCACATAGTATTAAATCTAATCTGTTTAAATGGCCATGAGATGAACAGATGGTTCACACAAGGATTTTATTTTTACTTGGAAAGACACATGTGGGGATCGTTCATAGACATGACTGACCACACCGTGAAGGAGGAGGTGTCACACTAGTACGAATGAACGTGGTCATTCTTTGAGACATACATATGGGTATTTTAGGGTGTGGCCAAATCTACCGTTGTCTTGGAGGTGCAAACAAGGTGCGTTTGTGATACGGATGTTATACAGAGATATCTTTTTCTGTTCTAGCGACATCCAATATTAGTGTTTCAAGGTCCTGAGCCACAAAAAGGAGCACAAGACACACCGTTGTTTGCACTTCCAAGACACTCATGTGACTATGATTCCCTTGACTTATTCGCATGTACTAGGACGCGCAACTTCACTGTAGCTAAAATAATGTGAAAAGATCTCAGCCTACCGATACGTGTGGTGACATATATATTCAATGTAGCTGCTCCATAGTTTTTGTTGTTTCCAGAAAGAGAAAGAAAAAAAGAAGAGGGGGGGGGGGGTGACAGGGGGAGCAAGGGGGGAACCAAAAGTATAAAGGTATCTACATATTTACACATACTGTAGCGCAGAGGTCTTCAACAGGGGGTCCGCGACCCCTAGGGGGTCCGCGGAGGTACTGCAGGGGGTCCGCGAAATTGTTTGATTTAAACATAACATGACATATTTGAATAGCTTAGTATTGAATGCACAATAACATGGTATGTTTATACATATTTTGTAGAGAAAGAAAAGGTCTTTTGCACGCCTACTGGGACAACCTGTGGGTAGGAGCAGGCTCCAGGCAACCATTTGTTCATGTTTATACATATAAAACACAATTTTATACATAAACATACAATATATGTGGTGGCCTACCCCCTACCCTACGAGGTAGGGGGTCCCTGCTCCGTCACCCCATCAGTTTGGGGGTCCCTGGTCTGAAAAGGTTGAAGACCCCTGCTGTAGCGTACAGTATATATCCGGTACAGTACTGTTAGACATAAGGTGCATGAGCGTAGCAGGGCCTACTTATTTCAAAATAAATCATATCACCGATATGAAGGACTGGCCTAAAGTCTTTGCATTGGTTCTGCAATGCTGCTATTGTTTTCACCCAGTTTTAACCACTACATTATCACATATTGGTAGGCGGAGAGCAAGACTATGTGCAAACAAACAAAATGTTTAGGCTGCTGTAAATATCTGTTATACCTGATGGACTAATCAACATAAATAATAATATATTGGCGAAAATTACAATGAGAGTACTGTGACTGTGAAAAGATGTCTTATCAGTAGGCTATGAGCAAATACATCATCCACTGCACTGCATACACATTGAGGCACACTTTATAATCGCACCAATGACGTGCGAGTGTGTGTGTGTGTGTGCTGTACTGTAGGTGTATGTGCATATACACCTGCACGTGTGAATGCCATGCGTCTTGACATTCTCTCTGGTGAATTATTAGTACTGAGCAGTAAAATCCTGTTAATTTAAGATGGAGCCACATGGACCCGTAAAGGTGAGTATTTTACTGTCTGAGTTTATATGTACAGTTCTTCCTGCATCCCTCCCAATCATGTTCTCGGTACGTCCGTCCTTTTTCTGCTCATATATAGCTCAGTGTAGGCTATCTCCCCCTCCCATTGGTTTTGGTGTGAGACCAGGTCCTGAGTAATAGCCACTCTTAATCACCCACCGTTTGTTAGTGTTAGCGGCTCTGACCACTTCCAGGTGCATGACCTGTTTTCCCTGCTGGGTAGGTGGTCCTGAGGAGGCACAAGACCGTTTATCATGGAACGGTAGTCCATTAGAGGGAAGGGTTGCGGACGTGTGTGTGTGTGTGTGTGTGTGTGTGGTAATTTCTGTTCTAATACAAAGTGACAGATAGAATTATGGTTGTCCTTTTTCTCTTTGGTTTTCATTCACTCTCTCTCGTCCATACAGCGTTCTGCTATAAAGGGTTATTTCCTTCTCTATGCCAATTTCTGTAAATATGAATAAGCCCTATATTCTTGGATGTCAGCAAATCTAGATCCCCTCACGGAGCCTCATAACCTCATATGGAGAAGCAGCTTTTTTTGCCAAAGCAAATGTGGTAATACCAACGAGAGATTGCTAATGGTAAATGCCCACATAATGAACAGTTGAGTCATAAAGTGGCAGTTACCAGAATTAACACAATTTGAGAGTTAAAAATGACACAGGAAATAAGCAGAATTATAGAAACAGAGACTTCATAGATTATTCAACATTTATTCTGGAGATAGAAATAGTCACTGGAGGACAAAGGTCATTTGATCACTGGATCTTCTATTGTTCTGACCCAATGGAGGCTTGAGGAATGTTCCAGAGACCCGCTAAATAAACCCACCACTGATGTTTCAAGCCACAGCCCAACATCTAGCCCTGGCCCAGCATCTACTGTAGCCCTGGCCCAGGAGGAATTATGTCTGATCCACTGTTTTCAAACTCATGGACTTTCATAAGTCTGACCTGGTGTGTGTGCTTCCTTCAGAGTGTTAGTAGCCCTCTCTATCTCTCTCTCTCTCTCTCTCTCTCTCCCCCCCCCCCCATTGCCAACATATTTTCTCTGGCCGTAATCCTATTAGAGGCATTTATGTAGTTTATTGTCCGACAGGATTAGATTTGGAGAGGAATAATAAGAGGAGGCTGATGTTCTGAATAGACTCTCTGTCCCCCCTGCTGGGTTTAACCAGATTTGTTATTGTGTTATGTTATATAATCATATCTGTTTCCATTCCGTGCTAGTCTTACCGAAGCTGCTAACGAGACGTTGGTGTTACTGTAAAGTGGCTCTGCTACAGCTGGTGGTTATTTGGCATAGGGTTTGAAGCTTACTAACCATTTGTTTTCAGGACTTTGTCCTGGGGCACACCTTGTGCGAACCTCGGTTTGATATCCATGTAATATTATGACATTAGGAATCATTTAGAGGGATTTCAAAGCATTCTTGGCCGTATTTTGAGTGTTATTCAAAACATGCTTTGCTTTTGTGGTTCTAAGATATTCCCTGTTTTCTTTCATTCTTTCATGAATACATTTACTATGAAAACTACAGTGGATGCTGTGATGCTGCTTGTTTTTTTTTGTATTCTCTCTTGGCCCAATTCATCTTATTAAATTATACATCGCATAAACAAGCTGCAAAGATGTAATCAAATGTGTGCTGCAATACGTACACTGTGGCGTTAATTGAACCAGAAGATTGTAACAATGCTCAAATAACTTGGTTTTGGAGCGCAGGCTGCTACTATCCAGTCTGCATTTACATCTCAATTACTTTCATAGAATATATCATATCTACTTTTTTTTATATTTGCGTGAATTTTAATCACTGCAGGCATAATTTACAGTAATGTATTCCCATGCACCTAGACTGCTATCTCTCCCACAACTCAAGGAATCATATTCAATTTGAAATATTATTACGGCGTAAAGGATGAAAAAAAGAATGCTTTTGATTTCGAGAACCATGAATTCAGAGAAATTCAGTTCCACCTTCTTTCTTTTAAATGCAAATCAGCTTGTTATTTTGGGAGGATTTTTAAATGCATGCTGCCTGGTAAATCTACAAGGCTTGGCTGTGCCCTTTTAGGTTATGATATGTTTCAAGATTTCTGTAGTGTTTATGGCGTGTGAAATGCACTCTTGGAAAAAGTCCAGTTTGCAGAGGCAGCGAGTGCAGGTTTTAATTTAATTCCAACACTTTTCAGAGGCTCCTCAAAAACGCAGCCTCAAATGTAATGTGAAAGCCAGATGCTACGTTGAACGCAAGCAGTGTTGGTTTGAGTTACGGGCAAACACAGATAGACCGTGGTCCAACAGGCTTGGTTAGTCCTCACGTCAAACACAATCAAAGCGACTTTAAACAAAATATGTGCAGGACTGTAATGAGATGCTGAGTTGGATGCCATAGATGTTGTGATAATTATCTACAGTTATGCGGTTCAAATGCTTGTTTTGAGCTGCCAAGCGCTTTCAAGTAGCCTTTTTTCACTCTCGACACACATATATGCTCGTTTCTTCTCTGTGTTATCTATTCCTTCGAGTTATATGGTAAATGCTTGAAATACAAAGGGAAATGGCAATATACTGCAGCTCCCCCCCCCCCCCACACGCACACACACACACTCTCAGAATTCACAGCAGAGCACATATCAATATCACACTGTGTGTTGATAAAATCTGCTGTTCATATAGAAGGAAACCAGGGCCACAAAGCCAAAATATAAACAAAATTGCCATTAATCTGAACCATCCGTATCTGTTGTCCGCAAAGTGATGGTGCAGAATGAAAGAAAAAAATATTTCTAGGAATTTAGAATAGATGGTTAATTTATCCTCAGACAACCGTTTTTAGTATATTTAACTTTGTAGGTTTAGGTTGGTGCCAGAGCCATGAAACCTTTACCTCAAAAATAAATGTGTGGTACAGTAGCTCTCACAATGACTGCTTTCCTTTTCTTTTTTCATTTCACTGACATGGGTGCCTTATTTCTACGTGAGAACTTGTCACATTTGAATTCAAATGTAATAGCTGTCTGCGATAGAGCCACTATTCATAACCCTGTTCAAGGTCACAGACAGAGCTGTGCAGACAGACTGACCTCACCTTTAGCCAAGCGATTAGCTGATTAGTACCCATAGATTCACCTTGGAAGGCCGATTGATCCTTTTGCATGAGAAAGTAGCTTTTTCCTTCTCACATTGCAGAGGTCAATCAATCTATCAATCAATCGGCTGCACAGGTAGTCATGACTTCCACACCAGACAAGTTGCTAGCTTGCCCTTGTACACAGTCAAATCCTCTGTGTTCATTTCACTCTGAGAGTGTACAAATGCCACCAAGAGTTACACATGGGTAAGGGTGCATTTGGTTGTATTTCTCAGAGTGAATTTAACGATCAGGATTTTACAGTGTAATGTCCAGCTAACAGATATTCTGAGAACCACACTCTACTCTGTAAATAAAACTGTTGAGCAGAAGTCGTGCAGAGGAAACTTATCAAATGAAAGATAGCCTAATGGCATATCAGTCCATTCTATTTGGTTCATATTTTCTACACTTGTTCTTTGTTTATTCCTACTCTATCTATCTTATCTATCTTATCTATCTTATCTATCTTATCTATCTATCCTATCTATCCTATCTATCTATGTCTAGCTTAACTACAGTGGCCAAACTTCCAGATAATTCCCTTGGCCCTCTTTCTCCCAAGTCCTACAGAATCCTGGATGGTAGTTCAACTCCCCATCATTAATCACGTGTTGTGAGTTCTCCTGTTTCTGACTGGGCAGGCTGCTGGGAGAAATACTGTACTTGTATTTCTCTCTTGCTGGAGCACAGTGCAGACCTGATGTGGTGAATGCAGCCGGCAGGATTAATTGGACCCGGTTACAGAGGATCAGCAAGTTCGGGCGCTCTTCGCATGCTGCTCCTCCATCTGGCTGCACAGGAGTCACACTATTTGATTAATAGTTCCGATGAGATTATGTTTCAGGACGTTCCGATCATGATTCAGATAACATGTTCCTATAATAACAAATGTTTTATTCTTCTGAATGAAATTTTCTTGAATACAGTTGTGGTTTAGTTCTACTAGCAGTCTTTTCTTGATTCCGGCAAATGGAAATCCGTACAGTGCTGTTAACATAACAGAGATTGCCCTGACGATCTCCACAGAAATGCCAAACATTAATTTGCAAAAACGGCATCAAGACCGGTTCTATCAAAGTTGCATAAAGCAGAGGTGGCCTCAACGTATGAAGTTAACTCTTGAAATGCACCGTTATTTTTAGTTCAGAAAACCAAATTTAGCCTCATTAGGTTTGGTATTTATCATATTTTTTACATGACGTGGCCTAAAAGTGTGTTTTCTAGCAAAGGGGGGCTGCAAATTGCCCCCAGCCTTATTTGCCTCAGTGGGCCTGTGGAGGCGTTAGTGGTGTGGTCAGCACTCCTCTGGCTCTTTGAATTGCAAATCACCTCCCTAACTCAAAAGTAATGCAGCGGTGAACGTCACCTCCTGTCATTTTTCTACATTTGGGTGCATGGGAGCATCATTGTAGAGGAAGTGCAGTTATTGTTTCCGTCTCTAGTGTGAGTCTCCCTTATTGTAGGAACGACTAGGGCCTGCTCCCTCACCCTCCACCTCTCTAATGTGCCAGGAGCCTCCCAAAGCTGTAATATTGCCCGTCCGCAAGTATTATGACATTCTGCAGAGGGGCTTTTCCCTGATTACAGAACAAAGATACAGAAACAGGTAGAACCAATGGCAGGGCCCAAAGCACACCAACAGCACCGTAACAAAACTTTTGGAAACACTTTACTACATCATAACAGCATTATTAAAGGTAGGGTAAGTGATATTTTTTGGTTAAAACAAAAAGTATTTTGTTAAAAGGTTAAAATACTATATTCTGATAGTAATCATTGCTATAGAGTGTTTTTTCAGTAACAGATGTCTCCCTGTCTCTCCAGCTCTTTAATAAACAGAAAATACATTTTTCGGTAGGTGTCAAAATCTCAGCCAATCAGGAGAAAGTACCCATTTTTAAGCTTAATTTGTATAGTGTTCCAGTTCCAATTTTGTCTGCTCATTTCTTAGTGTCATCACTTCCAATTTCACTTGTTTAATCTATATCCTGATTGAGTTCTCTGTCCTGGTTGGATAAAATTGGAAATGAAACTGAAACTGAAACGAAAATGCATTTTCTGTTTAATAAAGAGGTGGAGAGACAAGGAGACTCCTAATACTGAACAAACACTATATAGCAATGAGTACTATCAGAATATAGAGATATTTAACACTTATTTTAACCAATGCAAATCACTTACCCTACCTTTAATTTCAGTGAGTTTCTAAAGTCCATTGATCTCCTCATTGTTTAAAGCCGCAAAAACTAAAATGTTTTAGTGAATAAACCATCATTTTAACCAATTTGTATGGTTGAGTATGTTAATACAACTAGCACAACTGCAGTGGTTGAAGGTGGTCTCCTTGCTCTTCTATTGAGACCTTTAGATCCTGTGGTTCAGTAGGACCAATACCAGTTGACAAGAGGTATTGCATGAAACTCAATTGGAAACAACTTGCCTATACCCAAACGTGCTCTCCATTATAGCTCAATAGTAAAAGTCTGGGTTTGAATCCCTACTGCGACATCAAAGTTATGGATTGTAGCTTTAACCACATTACCGCTATATACTTCATACTTTGCACGTCAAATATCGATACATAAAAGACTACACAGAGGAAAATACGGATCCAATTCTTTGTCGTTGAGACAGCGTGGAACAGAGAGGGTTTTAACAACCCAATTTACAATTCCAAATGTGCCAAGAGCTAGCTTAACATTGAGTAGGTTATTAGCCTAATGCCTTTCCCAAACAGCTTTTTACAGCCATATACCCATTAACCAAGGAATCGGGCCTGTATTGTTTCATAGGAATGTAAAGTTATAAGCAGTGTAAAGCCCACATTACACTTATCTGTAGAATGATACGTAGCTCACAATGCATTGCGATGTGTTGTGAGCTTGTAGTTCTGACATTTATGCTGAATGTGTGATGCCCAGAATAGGGTTTATATGGTTAAGTTTTAGACCAAATTCACAAAATGCAGTAAAACCACATTCATTTCATAGTATGAGATTTGATTAAAAAAAAATATATATATATATATATATATATATATATATATATATATATATATTTATACACATCGTCAACACATCCTGTACAGTACAGTACACAGTACATACAATGCACCTTTGTATTCTCTCAAATCAGTAGTATCATGAGTATTTAGAGAATATGTCCAATTAAAATTTGAGGTAGAAGATGAGTAAAAATGTGCAAGAAATATTCTGGTTCTGGATCTTGTGTATATTCATTTGTGTATATTGTTGTCAATCTATTTCCTGTCAGAGGCGGTTCCACTGGCAGCCCTAGCCACTGGGCCACCTTTGAACTCTGTTTGGGTGTGTAAGCAGCAAATGGATTACCAGCTTTTATTATCACCCTCTGCTCCACTGGTGATGTGATTATGGATGTACACACACACACACACACACACACACACACACACACACACACACACACACACACACACACACACGCGCATTGCATGTCTGTCTGTCTGTCTGTCTGTATGTAGAGAGTAAACTTGTGTGCATGTGTGCGTGTCGGCCTTATGCTACAAAAAATATATATTTTGCATCATGACATTACAATACATGCACTACAAATTATTATGTGTGTTACCAGGTATTTAGTGAACAAGCAACAAATTCTGGTCACCTGCATCGTCACAAACATTTGACAGCATAAAGGGAGTTCAAATGGAAAACGTTATGTGAGTGGGGTTCATGATTACCATCTTCCCAGGGAAGTGTGTCTGAAGCAGATCTATCTATCTATAAGCTCACAACGCGGTGCGGATGCGACGCTTTGTGAGCTTATAGATCGGCTATTTCCGCCGCATAACGCCATCTTACAGTACGACTAAGTATAAATTGGGCTTCGCTAGAATGAATAAGGATGCGTGAGCCAATCTGAGCGGGTATTCCTTAATTAGTGACACTGGTGAGTGTGCGGCTGGCAGAGTGGTAGACAGAGGACACCACTGTGGGGTCAACGCAGGGCTACTCTCTCTTTGGCAGCCTAATTAATTCACCATGCCTTGCCTCTCATTGCCTGCAGCCCATTATGACTTTAACACTTTAAAGCTCAACGGAGTTGAATTAGAAATTATTGTCTTGCCGTTTTACCCTCCTCCCCCTCCAAACTACAAAACAGTCTCTACTGTTTCCAACAAGAGTGAAGAGACGAGCACACACATTAATATGGACAATATTGTTTGGAGGCGGATATGGTTCAAGATAAGGGGGTTTCTTTGCATTTTCAATGCGGCCTAATCCGTTTATAATTACAGTGCAAGGAAGTGAAATTGTGGTCCGACTGTTTGAATGCGTAATCCCTTTGATGTGCATAAACATGAGCACATTTCATAGGCAGGGCTGGACTAAGACTTGTAGATAATTACCTGGAGCAAGGAGTACACCCCCCACCCCACTCTCTGTAAATACAATGCATATAAAGTTGAAATTGTAGAGGTCCAGGCAGTATAAAATAGCTTCAGTGTTTGGTGTAAAATTGGGTTGCTGACAAGAAGTGTCTCTGTGTGGTACAGGATTTATATCAGCTCCCATAGTTTATTCACGCTTAGTTTACCAGCTCAATTAAAGACAGAACAAACCTGTAGATTGATTGGATTGATTGAATACTTAATTAACACTCTGCTAAAAGTACAGAGATACAGCTACAATAATGCTAAAAGGATAACACAAAAAGCCCTGGGGGCTTGTTTCCATTGTGGTCCTATGTATTCAATTAATCAAGTATCACGGTCCAGTGAGGCCCCTTTTCCACCGAAATAACTTTGGTTCTAGAACCAGTGCGTTCTAGATTCTTGGAACCTTGGTGCTTTCTAGCGAACCAGCTTGACATTTCCACCAGATTTAACCGGAGCGATGGTACTCGTTGGTACTAGTTGGTGGCGCTAATGTACCTAAACACCAAATATTGAAAAGAAGAAGGATACGTCATACACGCGAGTGTGGATTTCCTACCGGATTGCTGTAACTTAAAAACATGGCTCTGTGGCTATGTTAGACATTAGACCTACAATCCCTGCATCTCATTAGCACCTCGGGATTGAATCCCTCTCCCGGCGTTGTTTATTATCTCATCTAAAATACGTCGCAAATTATTTTGTTAGATTTAGGCATTGTTTTTGTCGCCCCCAGCGAGGCGGACCACTCGGCCCACTTGGTGAGAACAGACTACAGCCCCTCTGTGACAGCTCCCTGTTTATACATCTGGATCCCCTTTCTACTTACATTTAGAGGGTGCGGTGATCCCCCCCCCTAAAACATGAGCCTCAGGTATTATTGTTATATAAGGAGGAAGAAGTTTGTCATGAAAGTGTACAGTAAGTGTTAAAATGTAGTGTTAATGTACACACCCACCAGTTCATTACATATCATAGACATATAAAGGTAGACGCCTCCTCTGGCTCTGAGGCGTCTGTATCGCGGGCGCGCTTCCGGGGGGCAAGCTGGAAACTTCCGCGTGCGTCACAGAAGGGGGCGTTTGGTAGGCCAATCAGAGGCAGGTGGGGGCTGGACAACTAGATTCTGTCCTGGAAGTCCTGGAAAAGACGTGCTGTGATTGGCCAGTAGTCAACGCGCTGTGATTGGCCAGTGCCCGTGCCCCCTGGAAATATGGCGGCCACCAAACGAAACAGGTCGCTCCAACAAACTGCAGAGGCCAATGAGGTATCTAGGTTTCTAAATCTATGTTACATATACCTGTATTTCACTTAACACATTTACCGCCGGGCCCGTAGTTCTACGGGCCGTTAAATCCAACGGTTAAGCGCCAATCCCGTAGCCTACGGGCTGTGGTGCTTTTTCCTTTTTTTCGATTTTTTTTTTTTTTTTAATTTTCTAGGGGGACCATTTTCAGTGTAACACCACCCGATCTCGACCGGAAGTGCGATCACGTTTTTTGTTTCCCGTCTGCCTCCATTCTAAGTCGTACACAATAACCCCTGTAAAAGCCCCTGTAAACATGTAGTTTTTCATCCTCGCATTTCCCATGTTAACTTAAACGGTCAGAACTCAAACATGGCGGCTCCGTTTGACACGTGGTCTTCACTGGTAGAAGCAGTGAGATCTCCGCGATGTTTACAAACAGTGCACAGCTCAATCTTAAGGATTTTAACAAGATCTGTGGCGACGTGAAAAAAACAAAAAACAACAATAAAACGTTGGCACTGGTGAGTACATTATGAGATTAACCTCTGGCGGTCAATGTGTTAAGCACCACCCACCTGATCCAGTCCCCTCGCCGCCTCTTACAAGACCACCCACCTGTCCTAGTCCCCCCCCCCCTTCCTCATGAAAGGACTGCCCCAGAGCCTTCTATTAGAGAGTTGCGCCAATGAGGGGTCAGAAACAGCGTCGGTCACGTGGTTCATGTAACTGGAAATAGTGACAAGGAGCCGTCGACTTCAACACATTCCATGATTTGTCACTATTCGCCAATAGACGGCTATGTAGAAGACCTGGCCCGAAGAAGTGAACAGAGTTGGCGTAACTCTCTAATAGATGGCACTGCCCAGTTGTTTACTAAATGGTCTAGCTCTGACAGCTGGTGGCCACAGTCTTTACAGATTCTTTGATATGGCACTGGACATCTACAACAACAAAGCTTGGATTTTTTTTTGTGGAAATCAATGGAACCAAATGGACCATATGGGTCCATTTATTTATTTATTATTTAAATGAGAACAGAACGAAGAATGAAACTTGCCAGTATGAACTTCAAATTAAAACCTGTATTTAGTAACCATAGTACACTGCTTTCTCTTCTGATACTATTCAGTGAGTCTTATTTTGAAAAGCCACTACAGGAAGTCTGATAGCGAAGTTGTGCTGGATGAATGGATTACGTTTTTGGATGGCTCATATTAACTCATTTACTGCCAATAACGCATATATGCGTTCTATTGAATACATCACTTGCCTGCCAATAACGCATAAATGCGTTCTATTAAAAAAAAAAAAAAAAAAAAAAAAAGTTTTTTTTTTTTTTTTTTTTTTTTCGTTTTTTTCTTATTTTTAGACCCAAAGACCAAGGAGATATGATATATCAAAGATTTAAACTCCTATCCACTTCCTTGTTAACTTAAAACTTAAAAAATCTGTATCTCGGCTCCTGAGTACTTTTTGTTTTTCAATTAAAAATCTCTGGCAGCCAACAGCTAAAAATCTGAAATAACTCTGGCAGAAATACAGTTAATGGCTCATATTAACCTTTATGGAAGTACTGATCTTTCAATCATCCGTTGCAGTAGTGGTGACTGGTGAGTCTCATGGATTGCTTTGCTGCTTTCTCTCTTTCTCTCTCACTCTCTCTCTGTCTGTGTGTTTACTTTGCCCCACGCTCTTGCCCCTCCCCCCACATGCTGTTTTTTGATTGGCACTTTTGACTTTTTGAAAGATTTCAGCTTACAGGAATAAACCCAAAATAGTCAGGGAAGACATCATTGCACATAAGAACACCAGGGGGTGTTATGAAGTATTGTCAACCTCATAGACACATGAAAAACAGAAAAAGTACAAAACCTTGGCACCCCGTCTTTAAGTCTTGGTTTTGGTTGGATCGTGTCTTTTTTGCTTTGGCAATATAAATGTGTTTTTTTCATGCTTATAAAGCTCACTCGGAATTTGTTCAAAATTAGGAGGGAAGAAAGAAGCGAGTCGGTTCAACCCCGGTGGAAGTGTCTCAGTGTCTAGCTTCAGGTTCAGTGTTTTGCATGTAGGCATGCTTACTAAAGCTACATTTGTTGAAGCATTCCTGCCTCCTACAATGACGAGTATTTTAAGTCTGGAATGCACTTCTCAGTCCTTTGTCCACTTGACAAAATCTTGATGTGGAAGACAGAGTTTATTAAACTCTAGCTTGATAATGTGAGCAAAACCAGAAAACAAGAATTGATTTTGAAACAGATTACAAAGACAAACAGTCCAGACAACACACAAGGGACAGACAGGTATACATACACTGGGAACTAACAAGACACAGATGCAACTCAATGACAATCAACACAGGGATTGGCTGAACTAAAACAAGACACAGGTGGAAATAATAATTACACGGGCAGGGCAAGACAGGCAGCAGCTACAAGACTAAAGGCCCTTACACACGGGGGGCGATTTTTTCATGCGAATGATATGTTTAAAAAAAAAAACGTATAAAGTCAATGCAAGCTTCCACAGAGCAAAAAAGCGTCTTTTAATTATTCGGAACGAGTCCGAATTTTGCGTATATTCACATAATCGCCGGTGTGTAATGACCTTAACGATACATAAAAAATAAAGTACCAGAAACACAAGAACAGATCCTGACATGACTGCTGTTTAATCTACTGTATAATGTCATAGTCGGCAGAAACCTTTATCAAGAATCAAGAGGGGTTTATTTGTCACTGACCCATACAGGGACAAGCAGCGAAATGTTGGTGGGACATGTTCCCCAGAGATGGTGCTAACACAACAACACGTTCATAATAATAATAACTATAGAAAAAGTGCTCCTCGGAGCACAGGTCTCCGCCAGGTCAGGTAGATTATTGTGGCCTCCTGGTGGCGCTATAATAGGCCAATGTGAAAAGGGTGCCATTTCTTCTTAGGCCTTGCACGACAATCGGACACTGCATTCATGATTTGAGGCATTTTGTTCCAAAAATGTGGTTTGCTAAATTAGACCTGCTGGTGGCGCTACAACAGGCCAATGTGAAAAGGGTGGCATTTCTTCCTCGGCCTAGTGGGAATGTGCGTGCAAAATTTCACGGAAATCGCACACTGCGTTCATGATTTGAGGAATTTTGTTCAAAAGGGACCTATCCTGCAAACTTTGGAGGCCAATGTTAGCCAAGTAGGATGGAATATGAAATATCGGACACATCCATCTTGATCACATGACTATAGAGATACTGTGCACCGATTTGTGTGATTTTTGGACAGAATCTGAAGGAGCAAGAGCAAAAAAATTGTATTACAAAACTCAGCCTCCTGGTGGCGCTCTAAAATGTATATGTGAAAAATGCAGGGCAAAGGTTTTTCCTTGGCCTCTAGGGAATGTGCGTGCAAAGTTTCACACATTATCGGTGCAGTTATAACCAAAACGGGCTGATGTGAACGTTTTCAAGTGGCATTTCTTCCTGGGCCAAGTGGGAATCTCTGTGAAAAATTTCACGGAAATCGCATGCTGCGTTCATGATTTGAGGCATTTTGTTCAAAATGAACCAATCCTGTAAAAAAAAATGTTTTAGCCAATCATGATGGAATATGGAAAATCAGACAGATCCGTGTTGATCACATGGCTATATAGATACTGTGTACCGATTTGCGTGGTTTTTAGACAAAATCTGTAGGAGTAATAGCAAAAAATGTGTTTTGCAAAAGTCTGCCTCATGGTGGCGCTATGACAGGCTGTCATTTAGCCAATCATGATGGAATATGGAAAATCAGACAGATCCGTGTTGATCACATGGCTATAGAGATACTGTGTACCGATTTGCGTGGTTTTTAGACAAAATCTGTAGGAGTAATAGCAAAAAATGTGTTTTGCAAAAGTCTGCCTCATGGTGGCGCTATGACAGGCTGATCTGAAAAATGTGGGGCAGAGGTTCTGCTGTGGCATCCAGGGAGTGTGTGTGCGCAGTTTCACAGCGACCGGGCCAACGGTGGCGGAGATTAGCTGGTCGCAGACAGAAGGACGGACACACACACACACACGCGGACGGACGGACGGACGGACGGACAGGGGGCAAAACATACTCTCTCGCCATGCCTTTCGGCCTGGCGGAGACAATAATAATAATAATGATAATAATGGATGTAATGGTTTAAAATTAGAAGAGCATTATAGATAAATAAAAAATAGTTAAAACTGCAGGTAGAATAGCAGGTCGATTAAACCTCCTAAGGCCAATATGGTATCTTGCATGTCGTTACTTTTCAGGAAAGGAAAACTGAAATGTTCCAATGGATCCAATGTAGTTATTATTTAAGAACCTTTTAACACTTTTCAATGGTTAAATATTTATAAAACCCAGGGACAGACTTAAACATTTTCAACTTTGCGTCCCTATTCTGGGAATGTAACATTATAGGCAAAAATTATCCAAAAATGTCCAACTTCTTCAAAAAGTAGTGAAAATAGCCGATCTACAAGCTCACAGTGTGACACATTTGGGATGCATTATGATCTTGTAGATGCGTGCCACTTTTGCGTGCCACTGTCAAATGTCAATGTATTAAACAGGGCATTAATTTATGAAAAAACATAACAAATGAAATGTGGAGATATATGGCTTCTGCTCCTGCTTGGTAACATCTTACAAAAACACAATGGGCCGGAAGCTGTTTTCGCCCATATTTTGAACGTACCGGCATTTACGAAAATTCTGTCTGATTCATCAACGTGTTTTTGTCTGTGAATTTTGCAGGAGGGCCGTTCTTTCTCACGTCTGCTCGGATTGAGGCATGAATAAAATAAAATAAAAAATAACTATTTATGTGCCCAACATTTGTCAACACATAAAGAAGGAAAACGATCTTTGTATGCATATTATAGACATGCAAGTGTGGCCACAGTTTCGCCTATTGGACCTTCATGCCAACTCCATATGTCATGCTATTAATTTATAATATTGACCACATCACATGAACACAGTCTTACCTTAAGAGGATACAGTATAGTATGCAATGTCATTGCATGTTACTGCATGTGCATGTATGCAACGTCTGTAGCTGCTACTCCTGTTTTTGCTCTCGTAGCCTTACATGTTTACATCATCAATGCATGAAGTCTGTTATTTTGTGGGTATTCAGGCGGGATGGGAGCGGCCAGTTTCAAGAGAGCTTATGTCTTATGGTTTTGTTCCGTTTTGTTTTGTCAAGTTTGTTTTGTCCTGTTTATGTACAGTATGCATGATGTATTCGTTGTACTGTTTTGTCTATTGTATTCTCTGTATTTCTGTTATAAGGACACCCTCTAAAATGAGATGACACATCTCAAGGGATTATCCTTCTAATAAAGACACTATATATATAGATGAAATCTAGCTGCCTGTATTCATTGCTCCATTTCCAATTCCGATGCAGGAGTCGGACAGTTCGTCCAAGGGACAGATTCCCCTCAGTAATCAATAAAGCTCTGATAAAAAATATTGGATATTGGCGGATTCCAGAATCATATTTTCTACCTCGGCAAAGGTGAGTGAGCGATTGTTCAGTAGAAAGCTTACATAATATCCATTCCAAGTTTTATGTTGTGAGGTTTAACTTCGTAAACTAAATTCTTATTGTAATTACATGTGAGAGCTGGCTATTACTTTTTAAAGTTCGCTTGCACTGATCTACAAGTTGTCATGCTGTGCGTTCTGCAGCATTTTAAGCTTGTAGATCGGTTCATTTTGAGGAGCGGTGAAATTGTCACATTTTACTTCTGACATAGGACATCCCGGTTGCCTTTTATGGTCTTAAATGGGGCGTGGAGCAATGCAAATGATTTTCCACGTGAACGCGCCTGTGACTGTCAGACAAAAATGACTCGAGGAACACAAGCGATACACACATATCAGAGATTTACCGTATTTTCTGCACTATAAGGAGCACCGTCAGTGCGCCTTATAGTGCGGATGCGCCTTATAATCCGATGCGCCTTATATATGTATCAATATTGGCTCCCTTGGTTTCCGCACTATAAGCCGCACCGTCAGTGCGCCTTATAGTGCGGATGCGCCTTATAATGCGGTGCGCCCTATATATGAAAATAATACATTTATTGAAGGTGCGCCTTATACTCAGATGCGCCTTATAGTGCGGAAAATACGGTACACAGCGTTTGGTGAATCGCACATCCGTTTTTGCTTAGAGAAATTATGCATCACTTTACTTTTTTAAGACCAGCTAGCTTAGTGAATCAGGCCCAATGTATCCTACCATTCCTACACTGACGATGCTCAGTTGTGTACATCTCACTTAATCCACTTAATCCTGATAACGCAGTCTTGTAAATAAACATGAATTGCATTGATGACATCAACCACTGGATGTCCCAAAACATTCCCATTCCTGCAGTATTTGGTTTCACTGTCTCTGAAACACAGCGAGCAGTTCAGAAACCTGGGGGTTATTGTGGATGTCAATCTTCATTTTCAACATCATAACATATTATGTTATGATGGCTCTCCATCGTTTAAAAAAAACCCTGTCTTAAACATGTAGCACTCTTCTTTCAGTCTGAAAAAACAAATAAAATGGTCGATACATCCATCCCCAACAGGTTAGATTACTGTAATGCCCTCTTTGCTAGACTTCTGAAAAGACTTGGAGGCAAAGCGGCAGGCAAACCTGAACACATTACTCCTATAGGCCTACTTAGTTCACTTCATTGGCAACTGATACAATACAGAATTGATTTCAAAGTTGTTTATTGTTTACAAGACTCCAAATGGTTTAGTGCCTGGACAATGTTTTTTTACCAACTCACTGCCTCAACTCTAATCATCAGGCACTCGTCTGCTAACTGTACCTATAGTAGAATACAATCTTAATATGGTTAGAACACTATGGCATTGCTCTCTGGTGTGTAGGGGTGGGGTTGCTTGATCCTGGGTGAGTGTACGTTTGAGTAGTTGATATGTTTGAGTTGATGTTTTTTGCCTTTCATTTTAGGCACATTGGGCTTCATTCATCAACCATTTTTAAGAAGAAATGTCTCGGTTATGCACAACCGTTTATCAGACCGACTTGACGCCGGGCATCGCACCGGGTCCTCGTCGATGCGCACGGCGAGTTTGAAGTCACTCGGACCCATATATGGGGCGGGCATGCACATAATTGGGCATATCGGTCGGATCTCCATATAGGTCTATACAGTATATGGGAGTATCGATTGTATCGGCGTTTCTGGACAACTGCCTATCCGACCGACTCAACACCGGGCACAGCACTCCCTTGGGTCATTGGTGACGCGCACACAAAGTTTTGAAGTTGGTCAGTCGGATGGTTCTCGAGATACGTGATCTACAGATGCAAACACAAGCAACACAGACGGACTGATTTTGTGGATTTATAATAGAATACATGTCCATACATTTTATAGGCTACATTAAAATGTGGATCTCTGACTTCATGTAGCCAGCTTGTCATCTACGACAGATCTTTGAAATATGACTCCATATTTGGCAATATTATCAGCCTGATCCATGCCCCTTTGACTTCCATAATAAAATAATGAAAGTTGGATATGCATATAGGATGTGAAAAAAGTTAGTCCATTGACAGTGTGCACAAGAAAGTTAGTGCTGATTGGTCCCACAGTTTGCAAGATTGGCTCCGGACAAACGGACACACAGACCGACCCTCTTAGATAGCTAGCCTCCTGCAGAGCCACACTGTAAAAATGATGTGATGAGACATGAGCTAATGCAATTATATCGCTTCATGGGCATTTTCAGAAATTTTGGCCAGATGTGTTGCATTTACAGCATACAGTAAATGCCAAGACAGACAAATAGTCTGGTTCTGAGTAATTTGTGAGACAGGATTAGATAGCATAAGCATTTTTTCTTTCTGAAAAACGAAAACCTAGCTGAATCCTAGCGTCCCTATACTGGGCATACAGTATATAGTAGTAGGCAAACATTCAGCGAAAATATGTGAAAATCGATGATCTACAAGGCAAGCTCACCAATGGGTCACAACGCATCGCATTGTGACATGTTGTGAGCTTGTAGATCGCCTAATTTTGGCAAAGAGATTGAACCTGAAGATAAAATTGGAGATTGCAATAGTGCATTCACACTGTTGCTGTTGTTCTGTAATATCTTTTTTTGTAAAAAGAACAAGTATTATTTTCCTTTGCATCTTAACCTGGAGATGTCAAATGAAATTAATTGTTTTGCTATAATATTTCATAGTAGTAACAACTACCAGCTCACTGCCATCTCTGTTCAATATTAAATGGGATGATATGCTGTCATCAACTCATTGAGGGATAAAATGTGTATCACTAATTACATTTAATTTTCACAAAAAAGGGACTAATACTAACCTCTTCATGTTTGGAAGAATAGGTTTGAACCATGATATAAAATTATCATGACTACCGGTACATATTATTAAAAGATATGGCACTGGGGGAAAAATATGTTTTGCAGCTAGATTAAAAAGAACCTGTAAAAACAAAGAAAAAGTGGTTCCAGTTGTACCCTTTCCTTTGCTTTTTGGGATTTCAAAACTTTTAAAAGGTAATGCATGGTTATTATCTTTTACATTCAGTTTATTGTAGTTTTGCTGCTTTTTGTACTACTTTGCCTAAATGTATTTATCTTTGAAATGTCCTTAATGTACATGCATTATTGTTACTATACTATTATTACTTATCAAGGTGATCTTCCTTGGGAAAACATTGCCCAACCATCTATTTACTCAGAACTACAGAGACCTATGCTGATTTGAACTGAAAACAAACTTCATGACAGTAGCAGCTGGGTGTACTGTTAAAAATACATTTCTGCTGAGTTTTGAAATCACACAATTGTCATTTAACTGTTCCTCAGAGTTTTCTCATCCTAAACGCTTTGTGCTAGACGAGGGAAAAATAACATGTGTTTATACCTGTTAGCTGTGCCAGAGCTGTATTTTTTTTTTCCGTGACGAAGTTGAAGCACTATAGTTGTATCTCTTTGCTGAATTGCATAATGAGGCCTACATAATTGTATGATATTTAAAAGCTTACTTTGCAGCCCAGGTACATTATAAGGCATAGCATTAAGAGCCACCATTAGACTAGCCTTGGAGAATGTAGGTAGTCTGTGTGGGGCTGCAAAAATGCAGCATGTGCAAAAATGAAAAAATGGGGGGGGAAGGTATTTGATATTATCTGTTTAATAATTTGAACCTCTGTGAATATAACAACAATTAAAATGGTGTCTGAAAATAATTTTGTTAACAATATTGGTATATAGCCCACAGGGAGTGAAATGGTGTTGGACAGATGACGTTCATTAAGACCAATGGTGTGCAAGTTATTTTAGATTGATGACAGACAGGATGAGACTTGATTCTGTGAGGAGGATTCGCCGAGCTTCCCATTCTTCTTCATGTAATCAACACGTAAATGAACCCCCTTTTACAGTGCAGAAAACTCCTTGCCTTGGTCCATGCGTAATAAGCTCAATAAAGTCTCTCATAAATCACTCTAATTGAAGGAACTCCTCCCTGGCCGCCCCTTAAAAGACACCTCATAGACACAGACACAGTGAACAATCCCTGATGCTCCAATTGAACTCCAGATGAACTGGAGGCTAAAACCTCCTTTGGTCGAGAAAAAATATAAAACAGAAAGGACCAAACAGAGAGTTGAGCACAGAGGTGTCACCGGCAGAAATATTCATATCTATAATCATTTGATCTCGGAATACTGAAGCCCTGATATTCATAAGAGAGGCTTTCTTAAGTCCTGCAATTGATTTGTAAGGAGCGTTGTGGCTGTGGGAGGGAATGCTACATTTGCATGAATATACGTACAGTAGGCAACTGAGCATTATTCAACATGTAAATGGAGGAAATGGCCCAAATTCTCTCCAGTTCAATGGACTGTGTAATACCTGATCTAAGTGTGCAATACAAAATGATTAAGGCGTTACAGTAGCAACTGTTGTGCTTACAACTGATACTGGTAATGCTCGGAGCAAAATCTCAGCTACTGTATAGCGCCCGTGACTTTGGGCCTGGCCAGCTGACACTACATTACCCAGAGGCCCAGTGTGACCTTGATTATACAGGTTCTCTCACTGGCCCATCAGGTGGCAGGGGTTTTTGATCACATAATGGTGGCTTTCCCTGGAGCCTTGAGAAGAGGTGAGAGGCCTCGGCATTAAGTCACTACATTAAATCTGTCTCACGCCAGTGCCATTAAAGACCATTCTATCACCATTAAGCGGGTCATAGTGTCTCTCCTTGCTCGTTTGAGTGGAAAAGAGTGGGTCTCAGCTTGGCTCCTCTTAATTTGATTGAGTTCTGTGGTGAAGCTTGGCATGCGACAAGGTGAAAGCGAGTGTACAGTATGTCTGAATGTTGTTTCTGACCGTAACAATGTGTTGGCATATTGTCCAATGGTATTCTATGCTTGTAGGAGATACTATTTGAGCTTGATATTTAGATTGTCTAGTTCATTATTGCCATAAACATTAGCATATAACATAGCGAGCTAGCTCCATTGGGGTCGTTTGCTTGTAACCTCCATCAATAGGACCGTGCTGTTAGAGTTTGAATACAACTCATCAGCCCTGTACAGTATTATCACCATATTAGATGGAAATACAGTATCATGCTACAGTATAACTACAGTAACATCTGTGTTCTGTGATTGTCAGATCACTTAGCAGCTATGGCAGTGCTCAAACTCAAAACAGCTTCCAAGGTCAATAATAGAACAAGACTTCATCTGGTTTCATGAGGTATCAACCTCTGTCAGGAAAAGGGAATAACCCACATAGTGGGAACTGTGTCACTCAAGTGACATTCGTGAAACTGGCGTGCCGGCTTTGTTGATGTGTATGCCACGGCCACTCCTGGAGAGGGCTTCCCATTAGTCTGATGGCCCATGATTCCGATGTCCCAATTGTCCAAAAAGGTTCAGGTTAGTGTGATGTTAGGGTTAAGGTAGTTACACACCGGGGCGATTTTTTTCATGTGAATAATACTTTTTTCTTTAAAACCTTATAAAGTCAATGCAAGCTTCCACACCAGTTTCGCCGAGCGAAAAAAACGTCTTTTAATTATTCGGAACGAGTCCAAATTATGCGTATATTCGCATATTCGCCGGTGTGTAACCGCCTTTAGGCTTGAGTCTAAGTACATTTTGGCCTAAGGGCAACACTAGATGATGCCAGGGGGTCACTAAAATGAAAAGGTTTATCCTCTGGCAATCTGGGAACCCAGAGCCAACTGAAAAGGAAAAACAGCGACCTCTGCTGTTTGTTACTATGTCAGTTGGATCTGGGCGGAAGAAAACGTAGCACCCGTGCGCAAGGAAACCGGGGTTTTGGTCTGCCTTCACCGCTCCACTTCCGGTGGTGCGACTATGTTTTCATTCCCACTAACAATATTTCTACACGGAACACTAACACCACTTCTCCCAGAGAACATGGATGGTTTTGGTTATAAGCCCACTTGTTTCTATGATGAAAGAGCAAGTTAAAATGTGAATATCTTTCCGTGGTTTTGTCTGCTCCGCGGACGCTATTGTTAAATTAGTTTCGGCTTGTTTCGAGTGGGGAAGGATCGACGGACATGTGAATCCCGGCCACTACATTTGATTGGGTAAAGCACGGCCTGCTTCCTGATCTGAAGGCACGCCCACTTGTAGGCTACTGCGTACATGTTAAGACGAACCTCCCCGACAATTCCAACGCAGAGCAGAATCTGTTCTTGAGAGATTAATCCTCTGGTGAACATGATGCACACAGAATGTTAAATGGCGATCCGCCCATTCCATTTTGAGATACCTTGTTTGCAAAAATGATTTTTTCAATTAATGGTGGTGCTAGAGGAAAGGCCATGGCGTCACCAACATCACTAGGGTTCATCTTCCAGAGAGCGTGGGGTGCACAGCAAACTCTTTGGTAATCCAGTTAGTAGTAGTATTATTGTTTTTAGATCAGTTGGTTAGGACCAAAGTGTTGGTCGGTCCGACCAACCCACCAACTGACCGGCCAACTAACCAACATAGCCATCCTAGAGCCCGACCGCTAGCAGGGCTAAACATGTGATGCCATTGTTGATGTGTTGTTGTTGGCGTACCAGACAAGGTTCAAACTGAGCTGTAGTCCACAATGACTACTACTACAATAGCTCCTTCCCTGACCTGGGTGTACTGTTGAAGCTGCTGCTGTGTTAAGGGTGAGACACCTGTGAGGTTCCTGTCCTCATCCTGAGAACGCGGGGAGATTTATCACCTATTGATACACCTCCTCCCTGAACACGCCCCCAAAGACACCTCGCAGTACATTGTTGACTCATGAGTTGCACAGCCTCGAGCCCATGAATCATTCTCTTAAAAAGAATATTTCCCCCGTACTCCAGTCTCCTTTTCTGTGATTTCACATCCTCTGTCAAGTAGATAAAGTACTCTCCGTGCAGCCAAATAAAGAAACAGTGTTTTTCCCTGCTAGCATGTGTTTCTTTCTGGTTAGAGAGAGGGAGAGAGAGAGAGGGAGGGAGAGAGAGAGCGAGAGAGAGAGTGAGTGAATAGTGGTGGATATTATTTAGCAACTTGCATATGTTTGTCCACCTGCATTTTGTTTGCTGCACGCTCAGTAGTTGGAACAAAGAAAAGTGAATGCTCATTGTTTTCTCTCGCTCCAACAGCGCTTCTTCAAAACCATTGTAACGGATGGTTTCTGTCATTCTTTGGTAATAACTGTTTGGTAATAACAAAGTCTTCCCTTTATGGCTGCTCTGAGGAAATATAAATGAATATTTATGTCATGGCGAATTTCAAGTCTTATCTTTTCAACCACATGAAACATAGTGTCCCTATTCTAGGGCAAACATTGGCCAAAAATAGCTGATCTATAAGCTCAAACAACGTGTCACATTGTGATGCGTTCTGAGCTTGTAGATTGTCTATTTTTGCTAGATATTTATTTGGCGTAGAGGGAAAAAGTACCCCATGGGGGCCTCTGGTCAATGAAGTACCTGTATATAGGGTTTAAGTGGTTAATAACTTGGATTATTGATTAAGGCTTGATTACTAAGGACCAATGTTTGACAATACTGGTCTGTACAGCCTGGCAAGTCATAATAGCATCGCTCTACGGCTTTGTGTCCTCTGATTCAAGATTCAACCTCCTCCCTGGGGTAAAGCATACGTGTGTGTGTGTGCTCTGAGGAAGACATTGCTAAGGTAGAGCGATGACAGACGTAATAAAAATAAACCTGCCTGTCGGGGCTCACTTCTGCATTCATCAACCCATCTGAGTGAGCCGTCTGGGCCAGTTCAGCCTGGGAAACACCATTTGTCACTGCTAAATGCTGCCATTGGCACAGTGCGTGGAGCCCCCCGCTCCCCGTGTCCTTTAGAAAGAATGGATGTAGGTTTTATTTATGTCATCGGAAGAGTACACAGGGTAAAGTGCAGTGTAAAGGAGAAGAGTGATAGGCCCATCTCTACATACTCAATGTGGTTGATCTCCTT
This sequence comes from Gymnoscopelus braueri, assembly GCF_963280865.1. Classification (NCBI taxonomy): domain Eukaryota; kingdom Metazoa; phylum Chordata; class Actinopteri; order Myctophiformes; family Myctophidae; genus Gymnoscopelus; species Gymnoscopelus braueri. Next base: position 44,487,037 of record NC_137603.1, read on the forward strand.
CCCATTCAAGTGACAGTGGGGAGTGTTACCTGCAGGTATATCACAGAGAGGAATGGGACTATGAATAGATTTTAAGTGCTTCCTGGGTTCCACAGGGAAAGTGCAAAGATCTCTTTGTGTAAGTGCATAGGATATTACATAAAATGTGTCCTATTACACACATTCACCTGACGCTTTCCCTCAATGTGTTGAGTTACATTCTCCATTTGTCAATAGCCCAAATCTTACTATTTACAATTTTTACAATTTAGGCATTTAGCAGACGCTATTAACCACAGCGACTTACAGTAAGCAAGGACAACAAAGGTAATACATCAAATGCAAATAGTAATCTAGGATCATATTGGTCTTCTAGACATAATTCTTCAAACTTTCCTGATTTCAAGGACATCCAGTTTGATATGCATTGACTGCCATTCTCTCTCTCTCTCTCTCTCTCTCTCTCTCTCTCTCTCTCTCTCTCTCTCTCTCCCTCTCTCTCTGGGACCCCAATCTACACTAGCCTGGGACCAGACGAATCTGCCAGTGCAAAAAAATAATTGCCCTCGGCGATTTGGGTCTGGCACCGCTCCGTTGTGAATCCATTTCCTGCTCCAGAAGTCTGGGGTGACCAATCAGGGCCCAGTATTAAAATATGGGAGACTGTGATTGGTAGTTGGTTGTAGGTCTAACCAATTGCATCCAGAGCCATTGTTTTGATCCCGCCCCCTTGAAAAAAAGTGATGTAGTCTGGCTATACGCGAGGCTAAATCTACACTGTAAAATCCTTAGTGTTAAATTAACTCTGAGAGTGTACACTCTCAGAGTTACAGACCCATATGGATCTGTTTGGTGTCTAACAGCTAGTCATTTAAGGACCCCTGGGGCCCCATGTTGAGAACCAGTGCTCTAAACCAGAGCATCTAGTAACATAATTGTGCCTCCATTACAGGGTTCTCTCAAGTTTGTTTAAAGTTGAGATTCAGAGCAGCAAGTGCATCGTCAAAGAAAACAAACAAATCAGAAAAAAAAACACTAACCATATAATGGATATGCTGACATTTTGTAAGAGTGGAGTCATATATTATTTATTCAGAAAGTTTATGTCAGACGGCATTGCAGACACTGAGGCTGAGCAGAGCAGCCATTTTAAATCTCAGTCCCTTCCCTGTGTTTTATGATAAATGTTCTCAAAGTGCTCTGCATTTTACCCATAGTGCCCATAAACCACAGGCTAGCTAAAGCCATAACTCACCTAGACCCAATCTCCCTTCTACTAGAACCACTCCACAGCTTCTTATTCAGAATCCCAAAATGTCTTCATTATCAGACTCTGGATTCCACTCGCTTTGATCAAAAACTGCAGTGTGTAATGCTATTGAAATTCAACATGTATCAAGCTATACTATATAACCACATAGCCACCATTAATAAAACATTTTAATAAAATAAAAAACTTTTCAGTAGAGTGACAGATATTAGGAAGTGTCACAGATCACACAGCAAAATCCTTTATTAACTCAGGCCATTTATACACTCAGTTAAATTAACACAGGATTTTGCTATATGCAAAATCTTCACGGTTGAGTCGGTTTTGTGTCCACAGAGTGCATTATAATTTTTTGATAACTGCATGGCTCGGAGTTTATTATACTGCTTTTGCTTATACCATGGCCATTTACTGACAATTGAAATGTAAGTAGTGTTCATATTTTGTGAAAATACTGTCTTTATACTCAACACTTGGCACTCTGTACGTCAACATTGGAGTAATCTTTACTAGTGGGAGAAGCCACAGTAACAGCTGAGTCATAGTCACATTTACAATTGTATATCAACACATAATGTTCACCAAAAGGTTGAAAGTTAAATTGAAATTCATGTTGTTTTTAAATGTAACGTGTAGCTAATGTTATCTTAAATGACCATTAATACAGTACAGGCTTTTTTATGTGTATTAATTTAGAAGGGTGGATGATGAGGCCGCTATGTCAAAGATGTGTGGTTATCTGAAATTAATCTCCAGGCAATCAAATATTCTCTGTAGTCATGGTATAAATCTGATCTGTTGCGTACTGCTTGATAAAGCGTGGGCAATATTATGTACTATGGTCTAAGGGAGTTTTCACACTTAGATTAAGTTACAGATCAATACATTAGATAGTCGTGATGATGATGATGATGATGATGATGATGATCATCATTATAATCATCATCATCATTATTATTACTATTATGTCCACAATTACTGACACACTTTCAATCGTGATTCAGGACCCATTCTATTTTACCCCATGAGGTTTGAAATCAATTGTTTATGTGGTATGTAATGCAATAATACAGTATAATGTTTTTAGATTCCTTTGCACTTATTTTTTCCTCTATCTGTTTGTTTGTCTGCCTACCGTGGTCTCTCTCTCAATGACTGAAAGGCAGCTTGAAATGCTTCCTTAAATCCTGAAGGCTTCATTCTGTCCTCTAACATGATCACCTTTGTGTATTATGTGGCCATTGTGACCAATATGAAAGGTTTAATTGCAGAAAGGCCAAAGGGCTGCTCTCACTATTACAACGGTATCTACACTAGGGTCAGAGTTCACTTGACTTGCAGCTGCAAAATGATCACATCAAACTGGTGTCTAGAGGATAATTGACTATTCTACAAACTTGCACTTAAGCCAATTAAGGCAAAGCCTTGATTAAGCTATGTTGTATGGATAAGGTCAATGGTGTTGATGAGAGAGAAAAAAGACTTCAGTTCATACATTTTGTTAACCATAATGTTCGTGTGAATGCATGTTCTTTTCATTCTCTAAAATACATTAATTAAGGCTAGAGCTGTAGATTTCTACTTTAATTCTTCAATCTTCAACTACCACACATTTCAGTCTATCCTAATTACAATGCTGATTGGTTGATTTAATTGGCAAATCTAAAATAGTATTTGCCACATACAGTACACAATAATGAAGAGAACAGCCTTTTCCCGGTTGAGGTTGAGAACTGAACATTTGAATGTTGATTTTACAATGGCTACTAGCTATTGGCCTATATTGGTAGAATTAAAGGGTTATATCTAGAGTTTACAAGAGATGTGCTCATACTTTTTCAAGAAATGTAAAAAAACCCCACAATAAATGACTCAACTAACACACTTTTGACCAATTAATTGACTATTTGACTATGAGGGGACAGCCCTACCAAACGTTGTTCCTGTTAACTGACACGGTTAGCAAAAAACATTATTAATGACAGAAGCTTTAACTGGAGAACATTTGTTCTAAAGCTGGTGTAAGGTTATATAGGGTGAAGCACCTGATCTGGGCGTAGCAACATGACCAGAGGCATACAATATGTATTTACACTGATCAGCCAGGAGTAAAGAATTAGAGCTTTCTGTGATGTAGGCCTTATCGCTCATTCTGGGCATGTTTATCCAGCTGGAAGTTTGCTCACGGAATGGCAGGCTAATTGTGTTTCTGATCTGTGTATGTGTTTGACAAGAACTTTGAAGAGACTGTTTTGACAGAAATGTGCAGGAAAGCTTAATGGAGGACAACAGAGAAAGTCTGAGCCCCTCCTCAACGTCTCCCCTTCCTTCCTATATCACTGCTCTGCAGTGCAAAATGACATATTTCAGCTGTTGGCAAATGAAATTGATGTGCAAAGAGGAGAGAGAAGGGCAAACACATTTCTTATGTAATGGATTGTTCCACAGAAGTAAATTGATCTGCAGTTCTGGGTTTGATCTATGGCCAGAAATTCCTTGAAGGTAGTGATCTTACTCGCATACCAGCTCAGTATTTTTGAAGGTCGCAATTGTTCACTATTGAAAAACGGCGGGGTTGAAACTTGAAAATAAATCAGACAAAAGCTGTTTGTTGAACAGCATACAAAATGGTAAACTTTCGTCTATGAGGGGAGACCTGTACTCATTATTGGACTACACTGCCTGATAGGAAGTAGAATTGTTCTCTTCACCACATATTGTAATTTGTAGCTCAATGAAACATTTTTGAAGGTTTTTTCTTCTTCAAAGAGAGTGGAATGGGACATGAGTTTAAGTGGCCAGCGTTACTTTCCATGGATGCAGTTACACTGTAATTTTCAAGGATTAGCGTCGGAGCCAAATTGTGACAGGGGCATCCTGGCAGAGAATGCTGTCTCGCATGAGCTATAGCACAGCTGTTAAAAAGGAGTTGAAATAAACTGTGAATAAGTTATGGTACAATAGCACGGACACCAGTCTCTGGCCACTGTCAGAGACCTGTGTCTCCGCCATGGGACAGTCCTTCCAGGATACTCAGATGGACAGACAACCACCGGGGCAAGAACATGTGGAGGTTCTAATGATAGATGTGGGATGTGCTGACGTCACGTGGCCAGAGGCACACGGCTGGAATTCTGTCTAGGTCAGCTCCTCTCACCATTTCCTGCTGGTTAGTGGATGGCTGGTCGACATCAAGGAGGGTTGCATGGGATGCTGGTCCTTCTGGCGGGGGTCCCTGTGTCCTCTGTCCTCTGCACTGGTTGTCAAATGGATCCCCTGGGAGACCATTGGCTCTGCTAGCCTCAGGCTGCCCCAAGGCACCACCATGCTTCAGCCAAAATATTGGGTATTGGTCTATAGCCAACAGCTCCATTGCATGTATTCACATTTTCTCCATTCCATTTTCTCCATTCCCCCCCCATATCAACCCATCCCTTTCTTTTTCTCAGTTTGTCTGTTGTTCACTGTCTTTCTGTCCCTCTCTCTCTCTCTCTCTCTCTCTCTCTCTCTCTCTCTGTCTCTCTGTCTCTCTCTGGTGGTCAGGCCTTCATAATGAGTCCTCATTTCTGGGTTCCACATCCTCCTCCGAGATTAGAAACTCTCACCACCTCGCTCGGTGAAAGTCACCCTGCTGCCAAGAGTGGTGAAGCACTGGAAACTTGATGTGCATCTCTTTGTTCCACAGCGACAGATTGAGGGAAGGATGCAGGGTTGGGGAGAGAGAGAGAGAGAGAGGGGGGGGGGTGTTAGAGGATGAGAGATTTAGGGAGAGGAAGGGCTGATGTTGTAGCACTGAAATCCTTTTTATTTTTTTACTTTGTGCCCTGACTTTGCGGCCTTTTGAGACCGGAGCTGGCTCATCTGGACAAACATGGCATTGTATTTTACCATCTGTCCCTTCGCTGACCTTTTCCCAGATCTACATAGAGTCACCCCAGCATTGAATAGGGAGCATATTTTAATTGGGGTGTGTAAAATAATCCACATGGGACCCATATAGATTTTGCCTAATGACCAATACTTGATTCCTAAACACTGTTTCTGCAGATGGCCCTGAGAGGTTGGCTCCTTCACCCCTCAGACCTATAGGACCCGTCTCCATGCTGGGCTTGCGGGAAGGTCAGTGCAGGTGACCTGAAGACAATTGCCCCCAGCCTCGTGAGTTTTAAGAAATATGATTGATGTTACCTTTTTAATGAGCATGTGAATATTTCCAACCATATGCACGGTGACCTTTTCTACATGTTTAATTAGTATTGCCACAGAGATCAGCATGGCGATGAACATCTCCACTGCGACGCATTGGAGATGCATAATGATTTGTATCATAACAATCAAGCAAGGGTTCTTAACTCCATTCCTGAGGATGCACAGTCCAACTGGTTTTCGTTCTACAGTGTACGTGTCTAATCAGGGATTCATTCTTAGACCCTGGACACCAGATGAATGCAATTACCTACCTGTACTGGTAGGATAGAAAACCAGCAGTGGCTTGGGTCACTGGGACCAGAACTGAAAAGAGAAAAAAAGAACAGAAACTGCTCCAAAATGGTCTTTCCTCTTTCTATTGCCAACTATCTTTTTTCTGTGTCTCCCCTGTCTCTCTATGCCCTCCATATATGCCCTCTCCTGGGGCCCGAGGGGGCCTTCTGATATGCCCCCTCTCTCTGGCAAGGTTGTATTTCTTCATTAGGCCCTCTGGGGGCTGCCGGAGTCCCAGAGGATGTCAGAGTACATTAATTCTCATCAGGACATGGACCCTCTCAGGTGTGAATGGCAGCCAGCAGCTGTCGACGGGGTTCTCTCAACCCTACCACAACTCATATATCACTTGCACACACGCACGCACACACGCGCACACACACACACACACACACACAAGGACGCAATATATGCACACGCAGACACGTTCATGTACTTACAAACACACACACACACACGCATGCGCACACGCACTAGCACACACACGCACGGACACATGCTTGGCCACATGCTCATTACAAAACATGCAAAAACACACAAGTGTGCAAGCATGCTGTTGAATTATTCTGGTGTATTCTAGTGTCATTTAGGTGTAAATCATGCCAGAAGAAGATTTACGCTGAAATCATTGGTATATGAACATATCTCAATTTAGGAGCTGACCCATGATAATTACAAAAGCAGCCATATATCTTAAAGTCTTTAGGGGGACAGAAGGCCGTTTCTGCTTAATTTTCCATGTGAGTAAATTTGCTGGGTGCATTTTGAGAGCCTTTGTGATTGCCTCATAGTCCCTCCTCAGAGGGCCCTAACCACCACAGTCTGGGATGGATCACTTCATATCAGTCTCTCTCGCTCTGTCTCTCTTTTGTCTCTGCCTTTCTCTTTCATGGCATGACGTTGCCCTGCATGTGTTTTCCTTAGATATTTTCTCAAGTAATTACATAAAGTAATGCCTCCCAGTGCGGTTGTTACGGCTCCCAGAAGACGCGTATACAAATTACTCATATTTGCTCTGTGGTCAAAGCCCTGAACTGTCCCACAAGACTATGGGTTTACATTATGAAGGCCTGCCTATTAAAGCCATTTGTTAAGGTCTTCACTCCTGGGAAGAGGCAGCTCTACAGGACACTAAATGAAAGGGGTTTAGCTGTAGAAGTGAACTGTTAATTACTTCAGTTTGTTACAGAAGCTCTCACGTTCAGTCTTGACAGCCAAACGTAAATCCCCATCTAAGTCCGGGCTATGCCCAAAGAAATGGAAATTGCTCATGGCAGAGCGGACTTGTTAAAAGATACGATGTGCTAAAGCTAGGGGGCTTTATGGGCTGTTCAGGGTGATTCCTCTCTACTATGATTATTTTGTCATCTTTCGATTATTTGGTCATCATGCGCTCATATTTTCCAATGTCTATGGTTGTTCCATGAATTAGTTATCTGCCCTCTTCATTATTGGACTCAGTGTTGTGGCTTTGGCCTCCAGCTTTCTTCTTCTCTCCTCTCTCTCTCTCTCTCGCTCTCTCTTGCTTCCATCCAGTGTTCTTTGGTCTCATGACACCCTTTATTAGTCAATTATCTCTAATTAGGCAAAGGCCGGCTTGGAATAATGATTTATCCAATTGTGGAGTCAAGAGGAAAATAAACGTGTTCAGTCTTTACCAGAAAACATTAATGGCAAGGTTTTGTTTTCGCCACTACTAGCTGGGATAGTGAAAGATTTCCTATTAAACAGAGACTCTTTTATAGATCTTATATTTCATATTGGAAGTACAGTAGGGTGGATCTCAAATCCATGCACAAAACTGTGCTACCTTCAAATCCACATGGACCCTTTCCTCCTCTGTGCCGGCCTCAGATCCATCTGTTACTGGACTGGGGCCAGGGTGGGTCTCTTAGCCTTTCCTCATCCCCTTCACCCCCCACATCCCCTGTTGCCCTTGGAGCTGCATATGCCTTCCAAATTCCAACGGGCCCTTTGTTTTACCAATGGCCTTGGAGAAGGGAAAGAGAGGGATTTTTGGCCACAACCAACCGTTTCCTTTATTTTTCTGAGTGAGAGTTTGGGGATCACAACAGTGTGGCCACATACTGCCCAATGGCCACTTCACACATTTTACACATCCGAATGAATACAATTTGTATTGTTGTCTCCGCCAGGCCGAAAGGCATGGCGAGAGAGTATGTTTTTCACCCTGTCCGTCCGTGTGTGTGTCCGTGTGTCCGTCCGTCCGTCCATCTGTCTGTGAGCAGCTAATCTCAGGCACCGTTGGCCCAGTCGCAGCGAAACTGTAAACACACACTCCCTGGATGCCAATTCAGAACCTCTGCCCCAAATATTTCTCATGGCCCTTTTATAGCGCCACCAGGAGGCCGATTTGTGCAAAACATATTTTTTGACAGTACTCCTACAGATTTTCCAAAAATCACGCAAATCGCTACACAGTATCTCTAAAGTCATTAAACAAAACGGGTCTTGCAGATTTGTCTTATTCCATCCTGATTGGCTAAAAATGTCTTCCAAAGTTTGCAGGAGTGCTCTGTTTTGAACAAAATGCCTCAAATCATGAACACAGCATGCAATTTCCGTGAAATTTTGCACGCACATTTCCATTAGGCCGAGGAAGAAATGCCACTTGAAATTTTTCCAATCAGCCTCATGGTGGCGCTATAACAGGCCGATTCGTGTTTTTACCTATAACTGCACCAATCTATGTAAAACTTTGTATGCACACTCCCTAGAGGTCAACAAAAAACCATTGCCCTGCATTTTTCACATCTGCCTTTTATAGCGCCACCAAGAGGCCGATTTATGTAAAACACATTATTTTATACTACTCCTTACAATTTTATCCAAATTTCACGCAAATTGGTACACATGATCTCTATAGTCATGTGATCAAGGCGGATGCGTTTGATTTTTCATATTCTATCCTGATTGGCTAAGATTGACATCTAAAGTTTGCATTATTGGCTTGTTTTGAACAAAATTCTGCAAATCATGAACGCACTGTCCGATTGCGGTCAAGGAACAAATGCCACCCTTCTAACATTGGCCTGTTATAGCGCCACCAGCAGGTCTAATTTAGCAAAACAAGTGTTTTTAACAAAATGCCTCAAATCATGAATGCAGTCAGGGTCCAATTGTCGTGCAAGGCCTAAGAACAAATGGCACCTTTTTCACATTGGCCTATTATAGCACCACCAGGAGGCCACAATAGCCTACCTGACCTGGCGGAGACCTGTGCTCCGAGGAGCACTTTTTCTAGTTATTATTACTATTACTTATATTCATTATTATTATTATTTTATGATAAAATATGAATTTCATGCCACAGAAAACCGGGGTGGGAGTATGAAATAGAGTTTTGCAATGCTGCTGTGACCGTATCAGACATGGAGCACAATCGAAGCAGAGGGGTAAAGGCAGGCAAACGCTGTAGGACTGCAGACAGTGGCTTCATTCATTGAGACAGCCCTTGGTTTAGACAGCTTGTAATTCTTCAGAAGCTCTCCTGTGTTGACGGTGGCTTGGCAGAGCTCACATTCCCCAGACAGAGGGAGGAGAACGACGTAGGTGGGAGTAGAGCAGGAACGAGAGAGAGAGAGGGAGACCGGTCTCATTCAAGGTCACCCTTCAAATCAAGCATCCAATCCTGGAAGCCAAGTGAGGGGTGTGCTGGCTCAAAGCACCCAACCACACTGGGGCCCAGCAAGCACGCGCCATCACTCTCCCCACTGCGCTCACCAAGGGGAGCCAGGCTTTGGGTTACAAATGACCAATTACCATGGCTTGAGTTGCGCTCTATTCACCCCTTTTCATTTAACACTGTTTATCTTGTATCTCAAGGTTTGCTGTAGGAGTGAACTGACTTTCGCGGCCAAAGACAATCTATGTTGCACAATACAGTGGTTACATTGCAACAAAGAGTGATGGAGCCATCAATTCAGTTTAACTCCTCTGGACAGTTTAACTCATTTTATGGAAACGTGCTCAATATTATGTTCAAATGTTTGGGCTAAATCATTTTTTAAACTCCACAAAACTGTCTGGAACAAATAATAGCTGAATGTCTATCTTACTATTTATTTGATTATTGAACATAGTTTCAGGTTCCAATACCGTGGGGCCATACTTTGTCCTGCAGTCATTCCCAGCTGTCAGTGAACCTGCAATGGGCCGGCAAGCCACCCCATGCATTTCAACTGTTCACTGGAGGGTGGCATTCTGCATTTAAACTCAGGAAAAGGAAATCAATGTGGCCAAATTAGCCGTCTACGTCTCCATACTTGAAATAGTTCTATAATTGCTTGAGCGTGTGGCACAATTATTATATTTCAAGTGGTTGAAATTTCAGGTTCCATATTATACCTCTTTATGTTTCAGTCCAATCTCCGAAGAACACACTGATTGTGCCACAACGAATGCAGTACATTCTGTAATGAAGATACTGTCGTTTATTTGTTAAATAAAACTATCATAGACTGGCAGAACCCAGAGTAAACACATTGCCAACGGTAATATGTTTGGTGTATTTACATACCATATCCCTGATTACTTAGCCTGAATTGCTGGCATCATTAGTGCATTGAACTGTCTACTCACTCGGAGTTTATTTTACTGACTAATTGCCCAGGTTTAGTCGTAAACCACGCAGACTTAGAGTGAAATATCGAGTTTTGTAAAGTCTCTTAGTGTGTCTGCCGTGATGCTCACCTTCTCCTTGTTACTATAGAGTAGTGTCAGTAAAGCTTTGGCCTGTGTCCCAGATGCCCATGCAATGTGACAGGGCAGTCCCATTAAGGTTTCCTAATCAAGTCTTCTCCTCCCTTCCTATCCTCTTTTATTCCATCCTCACAGAGAGCCAGTGTTCTGGCAGAGAGCTCTGTGCTAAGGATTCAAGGCAGTGTTTGTATTGGACGAGGGCCAATAGCCTCTTCTATCTGCCCTCCCCTCTCCTTATGGGAGGACTGCTGCAAGGCAGCTAAACGTAGGGGCAGTCATTACCCTGCCTGCAAGAGACTTCCTCGCCTGCAGCTCACTTCATCATCAACTCTAGAAGATAGAGAGAGAGAGAGAGAGAGAGAGAGAGAGAGAGAGAGAGAGAATGGCGAGAAAGGAAGGATGAATAAAACAGAATAAAACTGAGAAGACAAAATTTAAATATGGCCGTGTATGTCCATGAGCAATGGACCTAAAACATAAAAGGCCAAACATGCAATTAGGACAAATAAGAAATCATTCAGATGAGGAGCGTGAAGTGAATTGAATTACTATATATACTAACTTAACCATACATTCAAAACATTGAAGGAAGAAAATTCAACTCTGTGATATAAAGTTGTTTTAGATGTTGATTAAGTATTTAAGATGGTATAATAATAGCTTTTCAACTGAAAGATACATCATCTTTGTCATACAATGCGGTCGTGTGACAAAATATAGCCTTCCTCTCTAGCTCCAGTTCTGGTCCACACCCAAATCAGTGCTAGGCCACAGTGGAGAGCCTGTTGCACCATGCTTATCTCATACCTCTGGGCAGTGGAGCATGAACGCCAGCCACTTCCAGCTCTCTTAAAGAACTCATTAAGTAGTGCTCATATTTGTTCAGCTGCCAGGTGCATGCTGTGCACTAAGATGAGGAGGCCAATGTGTCCATACCAGGCAGGGGTGGGAACTCGAAGGTTGAGGGAGATCACAGCAGTGGCTGGTAGAGGAATGGGGCCTGGCCACAGGTTTGTCGGCCTGAATCCCAAGACAGCAATCAGTATTAATCAGTGGAATGAGGTTGAATGAATACAGGGGCCAAACTACAAGCTGTTCAAAGTGTGCAGAGTCTGCATGAGGGAGCCGGTGAGGGGCAAAGGATATTTTAAGTGTGCTCTCGCTTGACGGATGGGCTTGCCATCCAATTCATTTAGTCTTTGTTTCCATATTACAGGCACTCTATTTCTGTGCATCCAACTAGTGGTGTCTGTACTGGTCTTCCTGTCCAAAATCTTTCCATATAGCTTAATCAAATTCCTCATAAATTAAGATAAGATGAGATCAGATGAGATAAGTGTGTGTGTGTCAGTCTAGTTGCTGTGTTGAAGAGACAGACGTAGCAATGTTTATAATCTCTTCCAATAACAACAAAACTACTTCACAAGAACAATGTTGGTGTCACTGAGAGATTCGCTGAGAGATTTTGCATAGAATATAACTACGAGGCAAGTTTGACATTTCAGTTAGAGTCAGTGTGTACAACATATCTAGTACTGTGGATTCCTTACATTGGACCGACAGATTTATCATCATATGAGGACCTCTCGAAAACGAGATGCTGCATCTAAAGGGGCTTATCCTCTAGTGATATTTCTAAATACAATAAATAAACCTAATTTGGTAATTATACAGGGGAGTAATTGAATTATATTGACATTTAGGCCTAAGACTACAAACTTTAGAGAACTAAATCCAGTGATAATCATAATTGTACTGTATACCAATCAAGACAACACTAAAAACATCTCAATTTCTATGGTCAGATGAGTGGCTAAAGAGCAGACATGACAGGATAAAGGAGCTGTTTAAGAGCGGTGTTTCAGATATAGCTATAGCAGGGAGCACCATGACTGACTCGGTACCTCCCCACGCTTTAACCAAGCATCCCTGGCCGGGCGCAATTGATTTTGGCGGCGGATGGAATAAAGATTGATTGAATCAGAATGGAAAGGACCTCGCAGGAGGATCGACCATGCAGTAACCCCTGAGTCTTGGACGCCTTTGCCAAGAAAGTACTCAGAGTTATTCTAGCAGAAGGGGCGATGAGATTAAAGCCCATAGCGTCCACATTCAGCAGGCTATGGGTGGAGAATGTGTCCTACGGAGACATTGCACATGTGACCACCAGTGTGTGGTTTTACCGTTAATTAAAAGACAGGCGGATATCACCGTCGCTGTGGTTGGAGATGTTGAGGCAATGGAAACCGTGGTGGAGACACCGGATTTACCTCCTATTGAAGATGCAGAATGGTCCAGTAATAATAGGCATTGAGAAAATACTTAATAAATGTGGTCTGTGTTCATTTTGCCCCATGTCTGCTTAGTGTAAAACTGGCCTCAGTAAATGGTTTTGGTGAAGAAAAAAAAACAAGGCAACAAGGGGAACAAAATGTAAGCTTATCAGCAATGTATACCTACAATATACAATGAGCCTTTAAAAAATTTGACTGTTTATTTGAATTCAAACATGTCCTCAGCCGTTGCTCGAGGGGACTGAACTCAAGTACACTTGATGAAAGCTTGACACTGTAATATTCCTGCATGGGATTATACTACAGTATAACTGGCTCATTATTGTGTTGCCTCCACAAACTTTACATCAACATAAACATTGTCTCGGGGACGTCTCTGTCATCTCAACGTTTGCCAAGCATGTGATATGTCATTATGTGTGTGTATTTACAGTGCGGCTTGCTTCTCTACACAGGGACCTTGTCTAACACCTGTCAAAAACCAGCCTCACCGGAGACAATCAAAGAGTGGTGCATGGCATGTTTGATGTGTACTCAAACATAATGTGCTGTGAAAACATCCCCACGCGCTGCCAACGGCGAGTCTCACTCCATCTCTCTGGCACCAGCTTCTCTCCACTCGTGCGCCTGCAAGGCTCATGTTTATTCCTCTATTATGCTGTTAACGTGCTCTCATACAGAGGAGATCCAGTGAACAGATGATAGAGGCCTAGAGCTACTGTACCACACAAACCCATCTGTTGCATACAGACTGATGAAAATGCTATGTTTAGCGAGGCACATGAGGTGAGTCTGTTATCTACTGTAGGCCCATATGTAATGTATGTTTCATGCGAACAATACAAAGATTGTGTAGTACTGTATTCATCAACAGCAACCAGTAAAATACTTGTATGTATGAAAGTACATTGCAAAGAAAGAAAGAAAGAAAGAAAGAAGGGGAAAAAGGCCATTCAAACCAGTTTCTTTCTTTTCCTTTTTTTAAGGTGACATTAGAATGTTCTGGAATAATGCTGAAGATAAATAGTAAAAATGCATGCACGTAAATACAAGATAGGACACAGGGGGCGATTCAAAACGTCAGCATGGGCCGTAACGTTATCATCTCTCAATCAAAAAGAAAAGTAATATTTTCCCTGGCAGAGCCATGATTTTACAAGAGGAACAGGACCTGGACAGCACTGAGGCCTCTCAGCAAACAGCCAAGTTATTCCCCAGTCTCTCTTTTATGATTTCTCCCCTTCTCCACCCACCTGCTTTTTTGTCTTATTTGAAGTTATTTGTTCACTCCGCTCTGTCCTGGAAACCATGCAGGTATTCTGTCCCTGCATGGCTTCTCAGTGCTGGTCCAGGCCAGGCATTGGTCTTTGTGCTTTGGAGTCAGTGTTCTGTTCCAGAGAACATAGGGTGTCGAGGACACAGGAATGTCCACTGATGTGCAACACTTTGCCCCACCCAAGAAACTCTCTCACCCAAGACTCTGTTGGACATACTGTAAGTGTGAAGAGTGATGAGGTGATTACAGAGATGAAGGAACATGTGGATATGTACTGTAGGTATTCATGGAAGGGATAAATAAGTCTAGTAGCCAAGCTTTTGGAAAGAAGAAAGGTTAATTTAGGCTTCATGTCTAAGACGACAGACAGTTTATGGCTGTTTAATAGAATACATATTTCTTCTTTAGAGTCAAATGACATACAGTAGGAGCAGTACAAAATAAAAGTAGCGTACATTTAACCCCTCACTTCCACCACATTCCCTATCCCACACAACAGCCCCTCATGGGACACACACATAGAATGGTCAGATCAGAAGAAAATATTTATTCAAATTAAACTAGAGAATAATCAGGATAAAAACAATGATTACATAAATAGAGAGAATAAAGTATTCATTATTCAAAAAGGGTTTTGTTTGTAAAACTAATATTTACCAAGCATGCTTTAAAATCATGCTGACAGTCAGTTTTTAACATCCTTTGTGGCATTCCTCCACATTTCCAATGTTTTTGCTCTGGCACCATTAATCCTGGCTGACGACTACTCCAGGTGATCACGTCAAGAAGAGCTTGTAACCAGTGTTTTAGTACTAGTTGGTGGGGAGGGAGCCAACACAGAACTATAATTTATTTTTCTTTTTTCTGCAGTCATGCCAATAACCAGAGTTTGCGTTCTCTCTCAGAGATCTTGAACCTGGAGTCGTCATTCAAGAGGAGGAGAGCAGGCTTCCCCAACATTCAATATTTGTCACATCTGGAGACTGCCATATATTGTCACTGTCTGGTGGAAACTTTACTTTACTTTTCACGTTTTCACGAAAAGAAAAAAAAAACAGTTATTATTACTGGTTGGCTTGGTTGCAGGCTTAAAATAATTAATATGAATACTTTCAGAAATCTCTATTAGCTGAATGAATGGGCTTTCTATCTGTGGAACCAGAGCTGGTAAACAACATGGTAAACCGCCACTGCTATGCTCTATTGGGAAATGAGTGTGCACAAATGACTAAATAAATTAAAAAGAGAACTGTTGACTTTTTGTAAAGTTGTATACAGTATATTGCGACAATAATGTGTGGTTGTCACAAAATCCCACCTAGACTTGTCTCATGGCGCACCAGCGTGCCTCGGCACATCATTTGGGAACCACTGCACTATAGAGTAGCAGATCCCCAGGGAACCTTGTGTAACCGAAGAGCTGATCCCAGCCTGATGTAGAAAAACTGGGAATACCAAAGCAAGCGTAACATTAAGTCTGGGTAATCTATTCTAGAATCGAATGGGAAACACTAAATACCCCCATCCCCCCCACCCCTCTCCAAAGTTTGTATGCCTGTTAAAGCTATAGCCCATGATTGCAGAGTGAAGGGTTTGCCATCTGACAGTAAATTCAAATTATGCCAAATAGGGGAATGCTTCTGCCATTTTGGCTTGAAGCCCAGATATTTGCCATGTTTTGCATTGTGCACTATATTATTGGTCCATTCTGTGAAGCACACGTTCTATTATTTAGCCAAGATCCTGGAGCCTCAACCACTTTAACACAGGCATCCAAATTTTGGGCATAACACAAAGTGGTTTATGCAGAAATCAGTTTTTGTTGTTCGGAAGAATAATTTGTCTTTATTATGTTGTTATTCATGGAAAGATTTGAATGTAGGTATACAGTACCCTGCCAAGATAGCTGTCGTTATGTTTTGATATGTACTTGATAATTGGTCATATGTTGAAGAAGTGGAGGAGGGGCTCACTATGCAGCATACGGTGCTCTATGTTGTACATACAAAACACATGCGCACATGCACATGCACGCATGCTTACTTGCAGACACAAACGGAAGCATGCAAGCACACACGGTCCATAACACATGCTCAGATGGCAGGACTTAACTGCCATCTGAGAATGGAGTAACTGAACCCCAAACCCTTTTTTTGCTGAAAATCACTGTATCGGGGTATTAGGTAGTGCTGCTGATTAATTCAGCTGATATTTTTGTTCATTTTATTTTAGTATGTTTTTGGATCCGTGGTGGCTGTCCTCTGACAGGTTGAACTCTTGCTATTGCATTTGAAACTAATTGACTGTTCACGGTACCAGTTGAAGTAAGGTACCATGCTTTTGTCAACAAGCAAACATTGAGCCATCCCTAACCTTAATTTATTGATACCTTTTTTCACGGTCAGGTTGCATTTTATGAATTTTCAGAGAGGAAGCAAAATCATGATATTTACAATAGTTACGCTTCAGATACATTCACTCCTAAAACTGTGGCTAAACTAAAGCAGCACAGTGGTTAACAGAGTGCTTTTTTTGGAGGGGCTGGACCTATAAAAGCGGATATTTCTGACTGACTGATTGAGTCGCTGACTGATGAAGGTTGATGAAAGTTACACCATTGGTTGGCTGGTTGGCTTAACAACGAACTAGCCAAACACAGAGTAATCATCCTCCCAGGCTATGGAGTCAGATCCCCAGAGAAACTTGTGTGACCTAAAGCCAAATTCCAATACCGAAAATCTCGGCCACTCGCTCACTCCGACTTCGAACCGGAAGTAGTCAGGTTCCAATTGTTCATTTGCTTCTTGGAGGAGGCGAGTGGAGTCGAGTGGAGGAGGCGAGGAGGCTCTCCGCTTCCGCATTGAGCGAGCATGAAGTGTACGCTCGAGCTGTCTCCACAGCTCCTCGCGGCAGACTTCCGCATCACGTGTACCCCCCCTTCGCCCCCGCCGCTCACTCGTTGCGTATCACACACACACACACACACACACACACACACACACACACACACACACACACACACACACACACACACACACACACACACACACACACACACACACACACACACACACACACAGTGTAAAGTAACTGAAAAGACCGCAACAAGCCACTGGCTTTATTGCGTTGTATGATATAAAGCATAATACAATTATACATTGTAATATATTGTGCACACTTATTCTGTCTCAAAAGCTGATAGTTTCTCTTCGTGCATGCCTCAATGCAGTGCACGGACTACTATAAATGACTGTGACAAAGATTATGTTAACATTGTTAACTTCTGGGATTAAATTCATAAATGTAAGTTTGCTCATCCTGGCGCTTCATTCACTATTTCATGAATAAATGGCTTTGCACAACAATGTTAACTATAAAGATAACGATGTGGCCATCCATCCACATTGATGAATTGTCTATTCTTATATTCTGTATTATTCTATACCTGCATATTATTCTATGCATGTATATTTTCATCCACGGCTCTGGTCCAGCTGTGTGAGACGTCATAAGTGATCGCGGAATTTGCCGTCGCTTTGAAATGACGCTGAGTGCATTCCGATCCTTTGAGGGCATCCGGTCGACCACTCCGTCCTCGCAAATAATCCTCGGCTCCTCGCAGGGGCGGGGCTTAGGCGCGAGTGGAGGAAGCGAGGAGAGTGAGCGTGTGACCGAGCTTTGGGGAATGGAATTTAGCTAAAGAGCTGACCACACTCCATCCTCTAGTTGACGCCAGGGCTGGTTCTAGTTGTGTGACCATGGTCGATTGCATATCTCTGACTCTTGGTTCCAGTCAGTCTGGATGATCTATTAAACTGGGACAACCAAACCTCTACAGGGAAACCTGAACATCACTGACTAATCACATCACACCATTGGTAGGCCGGCATAGTGTCACCACTTTCTGTATCCATTGATTCAGATTGAAAACGCTCCAGCACTACAGCAATATACTAGGTTTTGATGTCGTCTTGTTTTTTGTCCCATTCTGTTCATTCCCTGTGGGCCCTTCTGAGGTACATTTGGCTAGCTCCCTCTCTCCCGGGGAGGAGGGGATTACATAACAGGCAGGACTGGAAGGGTCCACTGCCCAAATTGAAGGCACTGATGGGTGTACACTGTACAGTATTGTGTGTGTGTGTGTGTGTGTGTGTGTGTGTGTGTGTGTGTGTGTGTGTGGCAAAAGAAGCAGATGGCCAGAGATACATTTCCGTCCCTGTAATATTTCTCCCTCTCTTTCTCTCCCTGTCATCATCTCTTCGCTCTCTCTCTCTTTCCCTCTCTCCCTCTCCCTTTCTCTCCCCCCTCTCTCCCGCCCTCCCTCCCTCTCTTTTTCTCCCTGTCATCCTCTCTTTGCTCTCCCTCCCTCTTTACCTCCCCCCCCCTCTCTCTCTCTCTCTCATTTTCACACTCTCTCTGTCACTACTCTCTCCTTACCTGGCTTCACACAACCACCAGAACTGGGATGGTGTTATGTTTGCCCAGCTGCATGGCTTATTTACCTGGGGTAAAGGAAAGTCCCCTCAGACTGTTCATAAAACACAGAATAAAATGAAGTCTAAAAGACGAGTGAGAAAAAAGGGGGTGAGGGCAAAGCCAAGGTCTGCCAAAGAGAGGAAACTGGAGGTTCTGGCCCTGTCCCAGGACAGTGCTGTTAAACCTTTGGGGTGAGGCCAATCAAAGCAGCCAGTCAGGAACCTGAGATGTGGTCCCACACACTTAAACCCACGTTTTTCACCTCTCTCTCTCTCTCTCTCTCTCTCTCTCTCTCTCTCTCTCTCCCTCTCTCCCTCACACACGCGTGCACGCACACGCACACACACGCACGCACGCACGCACGCACGCACGCACGCACGCACGCACGCACGCACGCACACGTCCGCACACGCACGCACACACACACACATACACACTGACACTTCATCCTCTTCAAGGATTGACATAAGTTCAGAGAGTAACACAAAACCCACACACACTTGCACACACACTTGCACACACACACGCGAACACACACACACACACACACACACACACACACACACACACACACACACCACATCTCCCCATTCCTTTCTCTTCTTTACTTACTTTTCTCAGGACTTAGCTGGGGGAAACAAAAGTGCTGACTCATGGAGACGACATCCTCGCCCTTGGGCCTGTGATGCGGTTGAGTAAAGGGAAGTGCCCAGACGGCACCTGTAGCTATGTGGGATCCCGTTGCTCACTGGTTCTGCCCCTCCGGAGGTTAGGCCTGGAGATCCCCTCTCCGCTGCCCTGTCAGCACCACAGAGACTCAGCCACCATGTCTGGTTAAGTCCGTGGCCTCAGGCTTCAACAGATGGCCTGGCGAAGTCCTTGAATGTTGCCTCCAGAAAGGACCATACCAACATTAATATTAACCCAGAACCACTCTGACAGGTAAGATGGCTGCTTGTCTGGCCTGCATTGTAGCTGGACTTAACCCTCAGGAGCTATCTATTTTCACATGAAGGACTAATTAACTGGAAAAAACTAATATTTTAGTACTAGATTCTCTAAAAAATGACTTTGCAATACTGCCCCAAGACACCAGCAATTCTGAGAATCAGTGTTTATACATACACTTCAAATTAAATGCAAGGCTTTCCGAATTTATGTCCCTAAGTTCAGTATGTTGTCTTGGTTATGTGTGTGATATTATTTCCTTGGAGTGCCTTTAATAAAGTGCATGCATTTCTTTAAACCTGCTTTATGGTGTGGTATTAAAAGCACAGATCCCTGTTCTAATCCAGCAGGGGTATTGCCCCAGACGCTAAGTGTCTTTACAGAGCGGTGACATTAGCTTGTTTATTGGTTGCAGGGGCGTAAAGATGCTATTGTTTTAATTGCTTGTACATGCTCCCAGGATCCATGGAGATTACCCAGACTGCAGACGCCAGCACATTGGATATGGGACAACACTGTAAAACAAAAGAAAGCCAAAACATACATTAGCTATATTTGATTTGTTTTGATTCGCAAAGTTGAGTGCATTGATTGTATCTCAATGGCACATTTAAGAATGTTGGTCTGGCAAATCATATTTGACTTCACAGTGGAAGTCCAAATCAGATTTTTGGCTGATCCTGGTTTTATTAATTCTGAACAGCAAAAAACACATGGCAACTGATTTTTTATTTCAACCACATTCATAGCTGGCTTGAAATGCAATTCAAATCTGTTAAAGATTAGTCTCTGTCTGGACACTCGGACAGTTGTATAAATAACAGTGTCGCTCAACCAAAAATAGCAGATCTACAAGCTCACAATGCATCATATTTGCGATGCGTTGTGATGTTGAAATCTGCTATTTTTGGCAAGTGACACCATGGACTTACCCCTGTTGTTAGTTACCACAGCAACCGATGCAGATAGGTTGACGATGTCTGAAATCTGATCTGATCTAGCAAATAGTAGTGTGGACAGTCAGTCCAAAAATCTATGTGAGAAACTAATTTGCCTGCAGTCTGAACAAAGCCTTAACACATCCTACTTTTCAAATGCATACTGCAAACTAATCATGAAAATGACAACATAATTGTATTTCACTCCAGCTGTAAATTGTTTCATATCCAAATAAGCTCAGTGGAAGCATGGCTGACATGTTAATCACCACAACCCCACTATGATAGCAAGCTGCTCACATTTCCCCGATTATCTGATCCCCAGACATGAGGTTGATGGACTGACAACCAAAAATCATCTAGTGGAAAAGTAGCTTCTGGCCAGTGATATTACATAACTACTGTATATACTGTACTGTGACTGGCCGTAATTTTAATTATGTCCTTTGTGAACTGATACATATTGATTATTTTCCGATGTCCCCCTCAATTAGACAACTTGACTTAATGCATAGCATATAAATACACATATGTATTGTATTCACGCACACACGCGCACGCACACACACACACATACAGAGAGACACACACACACACACACACACACACACACACACACACACACACACACGGGCGCGCACGTGTGTACACACACAAACATACACACACGCACACACACGGGCACGGGCACACACACGGGCACACACACACACACACACACACACACACACACACACACACACACACACACACACACACACACACACACACACGCAGCATTGTCTCCAGTGTTCTCAGCATTATTTACCCCCCTGTCTGCTGCCTCTGGCACTCACCTACCTTTTTACATATGCACGCACTGAACTTTTGACCAGAGCCCTCTGGTGTGACATTAGCCAGGAGTTTGGGAGGGATGTTGAGAGAGAGCCAGAGGTTTTAACAAGTTCCTCAGAGCTTTGGGTTTCGTCTTGCGTGCCGATGGTATAATTTCACAATACTGCTAAGGGGGTTGTTGAACGCCTTAAATGTGACTTGGTCCCCTCTCCCTCTCTCATCAACACTCCCTCCGCCCCTCTCCCACCCACCCCTAATGTCTCCACCACCTCCTACCCCCGGCTGTCCTGCGTTGCCCTCCCCAGCTCCCCAATCTGCTGCAAGCCTTCTCAGGCAGCTGGCAGCGGGGCTCCAAGCCGCTCCCCAGCCCTTGAAGGATGTCTCCTCGCTTGGCTAATAAGGGTCCCACTTCACCCGCTCACCAAGGGGACGGCCATTTAATGAAGTGCCTGACAACTGGCTCCACAGACTCACGTCGATTCCCCTCCAACTGCAACCCTCCAACCCCCCCCCGCCCCCCCTCTCGTCTCCCGCTTCCCTCCGTGCGCTCACAGGGAGTGTGTCTGCATGCTGCCTGCCAGAGTGGAGGAGGATTTCCCCAGTAAAGCTGTGGTGGGGTCAGTCGCTGTTAGGTAGGGAGTGTCGAGGCGGGAGGAGAGGGACTTTCACTTGTGGAGCAGGGATACGTGGCGGCGGTGTTGCCGTGACAGCCGCGCAGCGCCGTGGTTGCTGGGGCGGAACGCGGCGGGCAGAGGTCCCACACCCCAGGCCCTCTCAGCCGCCTCCAGAGCAAATGAGCTGCCAGGCCAGACTAATGCAGTCCTAATTGGTGATTAGGAGAAAGGGAAAGGTGAGGGAGTGTCTCCTAGCAGTCTGCTGCTGGCAGGATAAAGCAGCAGGCTGCTGTGTTCACTGTTTCACTGAAACAAAACAGCTATAACTGTTGTTTTTTTATGCAGATTCATCACTGTTTACTGCCCAAGTGCCAAACCCATAGCCAGTTAGCGATGCAGACATCAACAAACACATTAATAAATGATTGCATTTAGGACGTAGGAGCGATTCTGATTCACGTAGGAATGAAACACTTTGACATCACAGTGTCTTTGCTCAAATATGACTCTGTCAGGCTCAACTGTTTATGATGTTTGGCCTTCATGTACAGTATGTGATTACTATCTGGTGTGATGACCCACCCCTTGTCTGTTGGCTCTGCCCTGTTTTTTCTTTTTTTTGCAGGTGATTGGTCAGCAGAAGCGGATGCATCATCAGAGCCAATTGACTGTGCCTGTGGGTGTGACAGGCTGGAAGAGGACTGCTGTCTTAACTCTGACTCTCTTGCTCTCTGCTCAAGCAGGGATTTTTTCTTACCCATTCATTGTTTTCACTCTTGTTTCTCTATGTACTGTGGCTGTAGTTTGTCTCCCCACCCCCAATTTGTACGACCTTACCTCCTCAGCCCTGACATGGAAAGCACACATGATTAAAAACGACTCTAAGCACACTCTTCACTGTCACTTTACTCTCTACTCACCTTCCCTCTGATCATAGATACTAGAAGTTGGGGCGTGACGTAGCGTCCACTTCGCATCGCACATCCACCTCACAGCCACCTCACAGCTACGTTGCACCAGTGATCCTACTGATATGGCCATATATGGAGATCTCTATCTGTCATTGGCTGCAGGAGAACAGGGTAATTATTAAATTTAACTTACTTGCTTTAATTGCTAAGAAATACTGCTGCTTATTTCAATTCTTCAACGTGTTGCGCCGCACTCTCTGCGTGTTTGTTATCAACTCACTACCCCTCCCCCATTATGTACAGCCCTGTAGGTACTCACGCAAGGTGTGTGTGTGAGAGAGAGACCATTTTCTAAAAGTAGCCCAAAGTCGCTTATAATTAGCGGACATGGCAACACTAAGCGTGTGTTCTTCAATGTGTTGTGTGTGTGTGTGTGTGTGCTAGTGAAAAAGGGAGGGGCTGGATCTGTTTTGCAAAATCGTGACGATTTTGACGTTGGAGCACATGCGGAAGTGGACTGCAAAAGTATTGGGTAATAATTAGTTTCATATTAACTGTACATCGTGCAATGTACGACGAAGGTGGAAAAGTAGATGGTAACCTAGGCAGAGCCATGAGCGATTTTTGTAGAAGGTTGGGAGATAATTGGACAACTGCTTGGCTCTGATCTAGTAGTCCGCACGCATAGGGGCCGGGCCTGAATTGGTATAAAAAGATACAGGACACTTGTTACAGAAAGGCTCGCCTCAGAAAAAGCTCTACCACAGGTAACCCCCCCATGTAGAAAGTATACATGTGTGTGTGATGCCTATGCAATTTACATTTGCAGTTTTATTATCGCCGCCAGCCGAAGGCGTGGCGACAGATTATATTTTCCCCCATGTGTCTGTTTGTGTGTCTGAGTGTCTGCTGAAAATTTCTGCAAACCAATCAGCTGCAAAACTTTTGTGCACGCTGCCAGCAGGCCAAGGCAGTTTGTGAATGCATCACCACAGACCTACCGTCCCTCCAGAGTACAGGAGAGGCCTGTGATGTCCCTGTTCAAACGGACATGCTTCTATGGGCTAAACATACAGGTCTGTGTATGTGGGTGGTGATTTTATTGATTCAACCTATGCCCTGGTGCATAGTAACATCCGCCCCCAGGCAGAAGTTAACAATCGGTGCATGTGGCTATCTTTGCGTCAAGATGGATCTTCCACATGTAGTTTATTGCACAGATGTTTCCTTGCATGTTCCTATGAATTTGTTATGTTTCCTGTAATGTTAAGCTTAATTTATACTCCATCGTGCAAGGATGTAGATTGCCAAAAAGAAAGGATCCACAAGCTATCAACACATTTTATCATGACAGTGATAGCTTGTAGATCTGTTCTTGGAACCTGACATGGAGTGAAGATGCTGGACAAAAGGTTGCCACAGCCTTTCTCGGGTTCTCGTGAAAGCAGGCACAAACAACCTTCAACAAATTCTGAGGCTGAATGAGCAACTTCTGCCCCTAGTTCCTGTTTATGCATTAAATTATAATGTTATATATTTGTTATTCACATATTATGGTAATACGAGCATATGATGATTACATGCAGAGTAGAGGACACTATAAATCTGTCAAGTTGTGAACAGAGGGTCGAGGCAGAGTCAAGTTCAACTGTTGCTAATTTAAACTGTCACTTTCCCTGTGTATGAACATCTTATCAGGACAGACTGACAAATTGTTGTTTATTGTCAAAAGCAAGAATATAGTGAAGAGTCTACAGAGGGACAAGGCATTCAAGCTGTACTACCACAGCTTCAAACTCAGCCATATCTCTATAGCAAGGAGCATCTCATGTTAACAGACCTTTATGTCTTCATGCCTTCATTTCTTCTGTTAGGCGGCCCCCTCAATTGGCTCTGATGAACCGTCCAGTTCTGCTAAACCAGTCACCAGCAAAAAGAATCAGCAGGACAAGCACACAAGGGGTGGGACGCCCGTCATAATATAGGTGACAATTGTGGTCACACCAATATTTCACCACTCATTCATCTGCACTGAGAAACACACAAAATGTGAGGCCTATTTTCGCCTCACACAGAGTTCAAGCCAGCTGAACTGTGACCTGCTGGCTTGCTCTCAACGCGTTGCGTTGTGAGCTTGTAGATCTGCTATTTTCAGTGCGTGACACCATCGTACAACGGAGCATAAATTAAGCTTTAGAACGCAAGGAGAAAGAATTGCAGAGATCTGAATTTCACCCTACCACTTCTGGTCTGACCGCACCACAAGGTAGGTGGAAGCATAAACAATAGTAGACGGCTATCCATCAATCATATTTCATTGCAGGAGACAGACCTTTTGTGTGTGTTTGTGTGAGTGAAGCCAGAGAAAAAAGGGCACTTTAGCCCTGATCTCTCACCAACACCCTCTATATAAATATGAAGAAAGGGCCCTTAGGTGTGGGTAGTGTTACACACTCACTTTATATGGTGCAAAAAAGAGGAAAAAGGGAGCAACATCCTGTCAGAATATCAGCTACTGAAACAGTACCCGTTCCCTTTTTTGTGAATGAGAGGCCGGGTCTGAGTGCCAGTGAGGGTTGTATGGCGTCACTGTTGGGTGGAAAACGTCTATGTCCAAAAAGGTTACTTTTCAGGAAATGGGGAAAAAAAGAAATTGTCTTCCAATGGATCCATTGTAGTTATTATTTAGTCACAAGCTCTTTTTAATACTTTTCATGGGTTAAATATTATTAATAAAACCCACAGACACACTTCAGCCACTTTTAATTTCAGGCATTTTTCAAAAATAGTAAAAAATAGCGCGACACGTTGTGAGCTTGTAGATCAGCTACTTTTACGTGACACTATCGTATGACATTAGTAGGGTAGTAGTAATTAGTAGTAATTTCTGAAAAATAAAAGTAAAACGTTGAAATATGGAGATACAAGGTTTCTGCCCGACAGCGACGATGGTCTGCTGCTTTTGTGAATGGGAAGAGGCCCACTGGCTGATAATGATTTGGTGTATAGGGTGACGTCTGCTGGGATGCTGCAGGTTTTTGGTGGGCTGGGGGAGGACAGGGGTTATGATGACTGGCTGTCTGCTTCCTGCTACTAATCCAGCACATTAGCTGTGTGTGTGTGTGTGTGTGTGTGTGTGTGTGTGTGTGTGTGTGTGTGTGTGTGTGTCTATTTATAGCTCGGCCAGGATGTGAATAGACCGTCCAGTCTCACCTTTCATACCAATGGTAATTTTAGTCCCGATTCACTTCCATGTGTCTCCTTCACTGCGAGGGCTGATAGGATATAGGTTAGAACACTCAATGCTGGCCCTCTGCTGCGTGTGCTGTAAATCCTCTATTCTATACATTCCAGAAATATCTGTATGTACAGTATGTACGTACGTATGTATGTATGTACATTGTGGATGTATAGAGAAATAATGAATGAATGAATACATTTTTATTTTTATTTTCATGTCAAGGTTGAAGTCGATCGGGTCCAGCACTGGACCGACTGGACCGGCCTGCTCCCAGCGGGCACACGTATCTCGCAATACTTGCCGGGTGTATTGTTGAGGACCCCCGGAAGTGCACTATTGAGTGTGAAGTCCACTGGATCAGATGTTCTCCAGAACCGGCCTGGTAAGGGCACAAGAAAAGTTAATTTAAAACCTAATAGTCATCTAAACTTTGTCACACTGGTCCACAAACATGTATTAAAAAAGTATACTTTTCAAACGGTTTTGCCACATCATATGGGTACTGTACTTGAAAGGTTACTTTACACACACAGCACACCGACACATGCACACACAAACCACGCAAAAGCATAATTGCCATACCTCGGGGAAAGGAAAAAAAAACATCTGAAAATATATACATATTTATAGAAGTGAAAAAAAGTCTTTTAACTTTTTTTTTTTTTACTGTTCATAAAAATGCCCACCAAAATGGTTTGTTGTGAACTGTGATATCTTCAGACTGCCACTGTGGCAGGGGCTCTGAGGATGCCCAGCTGCAGGGTAGCTTATCGTCTGTGCCCCTCTTCATTAACCAGCCAGATATTTACTGTACAGGTTTATTTTATACACTGCCATTTCTGTTGACACAGCATACCTTTTAACGCCTCTACCCTGGAACATCCCCTCTTGGTTGCATCTGTAGTGGATTAATAAAATAAAAAGTAAAAAAAACTTTAGAGGAACTTCTGGGGCTTAAATCTTCTAATCGTGTAGGTGGGCAGGGGGAATTGATATCGCTCCCCACCTACAGCCTAGGAAGACCACCTAGAGCTCTCTCCTGTTTGTGTCACACGTAAAGTGTAGGTGAAGGGAGAAGCATGCCATACATATAGTAGACATACTCTATGGTATATATTATGCACACACACATTGTCAGTCAGACACACACACACACACACACACACACACACACACACACACACACACACACACATGCGCGTATGCATGCGCACACACACAAAAGTACATGAAAAAGCCAGCAATCCCATTTGCTAATATTGACATGGGTGTCCCCGTTCAATCCTGTTACAGGGATTATTGTCTATAGAGATCCCATTTCATTAGGCTAAAACACACACCCTGGGTGCATGCTGGGACCGCTGCAGGAGCCCCAGCCTTTTAGCCTCTCTGCTAGGCTGATTGTGAGAGGGGAACTCTGTAAATGGTTTTACTGTGGATCAGTGAGGGCGCTTCTGAGTGCGTCCCAATCGATACGCAGACATAACCAACTTTAACTGTATAGGTGGCTGTGGCATAAGCAATGCAGGGCCTTACAAACAACAGCACACCAGAGGGTACAGTCGTCCAGACGGCCAGACGAACGTACAGTATGAGGTGGCTAAATATCCCACTAACCCAACTCTGCTCTTTTGAATGATGTCCAAAATGCATATGAGACAGGAGCCCCCCCCCCCCCCCCACACACACACACAGACACACACCCTCCCAATGGCTCAGCTCCAGATTATGTATTGATTTTTGATATGAAAAGCTCATTACATAAACAGAAACAGCAACACAAAAAGCCGGTGAACCTTTGCATAAATCCTTTAATTGAATTTCCACTGCCGGTGGTTGGAGGTTCTCGTTTTAATTGAATCCATTGCTGCTGTTGTGATTTGCATGCACAGGAGTAGGGCCTGTCCCAGATAAAGTGCCATTGATCCTTATTAAAGCTCACCTCTGGGCGCGCCGTGGACTAACAGGGAAAATTAAATGTGTTCATGGCGCATATACTTACTGCCCGCAAGGCAGGACTGCTGGAACCAAGAACAGAAAAAAGGATTGGGAGAGAGATAGAAAGTACAGAAACTATAAGTATCGTGAAATTGATTTGTTTGAATCATCTCCACGTTGGTAATCTTTTATCAAGCATAAAGTATTTGGTGGCACTGCCAACGAATACTCTTGACACTTTATTTGGTGGACGACAAAATACTGCAACCCTTTGTAACCCTGTCTCAGTTTACATTGCAAGAATCAGGTTTGAATGATACATTACATTTTAATTTACATTCTGTAGTTTCTCACCTGCTCTTTAGCAAAACAGTCTGTTTCCACAACTAATTTATATGACATATAAAACTCCACCTGTTGCCCTGGCAGTGCACCGAGCGAGGAGGTGAAGTGTGTTGATTAGATATCCGTCCTGATTTGGCCGGTGATATCATGTGAGATCGATCCACTGATTGCTGGGCATTGATCAGTGCTTTCTCTCGGTTCAGAGGAGGGCATTAGTGACACTCATTGTTCTCATCGGATTCCCTGCTGAGGAGGATACAACAGTAACTTATCAATACGTCCTCAATACAAGCTGGACAAGCAGTCCAATATTATGTGCAGGCCCCTGCTTTGTTTGTCCGTGTGTGTTTTAAGTGGCTGGTTTTGCTTAAAGTCCTCTTCGCCGTGTCCCCAGGCGTGGTTTAAATCCTTAAAAAATAATCTCTGTTCAATAAATGTTCATGTCAAGTATTTTGTCCCTACTGGGAGCTTTAGACTATAACTATTACCTCATTTAGTATAGCAGGATCTATGTACAGTATATACTAATGTGGCATGCCCCCACAATCCCATTTATCCCATGTTATAATCAATAATATTAATAATCATCCCTACACGTTTGATCCCCCAGAATTTGAGAACACTCAAACAGAAACACCATGCAGTCGGGACAAATACCCCGTCCCGTACCACACCACACCACACCACACCACACCAGCGCACTGCAGAGAATACAAAGGAGTCAATTAGTCACTTTCTCATTGACCAGTGCAGTCTTTAGTGAGGATCTACAGTAACTGGCATTCAGCCTGTGACATCACATCCTGTCAGAGTTGTGTGGCCTGTATCCTGAGTGGCAAAAAAACATTTAGTTGTAGAATATATGCTACAACTAAATGTGGCATGCACCAGAAGTTTTGTGGGTAAGCTTAAAAAAATTGTAATAATAAAAAATAACTACATTTTGGGGGGAGTGTGTCTTTAAGCCAATACTTGGTCACACTGGGGTGTCGCTTACAAAAAAATGTTGTTCTTAGTCACTGTTGTGAGGAGCCCCCACCGCGCTTACAGGTGCCGCCCCAGCCCGGAGTACGTGCAGTGACAAATATCACCCTCCCTGCCCGGCTTCTCTCCCCCGAACACAGGCTAATTGTGTTCGTAAGATGCTCGACAAAGCCAGATAATATATGCACTGCAGTAATATATTTTCAAGTCGTGTTATTAGTACAATTGTTAATTGCATTATAGTATAAATTAGGCTTTATTGCCCACTAATGGGTCTAAAGTCTCAGTGAGGATAAGGGGTTTCCCTCTCTTTCCCTGGTCTCTCCCGCTCAGCATTTGCTACTTCACAGACTGACTGTGAAGTATTCATGAACAGATTGAATTAAATCAATGGGGATTAACCTCTAACCCCATCCACATACTTATACATCTGCCACCAGCTTCCCCCGATATTTCATCAGTTTTCAGCCCAAACCTTGAGACTTACTCAATAAGACACACAACGCTAATTAATTTCAAGTGCACACATACAAGTGAAAGGCAAGCAGGTAAGTGCGTGAGAGCGCGCACACGTGTACGCGCGCACACGCACACACACACACACACACACACACACACACACACACACACACACACACACACACACACACCGTGCATACAAATATGATGCACCAAAATATATGCCAACAAAGAAAGTGAGACTTAAGGTAGATTCTCATTTCCATCGCCTGTCTGTTCCATCGATGGAACTGAGAAGCACATTATTTGGGTTTTCACAGAGATGGATTGAACAGCTCTGCTTATATGTTCCATTTATCTGTTCTCTATATCTATGCTATAGTAGCCAGGTTATTCCTAGGATTTCTGACTATTTTACACGCACGCACGCACGCACGCACGCACCCACGCATGCACACTCACTCACTCACTCACTCACTCACTCTCTCGTGCTCTCTCTCGCGCTCTCTCTCTCTCGTGCTCTCTCTCTCTCTCTCTCACACACACACACACATACACACATACACACATAAAGAGAGAAGATGCCCAGAGGAAAGGACGACATTCGAGTCAATACAGCTGAATGTTTCTGCTGAGTGGACTTTACTGTGCGTGGGGATTAGCACTGTGCCCAGGGGACAGACAGCCGTCCAAACCTCATGTCCCTCTGCATGTGTGTGTCTGTCCAGACCGTGTGTGCATGTGCATCAAGTGTGTGCTTGTATTTGTCCCACCTCAAGTTAGGGAGGTCATGATATATATCACATACCACATATAGATGGACAGGTTTTTAAAAAAAACTTCAAAAATAGAGGAAAATAGACGATATACAAGCTCACAACGTGTCACATTGCAACGCGTTGTGAGCTTGTAGATCTGCTATTTTCACTATTCATCATATGACAAAGTATATAGGGCTTAAGTGGATAACCCGAGGCCCATACAGTAGCTATGTACAGTACATCACAGTAAATGACAGCTGCCAAGTAAAATCCTCAGTGTTCATTTAACCCTTAAGGGTCCATTCGTGTCCACTCTCAGAGTTTCAAAGGAATAAATTACGATAACGCTGAGGATTTCTACAGTGCTGTAGTGCAAGCCAGAGGTCAATGGGAACAGTGACCTCTAGCCTTGTTTGAAGTGGTCTCTGACATGGTAAAAGGTAATGCCATTACTGTAGAGCGCAAATAGGTTTACATAATACCATTTGTAATTGTGCGCGGACATGTATGGCAGACTGACTTTTATGGCGCCATATATTCAGCGCGCCCACCTGCAAATGGCTGCATGCTGTGGCCTCGGAGCACCGGAGCACTCAGGTAATAAAAAGTAAAAACCCACAGGGAAATGTGTGTTGTACAAACATTAGCATAAGCAAATTGTCTTCCTGACTCACAAATAAGTGGTGAGATGCAGAATGTACTGTAATTCCATAAAATATGTAGCTACTTGCGTTAGGCTTGGGGGGCTTTTATTGTTAATCTTGGTATTAAATTACACGTACTGTAGGCCAAGTGTTGTAGAAGCAAAAAGAATCATCACGCTTAAGCCTGATTCATACTTCATCGTACGACTGTGTTGCTCGCCGAAAAGAACAGATATGCAACAACACATACAGTATGTGATACATTACATTGCGTTTTTATTTTGAAGATCCATTATTTTCAGCGGGCAACTCGACAAAGTATAATAAGGTTACAGTAGGTACACAGGGGTCTCCCCATCTCTCCAGCTATTTAGTAACCAGAAAATAAAAGTTCAGGTCGGGATGCCAATTTCATCCAATCAAGAGAGAGAACCCCGCAAAGATAATTGATTAGCTTTAGTTTTATAGTGTTCCAGTTCAAATATATATATATTTTTTTCTTCATAATTTCCAATTTCACTTGTTTATCCTGTATCCTGTATGAGTTCGCCTTCCTGATTAGATGAAATATTTATTTCTGTTTACTAAAGACCTGAGTGAGAAAAATGCAAATAAATCACACTTACTTAAAGGCATACTAGGTAACGTTTTCAACAAAACTAAAGTTAAATTGTATATCTTTTGTGAGTGGCAAAAGTTTCACAACACCCACTCCATGAATTTCACCCCCGGAAGCCTTTTATTTATATATTTTATATTGAACGTGGACTGGGGGGACTTTCCCGGGGAAATGACGTCATCTGGCCGGAAAACGGAGGTGGAAATGCACTGGTTTCCTGTTTGGCCAGGAACTACCGCAACGGTTTCCTGTTTGGCCAGGAACTATCGCGCTAATAACAAAAATGAACCTCACGCTGATTTTAAGAGAATGTAGGATTAGAAGATCGAAAAAGAACAGAAAAAGAAAGCACAGCTCATGGTAACTAATGCTCCACTGGCTAAGAGAAACGGTCCGTAGATAGTATAAAACAATTAAAAGATCGCTTTTTGAAACGCTTCCGGCTTCCGGTGAAAACGAATGGAATTCTGGGTAATCGAGGACTAAGGAAATTGTATGCAGTGACGGTAGTGACCAGCAGAGGCTGCTAAAAATCGTTAGTTGTGAATTTGCATTGTACAACTTTAAGCTTGAAAATGCAATGGTTTCATCCTCAGGTTTATACCAGCTTATCAAAAGGTGTAGAAACTACAGCTAAAACATGAAGTCAATTTTGCCACAAACCTTACATTTTGTCATCCAGTTTGTGCACACTATAACTTCTTCACAAAATCACTAGTAATACAAGCATCATACACAGATTATGACAAGATATGACATGTACTGTATGAGTGCAGTGGTTCTCATCTATGTCACCTTGAGATTTGATGTATAAGACATTCTCTTCTCACCTCTCCTCTATTGGTCATTCTCCTTGTCTCTCCTCATGCTGACCCTGCCCCTCCAATAACGCATGTATTGAGCATACATGTAAAGAATAGCCATACTACCTAGGCTACCAACTGCCACCATCGATTTAACAGTGTCGTGGTGGATGGAAAGACAAAGTGGGAAGAGGTGTTGTAAATCAAAATGATGTGACTTGAATGAGCATCAGTTTTCAATTGTGTAGGGGATTAATGATTTGTTAATACCATTGATTCCTCTCTTTTTCATTACAACCATTCAAGGCTCTCCGTCATTGCAGAGGCTGCTTGGTTTGCCTCCTTGTTACCACTGGTGCTGATATCACTGCTGGTTTGGACAGATTGGATAGAATCTATGGAAAGAAAATGTCATAATTGAATATACTGTTAGATGAGGGTCATGATCCATCGTTGTGCTCATCAGCAAGTGTGAAAATGTGAAATGCAATGTACTGTAATACTGTATGTATCTTCACCAAAACCGTACAAGGAATTATAAGTTCCTTAACCACTTCAGCCCTGTTTTATACTTCTTCATACAAAGGTTTCGTGCGGAAATAGCAGATCTACAAGCTCACAAGATGTCTGTCGTGTTGTGATGGGTTTTCAGCTGCATGGTAGATTGTCTATTTTCACTACAAAAAGACAGACAGACAGACAGACAGACATTTATTATATAATATTATATTATTACTGGTATCATCCATATTATATTAGTTGTAGATCTGAGGGATCAAACTTGTAACATGGAGTCTATGTTGACAGCAACAGCATTCTATCTCCAGGGCCAATTCAATGTGTCAGTCGCCCTACCTGGCACAGAGTGGCAGCAGTTGGCCTGACAGAATAGGAGAAATAAGCCATCCCTAATGGAGGCAAATAGAGGAAATGTGTTCCATCAGAAGCGATTAGCGCTAATTAAGCCCTTTTTACGCCTGGATGCCTGGCTTTAATATGCATGCTTGCGTTGTATAAAGCATTCACCAAGGGTGCTTTCTGTTTCTCAGAAAAACTGAATAAAAAAACCAATAGGATATATGCAAAATAAAATATATACTATATTTATGTTTAAAATAAAAATGGAAAGCAAGAAACGGAAGGGGGAAAAAACAGACCCAAGTATTTTTCAAATTCTCTTTAACCTTTATTTACCCAGGGTGGTTTTGCTGAGTACAAATGTTCTTTTTCAGCATCGACCATACAGTTGCACTCATTTACACCTGGGAGCTGCCCAGTGCAGCCACAGTCATATACTGTACTGCACTGTTGGCCACTGACCAGCTCCACTGGAGCAGTTGGGGTTTAAGTGCCTTGCTCAAGGGCACTTACACAGAGGGTGTTGGGGAGGGTTGAGTGTTACTCATTAACTTCCCTAACCCAGGTTTCTTCCCGCTGTTCCAGGGGGATTGAACCGGCAACCTTCAGTCATAAGCAAGCTCCTGTAACGCTTAGTCAGCAAAGCAAAAAGAAATATAGCCTAGTCCAGTCCATGCCAAGGACCCCAAATAGCCATTGTCTCTGCGCATACCCCCCCTGCTCCCTCCATTGCAACGAGCAATGAAAATAGCCATGCAACACTATTTTGGAAAAATTTGGAAAATTTTTGACAATAAATAGGGACACTATTGGTTAAACTTGCACAAAAATCATATAAATTAAATTTAAATCTACCCCCCCCCCCCCCGCGCGGGTCATGCACGGCCCCCACTTTGGCCCCCACTTTGAAAACCACCTCAACGTCATCTCCCCCTGCTGTCAGTGTCTTCAGTGTCTGTAGCCAGTGTTGAGTGTCCCCCTAACAGTCCCTCACTAACAGATGACTGATTGTGCTTCTGTACTCTGTGTGGCCGCCACCTCGCGCTGCTCAGTAGCACATCAAAGAGAGCACACAAGTTCTTGCAGGGCAGCTGTTGTTAGCCAGGGCTCCAGCACCGTGC
Organism: Gymnoscopelus braueri; assembly: GCF_963280865.1. Taxonomy (NCBI): domain Eukaryota; kingdom Metazoa; phylum Chordata; class Actinopteri; order Myctophiformes; family Myctophidae; genus Gymnoscopelus; species Gymnoscopelus braueri. The sequence goes on from NC_137603.1 coordinate 44,521,554, forward strand.
ACACACAGCCATGTCCTTTCAAGCAGACACAGAGAGCAAGTCATAATCCTGCACTCTTGAGTGGAGAAAACACCTACATTCCCTCAGAACGGTACCGTCATTTTGGTTATGTCTGCCGTGGCCTGCTGGGCAACAGAGAGGATCAAAAGTGTGTATTGTGGGTCCCCAAAGATTAAACTGTGACATTGAACTATAGCTTTGAGAATTAGATGGGTGTGACTTCATCAAACGTCTTTGTATCCTAGAAACTGCTTAAAAGCTTTTCCTACACAGGAAAATCCTCTGTGTTAATTTAACTCATATCCCATAACACGTGTACACTCTTCAGAGTTACAAATGGATAAATGTACAAAAAACAATTTGTATGGAATAGTAATATTATCACCTTTTCAACAAACTCTTTCATATAGTCAGGAGACTACTTCAGGGTTAACTTTGAAAATATTTTTCGGAACAGGAACAAGCTAATTTCCACTTCAACATGCTTTGTTCGTCACAAATAGTACAGTATAACTAAAGAATAAATAAATAAATGAGAAGAAAAAGTGTGTTCTTTCACCTGGCAGTGATGTGTCAGTGCTCATAGTGGTTATTAACTCCTCGCTTTTGATGAAGGCTGCATTTTCTGCCCTCGCTAAGTGCACACTGAGACACTTGATTAATCACATTTGGGGAAGCGAGATTTGGAATGAAAGAAGGCCTGTCAACCCCTCAGAGGTTCTGTGGTCTTTCTTTCTTTTTTTCTTCTCTTTCTTTTTCAAAGTGGATTGTTTTGTTCACCGCTGCATGCCGCCGAACCAGGCGTGGGGTCTTTCAAGTACCCCCGCCCCAGTTAAGACAGCAGCAGGGAGACGTTGCCCCCCCTGTTCTGGAATTACAACTTTCTTAAAAAGACTCATATTCTCCTGTCCAGCCCATGATTAAGAGATCAAAGACGCGTCTGATTTTGATGCCTTTGAATCACAAAAAGATTTAATTGAAATAAAAAGGTGGGTGGGACTCAGGCTTAAACGGTCATGAAACCCTAGGCCGATTTTATAGTTTGTTTTCCTGTACTGGTAGAAAACTACAGAGGGGTAAAAACCAGAGCAGGCTGACCTTAGTACACCATGATGTAAGTAACGCATCATTAATAATGGGTGTGTTCGATTTAGGTGTGTCAATGTGCAAGCATTGACAGCAGTCGACAGTACAGTATATGGGAAAACAAAGTCCAACATCAGCCTAAGGTTTCATGTCCCTTCGACAGCATAACTTGGATTTGTTGCGGCTTCTTGCTTTATCCCATTAAGACCTGAGGCCGATTCTACAAATACCTTCTAAATCAGTAGTTCTCAAACTCTTTGATGTCAAGGACCCCCAAATTGAAGTATATATGGCCGCGGACCCCCATTCGATTTTTTTTGGTGATTTTTTTGTGAACCCCCAGAAGAGAAGATTTGTGTTAAAAAATGTAAGATTATAAAAACAAACAAGATTTTACATTTTTTTTTTTTTATCTACAAGCTCGCAGTGCGGGCACGAAGTGACGCGCTATGAGCTTGTATATCGCTTGTATATCGCTAAAATCTAAAATGACAGATGCTTTCCCGGTTTTAATGGGTTATGTCAAGGCTCTCAAAATGTCAAGTGAAAGTACAGTACTTACTTCCTGTGAGTTCCCACTTCACATTATGCATCTTGCGCAATTTGAAAAATAAAGTGTCTAAAAAATTATTCATGAACATTATCAACCGAGAGGGATTTTTCCTCATTAACTGGCAAAATGTCCTTCAAAAGAAATGTTACAAGTGACTGCAAATCGTTGCTATAATCCTACATAACAATGTGCCCCTACACAGTAAAATCCTCAGTGTTAATTAATCCACTTGCAATTCCGAGCATGTATAAATGTAACCAAATGGACCCGTAAGAGCAATTTTGTACATGCTATGAGTTGAATGATCAGGATTTTACATTGAGGATTTTACGGCGTAATAATGCTAGAATTCTTGCCTTGCACTGTGGCCTTCACCCCCCCTGCCATCCCTGCCACTCCTGAGCAGTCTGTGGTCTTGCAGCAGGGATAAGGCATAGAGGCGGCACAAGCCTGCCAGGATGGTGTGTGTGCCAACAAATATCAAGGCTGCGTGAACACATGCAGTGCAGAGAGGGCAAGGGCAACAGCTCTGTGGGAGAGAACAGAGCAAGCTGACCACCACACAGACCAGTGGTGTTAAGGCAGTGAGTGGCACAGATACTGTACGCAGTCCTTTAACTCTGAGTTACAAATGGATAAATTGGCACTGGGGATTTTGCCAAGTTCAAACGTTATTCTGCAACGCCACGGCTAAGCTGCTAAATTCTGTGACATATACTGTAGGCTACTGTCCTCAAACGGCATAATTCATGTACAAATTAACTTTTGACAGATGAGAAGAGAGCTCATCAGTTCAAAAACACTCCATTAACAATAATACAAATTATAAGTTCTACTACAGTGCAAACTTTTCCGGAGTGCAAAGTGCAGACTTTTGTTTTGTTGTATTTTTTTATTTGCACAATAAAAATAGATGTTAAGTACATAAGGTAATGATTAAACAAACATAGAGATATGTGCTTTGTTTTCTTTTGCTTTACTTAATAACACAATGAAAAATAAATTAAAAGTGTGTAGGTAACAATTAAACAGAGAGAGATATGTGCTTTGTTTTCTTTTGCTTTGTTTTATTAATAAGGTAGTGATTAAACAAAGAACAGAGATATGTGCAGGTGAGAAAGGAAACCCAATAGTGCTTACACAAAGTCCTCTACTATAAAGAAATGTGTGTATGTGCACGAGTGCATGTGTAAATGTTCGTCCATGGATAGCAAGGGTTCCCAAACCTTCCAGGCCGCGACCCTCAGGGCGCTTGGAATTGTAGGCGTTACATTTTGACTCGGCTCCACAGATAAATATTGTAAAAATAGCTGAACTACAAGCTCGCAACGAGATGTGAGCTTGTAGATCAGCTATACTCACAATGTTTGCCTCTTTCTTACGTAATATTTGACAATTTGAATTGTAACTTAAGAAATGTGCAGATACTCTGTATGCACTTACTGTATGTTGCTTTGTTTACTGTTGAGTGAAAAAACAATGTTGCTCATTAAGCTAATCATCTGAGGACCCCCCAAAATAATTTGGGTCCTGACCCCCAGTTTGGAAAGCAGTGGCATAGAGGATACGAGAGGTAAGCTGTGGGAAGTGTGTGCTGCTGGCTGAGGTTTCATGTTAGGCCCTACGCAGACTGCCTGGGGGTCAAACCCAGTCCAAACCACATGTTCTCAGCCTGGAATCCCACTGTGTGCTGAAAGAGAACGGGTACTGTCTTCCATTTGTCAGCCATTTATTTTTTTATTCTGTCAGAGGCTTGTGGTTCAGTTTGGGATTAGCCTTGTTGTGTCATTTGTTCTCATGCTACAAGAAAAACATCCAGGGTCATTAATCATACTTTTGTAAAGTGTTCTGTCGATAACTGACCAAATGTCTAATTCAGAAGTGATTCATGTACTGTATGTTCGTGTTATGTTTTTTTATTCGTCGCAGCCGGTTCACATGGGCAGATGTTCTAGAGCTAACATGGTGCAAAAAAAACTACCGTCCAGGACTCTTAGCTCTACCTCTGAGCCGGAGGAAGAGGAGATGTGTACTCTGTAACATCCTCAGTGTTAATTTAACTCTGAGAGTGTGCAGATGGATCCGAACTGACCTGTAGCTCGGAGAGTGTGCAGATGGAACCAAATGAACCCGTAAGGGTCCATTTGGTTCCATTTGCACACTCTCCGAGTTAAATGAACACGAAGGATTTTCCAGCGTAGCTGTCATATTAAACGTGTATGCTCACTCACTTAGCTTAGCGTGCTCTCCGGGGCGCCCCTGTTTGTCTACACCACTGTTCCGGTTCAGTGGAGAGCAGCAGTGAGAAGAGAGGTTCAATGTGCACTCCTGTCAAGCACTTCTCCACTGATCCTGTAAACCGTGCTCTCTGTTTCACGTAAACACACACATGCATGGCGTGAGTGCACGTGCACACACACCTGCCCTCGCCCCCCCCCCGACACACACACACACACACACACACACACACACATGCACATGTGCATATACACGCGCACACACACAGACTCACACACGTACACACATATGCTTCTGTGACACTTGCATATGCACATATACCATTCGTGCGCACACGCACACACACACGCGCGTGCGTGCCTGCGTTCGCGCGCGCACACACACACACACACACACACACACACACACACACACACACACACACACACACACACACACACACACACACACACACACACACACACACACACACACAGTCTATGATTCTGCCCAGTCTTAATGCTGAAGGCATGTGTGGGCTACTGTTGTCGGTGACCTGCTGCGGTTCCATTCATAATAGTTCTAATTAATACATTTAAGTACTAATAAGATGCCCGATTACTGCTGTTGGATAACATTGGTGAGTTAATAATCTAATATTCTACGGTAGTTAGCAGGCTAATAAGGACAGTCTTTGAGGTTTGAGGTGATTGCACTTCAATGTGATATTTCTGCTGAGTGTGCTGAGAACAAATCAGTCTGCTTTTTTGGTGCAAGTGCCTTTGTTGGGGCATAGAGATGCAGTGTCCCACCAATAGAGGGCATTGTTGTTCAACTGCAGGCTTAAAAGTGTGTTCTTTGTTTATACAGGTATCCATGGGTGGTTGTTTTTGTTTCAGTCTCTCCTCTCTCCGCTCACTCAAGCTGAATTTGATGGTTTTGTTTGAATACTTTTTTGAATACTAATTTAACAATCAATCTATCAATGTTATTTGTTTTTCTTTCCATTTTGTGTGAGGAAAAGCAATGGCAGTGCACCCTCCATCTTTTGTTTTCAGGCAGCACTTGAAATTACTGCATTATTATGTGGAGATGCAAATTAAAATGATTCATTTCATCAAGGCATGGCCAGTTCTACTCTAAAGGGAATATCTGGAACACTGTTTCTTTTTCATATTCCCTTGGAATTACAGTATACTGTGTGTTGCATAAAATGAACTTTCTAAATTGCTGCAGACATTTTAGCAGATACAATTTGACTGCAAAAGTGAATGAGAAAAGTAATGCTGGCTCTTGGAATGCCAGAAAAGAGCTGGGCTCTGTACTGGGCCATAGATATACAGTACAGTACCACACTGTACCACACATCACAAGTCCTGACATCTCATTGATGGACCTCACTGTATCAAATGAGCAAAAAGCAAATAGATTTTACAGTAGTTAAACTTTAACAATGGAAATGTTCTATGGTGCGTGTGTGCATGCGTGCATTTGTGCGTGTGTGTGTGCATGCGTGCATGCGTGTATGTGTGTGTGCATGCATGCGTGCGTGCGTGCGTGTGTGTGTGTGTGTGTGTGTGTGTGTGTGTGTGTGTGTGTGTGTGTGTGCTCGCGCACATGAGTTTGTGTCTGTCTGTCTGTGTGTGTGTGTGTGTGAGAGAGAGAGAGAAGATAGATAGACAGACAGATAGAGAGACAGAGACAGAGAGAGAAAGACAAAGAGAGGTTGACAGAGAGAGAGAGAGCAAGAGATAATGTGCACGTGTGTATTTGTCTGTCTCCCTCTAAGCCATTGTTTGTATGGACTAAAAATAAATGTATTCTCTTGTAAAAACAGTGGGTGTGATAACCTCATGTAGTTCTTTGTATTTTGTGCATCACGATTGTAACAGAGGTTTCTGTCGTAGCATTTAGAATTCATTCAGTTCTTCAATCGTGATTTTTTTGTCCGATATAAAAGAGGATTTCAACATATTTTTTTCCTCTGCTGTTACACTCAAAAGGAATTTGCCCCACAGGTACCATCCTATTCTATTGTCAGTATGTTATTTGGGGGAGGGGAACCATCCTTTTGAAGCCCCCGAGATTTTACAAACACACACTCACACGCATAGATGCGTAAGCACACAGGCATGCTCATTCACATGGGCATACATACTGTACACAGTATATGCACATGCATTAATTCATTTCACACGCACACACGCACACGCACACCATAATCAATTTTAGATAGGCCAGCCAGGCTGAGTGTCACTTTGGCAAAACAAGATCACAAGCTACAAAGAGAGGCTCTTGCTGTGTTTCCTTGCACAATAGAGCCCCCTTAAAACTGAAATAATGAAATTACATTCAAATGCAGAACAGATCAATTTAGCTCTGCTTGTGCTATCCAATTTGAGTCACTGCTTTGATGCAGCTATATATTCATAAAGATTTATTTATTTATTTTCGGGGTGAAAAATTGGTGAGTTTTGCTAATTATTTTACATGGTATCTCTCCTTGCCCTTTTGAGAAGGCAGTCTGTCTTCACTATATCACTGCAATTTGGATGTATAATACAGTAATTCATATTGCTATATAGGTATATTGATCATTTAAGATAATATATAAATCTTTGAAAAGGGCACACCATTATGATACAAAATTAAATGATTAGGAATGGTGGCTGATTAAAAGTTTTTTTTAATTAATCACTTCAATATCTCAATATGACTGCAGTTAGAATTAATGTATTCACATCATGATGAATGTCTAATCAATGCTAACTTAAGAACCTCAGTTTTGCCATTGTTTTGAAAGCAAACTCATAGGCCAAAGAGATTAAACTAATCCAGCTTCGTGTTCACACAATGGCTTGGAGTTCAATCAAATGCATGCCAATTTATTGATTTAGGGAAATAAAAAAAGTAAGGATTTAAATCTCAGCCAATAGCCATTAACGGTGTATCTGAAGATAGACAGGCCATTGGTCATAGATCATGAATGACAGGAAATCCATCTGCTCTTTTTATTTGTCTATGCACCTGCATTCACTTATGTTTTTAAGTGTTCTGTATGACTCGGAATCTCACTCAAGCTACTTTTAATTTGACATTCATATTGAAATAGTGACTTTGGTGTGAAGGGTAGATGAGTTGTTTCTCTCTGGTTTCCCCTCTCTCTCTCTCTCTCTCTCTCTCTCTCTCTCTCTCCCCCACATTCTCTTTCTGTCTCTCATCAACCTTCCCCCTGTGTTGAGTCTATGTGAAAATCAGCACTACACACTCTTTACTGTTCCAGGTTGCTACAGCCCTGGGCAAAAGGGTTGTCAATAAAGTTTATTGTGCAAGACTAAGTGTCAATACCCTGGGCTGTCCTGTCTTTGGGGAAGGGATGTGGATGGGTTGGTGGGGAGGGGGTGTAATTAATATGCTGCTGTCGCTGTGTGCAACATACAAGAATATTTGAGGCTAAATTGATTTCAGGTTCAACTGCAAATCAGTCTCTTTCTTGAATGTCTAGTCAAAAGTCTTAATAATTTCATTGGAGTAGCAATCCCAAGGCAGCTGACTCAAAAGCTGCATTCTACTGTACCTGCTTTGATATCATACTATGAAATATCCTGTTAGCTTGTGATAATAAGCGGAAAACCCTTTACACTTAACATCACAGACAAAATATTAGCATACATATCACTCATTCAAGAGGATGAATTAGGCTATTTAGCCCCTTTAACACAACACACCTCTTTACATTTCCACTATTATACACTGACTGCTTCCATGTTGAGAAAATAAAAGGTTAATTGTCTATTTTCATCTGAGCTCCTGCTGGGTTTTTACAGTACAACTTGTAGTGCTATATGCTGACCCGCTGGCCGCTGTAGCCTATGCATGTGGCCGCACTAGCACAGAGGTCACTCACTCATAACATACACATTTTTCTTATTCTCCCCCAGAGTCCAACATGGAATTGACATGTGATCTGGGAGAGGGCAGTTTATTGATTACTGTGGGGACTGGACCGGTAGTGTGGTGGTGCATGGACAGATTGTTCCAAGGCCCTGTACACTTAAGCCCCTCACTCACTCCAATGGTACCACATATCCATTTTTGACATGTTGATGGCAAATGCTCATTGCCTAACAAGACAAACATACACATTAAGGAGGCAAGATAAATAGCGTCTTATGTTACACCACAAACGATTAGACTGAACGACATTCCAACAACATATTTAGAC